>NC_050450.1:63459220-63759220 GCF_903995425.1 Onychomys torridus
CAATCTCCCCAGCCCCCAGTCTAGAATGTCTGATCCTCCTGCCTCCAGCTCCTAAATACTGTATTGTAGGCATGTGCTGCCACATCTGGTTGATGCTAGAGAGTGAATCCTGGGTTTTGTGTGAGCTTGACAAGCGCTCTGCCCACTGAGACACAATGGCTCACTCTATAGTTCAGGTGGTCCTGGAACTCACAGCCATGCATCTGTCTCAGCATTATAAATTCTGGAATTATAGTCGTAAACCATCATGTATGTATACATGTGTGCACATGTGTGTAGTCTATGTGTGAACATGTGTCTGGAGGCCAGTAGCCAACCGTGGATATTTTTTTCTTTTTGGTTTTTTGAAACAGGATTTTTCTGTGTATTCCTGGTTGTCCTGGAACTCACTCTGTAGACCTCAAACTCACAGAGATCTGCCTCCTGTGTGATAGTATTAAAGGCATGTGTCATCACAATTTGCTTCATCTTATTTTTTGAGACAGGGTCTCTACTGGCTTGGGGCTCGCTGATTAGATTGTGCTGGCTGACCAGCAAGCTGCCGAGGTCTACCTGTCTCCTCTCCAGTAGGATTACAAGTACTCACCACTATGCCCAGCCTTTTCAACATTTGTGTATATATGTATGTATTTAGAGCAGTGGAGTGTGGATGTCCATATGTGGAGATTAGAGGACAACTTGTGAGAGCTGATTCTCTCCTTCCCCATGTGGGTCCTGGGAATAGAACTCAGATCATCAAGGTTGGTGGCAAGCACCTTTACCCACTAAGCCACCTCATCCCCTCCCCCTCCTTTTTTTTTTTTTTCTTTTTGTCTTCACCTGCTATGCAGCTGAGGATGATCTGATCCCCTTGCCTCCACTTCTGGGTGCTAGGGAATTTTTTTTTGCATTTATTTATAGATTTATTTTGTGTGTGAGTGTCTTACCTGTATTGTATGTCTGCACACCATACATGGCTGGTGCTTGAGTTAGGAAGTGATGAGCCTTCGTGTGGGTTCTGGGAATTGAACCCAGATCTTTTACAAGAATAATAAGTGCTCTTTAAAAAAAAAAAAAAAAAAAAAAAAAACAATTTAGGCTGGAGAGATGGCTCAGAGGTTAAGAGCACTGACTGCTCTTCCAGAGGTCCTGAGTTCAATTCCCAGCAACCACATGGTGGCTCACAACCATCTGTAATGAGATCTGGCACCCTCTTCTGCATACATAATAAATAAATAAATATTTAAAAAAATAAAAATAAACAATTTATTAACTTATCTTATGTGCATTGGTGTGAAGGTATCAGATCTCCTGATAGTTGTGAGCTGCCATAGTGGGAGCTGGGAACTGAACCGAAGTTCAAGTGCTCTTAACCACGGAGCCAGCTCTCTAGCTCTGAGTGCTGGGGTTACAAGGGCATGACACTATGCCCGGTTTTATGCTGGGCATCCTGCATACTAGACAATCACCCTACTGACTGAACTATATCCCCAGCCCTTGCTTGGTTTTTTGAGATGTGCTTCACTTCATAGCCAGGATGGCCTGAAATTCTAAGTCCTCCTGCTCCCAAGTGTGGGGGTTATAGGTCCATATCATTACTCTGAGTTGTATTGTTTCCCTTGGATTGTTGTGCATGTGCCAGGAGGCAGCAAACACAGGAGTTATGCCTGTGTGCTGCCTGAGCACCCACAGGGGAGGCCGGTAGCCCATCTTTTGCTGGGGCCCCTGTCTGAGAGCCTGCCTGCACAGGTTACCGGATGTGGGGGCAGGGAGCTTCAGACACAAGGTTGTCTGAGCGGGAGTCTCTCCAGCAACTGTGGCTTGTGCCATTGCCACAGCTTCCACATCCCAACCGAACTGTTTGTTTTTCAGTCATGAATCAAGAGCTACACATCTGCTAAGCTCCGTGCTAAGGGTTCTAAGCGCATGGCTGCCCTCAGTCGTCACAGGAGCCCCATAAAACGGGCCCTATCCCCCCCCCCCCATTTTATGGATGAACAGACTGTGAGGTTAAGGGAAGGGTTCAAGGTTACACAGCCAGTCGGTCAGTCCCAGCTGGAACCCATAGGCAGGTCTAATTTGAAGCCCAAGTTCAGAGACGCTATTCCTGGCTGCTGTTGCCGGGAGGCTCTAGGCAGAACCCACCTGGATGCTTCCGCTTTGATGGCTATTGCAAGAGTCCACCAGATATCTCCCCTAGGGCTCCGCTCCATTAGCTCCTCCTCTGGGGACAGGCAAGAGTGCATCAATGTGCCAAAGAGAGCCCAGGTCCCAGAGAGGAATGTATCGCCTGTCTACATTCTCTGGGTGCTCAGCAGTATCGGGTTTGGGCGGGAGCAGGGTGGGAGCTGGGTGCACTGGGTCAAGTTTCTCGGCCACTGATTTCTTAGCCCTTGAGCCGACGCCTGAAGGCGGCAGAGGAGGCTGGGGCACGGTGAGACTAAACGCAGCTCAGCAGGGTTTGGCAAACCGCCCCCATCCGTACCTCCCGAGGCAATGGCTGTTCCCTCTAGGAGGGGCCGCAAGGTCGTGGGGTGCGCGTGAGGATGCAGGATGCAGGCCAACGCCCCCGCACCAGCCCCCACCTGGGCCGGTCCCCGCAGGCGCTGGTTGGCTCCCTGGGAACGCTATTTGTCCTATCGTGCACCTGCGCGGTTGCCAGGCAACTGGGACTGAGTTGTAACACCTTGGCGAGAGCCAGGAGGGTGTTTTTATTTCCTAGCTGCTCTGAGTCTTTCCTTAGAAGTTGTACAAGGAAAGCATTTGCTTCCCCTCCCTAGAAACCCCACCTCACACAGTCCTTGGTCTCCAGTCCCCAGTCCCCAGCCCAGCCTTGGGATTCAGGCCAGATCCACCTGGGGGATCCGAGGAGTCTTTTACCTGAGGGGTCTCAGGCAGGCAGGCAAGGGGTTTGGGGGGCTGTACACAGTTCTCTGAGGTTGGGAAAGTCACCCTCAGGGGAGCAGGGACTTTGGCCTGAAGCGAAATAGTGAATTGGGGAAGAACCCTTAAAGGTGGGGAAAAGCGTGCTCCAAGGTCACCATCCGAGTCGCTAACCTCAAGACAACCTTGCTGTGGCCTTGGGAGAGTGGGACACACTCTGGGTCTGCCTGCCTTCTGGCTTTATACAGGTTATCCGGGGGCTCCCCAACATTTCGGTTCCTGCCTCACATCTTCCCAGTGTCTCACCCATCTGTGTACCACCTGCACTGTATTTTCTCTTCTTTTTTTTTTTCTGTAGATTGACCCACTTTAGCTTAAATAAATGTATCCAAAAAGGAAACTTGATAACACTTCTGTAAATGGAGACTCAGTATCACTTGCCATAAATAGAAAGTAACTGTAAAAATAAATACAAAGAAGCAAAACCTTATTAAATTTTAGCACATGGAGGCTGATCTAAGGGAGCTATAAATGATAACAAAATAATTGCTTATTACGCACTGACACTTACGCTGGGCCAGGCACTTGCTAAGCACTTTGCATGCATTGGATCTCATATCCTTAGTGTTCCCATTTCACAGACGAAGATGCGGAATATTCAGAGATCCTAAGGGCTATGGCGAAGGACAGATAGCCACTAAATGACCAGGTTCGAAGTTGAGCCCTGTCCAAAGGCTGGGCTGTCAACCATGACGTGTGCTGTCTCTAAACGTGGTGTCAGCCCTGAAGGGGCTGAAGGGGCAGGAGGGGATGGGGCTGGGGGTGGGGGGCAATCTCCAGTTGGGGCAGTGACGTGAGCTTCAGCTGCAGTGGTTTGTGCTTGGCTTCAGGGAATAGAACCCACTAGATGTTTTACAGTTAAACCACACAGCTTCCTGGCAGCCCTGGGTTACTCTCATCTTGTAGCTTAGGAACTGAGGCTTTGGGAAAGCTCAGCTACCTATCCAGAGTCACGCTGCTGCCGTGGGAAGGCTAGGATGTGGCTCCATCTCCTCTCCTGTGCTTGCACAGGGCTCCAGTCTCTTATGCTTCTTTGTAGCTCATTCAGCCTCATGCAGAGAGGAGAACCTTTTATTCTTAGCAAATCTTCCAGCGGAACTGAGCCCTTCTCCTTCTCGCAGGGAACTAAATCTCCACCTGGGGAGAGTGGGATTTGTTGAACCCAGCCCAGACTCTGGGCAAATACCTCTTTAAAGCCAAGTTTAAGCATGGGCCTGTTCCCGGTGGGCAAAGACCCCCTTGGCCTCCCCTCATCTCAGCAAGACTCCTGTACTGCTGGCCAGGGGTGTTTGTTTGGTTTTATTATCTGCCCTCCTGGAGACATAGGCCATCATCCCTTATCAAAATGAGTGACTGCTTTTCTCACCCGGAGCTGGCATCATTCTTACCTGCAAAAGAAAGAACAAGGGTGCATTTGGAGAGGGAGGAAAATCATATGTTATTTTTAAAAGGCATTTTGAGTGAGTGCTGAATAGAGTTCAAGAAAATTGCCTTAAAGACCTGTTCTCTGCGGGGTTGGTGTTTCTCATGGCTCCCAAGTATTTGGAAACTTAATTGCACATTTGTACGGGCTACTGTTTTTATTTCTTTCTGGTCTCAGAGGTGGGCTTTGAAGATTGTGAGCGCTCTCTCTCTCTAATGGTTTTTCTTTATCTCAAATAAATTCTGCACACCTGCAAGGTGGGGTTGCCTGAAAGAAACTGTGTCAGAATTGGCTCTGGATTTAATAAATCCGCAAGTGGGGAGGGTGGGGGTGCTGAGATGAGGTGGTGGTAGTTCTCTCCGAGCTCTCCTCACGGAGGGGCAGCCTAATCCCCTTGCCCCCAAGGAGCTGTGCTCTCTGCTGCTGTTCTGAACTTCAGAGTGAGCATCAACCCACCTCTTTGCTGAAGTCCTTTCTCCACCCTAAGCTGGAAGCCAGGGGGTGGGGGCACTGATTCTGTGTGGGTGTGTGGGGCCTTTTAGGCCAAGATGCTAATAAGGGGCTTTTAGGTTAATTGTATGACCACAGCTCCCCGCTACTGGGGACTTCCTTGACCTCCCGCACTGCGTCTTCTCCAAGAATCAGAAAGTCCATTTGGTGCTCTGAACTATACAGTGGGAGGGGCGTCAACCCCAGCTTGGGACTGAGAGCAGGTGTCAACCCTCAGGATTG
Source organism: Onychomys torridus (assembly GCF_903995425.1). Taxonomy (NCBI): domain Eukaryota; kingdom Metazoa; phylum Chordata; class Mammalia; order Rodentia; family Cricetidae; genus Onychomys; species Onychomys torridus. The sequence goes on from NC_050450.1 coordinate 63,464,298, forward strand.
ATAGGGGAACCCAGGTGTATTGGTAGCCAAACACCTTCCATAGAGCAACTGAAGGGTGGGAAGGTTTATTCAGCCTCGCAGTTCAGAGGAAACCCATCCATCAAGACCAGAAAGGCATGGTGGCAGGAAAGGCGTGGTCCAAGGTGCAGAGCAGGAAGTAAAGAAAGGGGGATACCAGGCTTCGGCTAGCTTCGTCCCTTTTCTCCTTTTTATTTGGCCTGAGACCTCCAACTTATGGGCTCCACTCCCCTTCAGTTAAAGCTCTTTGGAAACTCCCTCTAAGGTACATCCCGAGGTGTGTGTCTTCAGTGATTCCAGAGCCAGTCAAATGGACAATGAAACTGAACTGTCAACACCAGGCTGTGCACAGACCCCTAGCCTCCTCGGCCTCCACCTCTTGGAGATAATGGTGTAGGGAAACCTCAACACTTGGCCCCTGAGCCGGGTGAGTTTAGACACCGGTTCTACCATATGCCAGCTGCTGAAGGTGCTAGGAAATTACATCAGTCCTCTCCAAAGGGCACCAGACCTGGGAGGCTAACCTATTCCAATGACATTAATGAGCCTCTGCCCTCTGGCTTCAGGTCCAGCCAGCGGGAGACCCTGGCAGGTGAACAGAGGTAGAATAGAGTGGATGCTGGCTTCAGACCTGGTCAAAGGTCTCTGCTTTTGTCAGGGTCTCTTTCCACAAGTTTCTGTACTCTGGTGTATTGGTGAAATTATTAAGGCCACTCCATGTAGTTAAAAAGGAGGTTTATTTTGTGGGGTAGCTTACAAATGAAGGGGATAGGTTGCAGGGTCTGGGAAAGGTATGGCGCAGTCCGGCGGTGTGGGAGAACTCTGCTCGGTCCACCTCCAGCGTCCAGGGCCCTGGAACCAAGAGAAGCCTCTCCTCTTGATCCTGGGTCTTCAGCATCCTCTCTCAGTCCCGCCTTGTAGGCGTGACCATTACGAAGCCTCAGTGGGGGTTGGAACTTCCAGGCCAAGGCTGGAATGGCTACCCACTACTCTGGTGACTGACTTCTTGTCCCTTTAGACCTAGCCCTGGCAATGACAATGTTTTCTTTACTTGATATTTACTAGTCATGTGGGTTCCCTAGCCCTGTCCACAACTTTAAATCTCTCTCCCTGTCTCCCGCCAACCCCCCACCCCCCCGTGTGTGTGTGTGTGTGTGTGTGTGTGTGTGTGTGTGTGTGTGTGTGCTGGAAGGTGAACCACCCTTACAAACAGACTCAGAAGATGAAACAGAACGGTATTTCTTGTGTGAGTTCCCATAGAGGCTGCCCATCCTCCAGACATCAGCACGGTTTATTTTTAAAATTTTTTATTCTTTATTGTTGTGGGTAAACAAAACCATACAGCTTTTGTGTGACGTGGTATTTCCTGAGAAAACAAAAGAGATGATGAGATGTCCCACTGAGCAGCAGGTGAATTGAGACCCTAGGCTGCAGAGATGGCTCAGCAGTTAGGAACACTTGCTGCTGTTATGGAGGACCTGGGTTCGATTCCCCACACCCACATGGTGACTCACAAGCACCTGTAACTCCAACTCTGACACTCTCTCTGACCTCTTTAGGCACCAGACACACATGTGGTGTACACTTGCAAGCAAAAACACTCAAATACATACAATAACATAAATGTGTCTTAAAACAAACAAACAAAAAAAACAAAAAAAAAAACCTCCAAATCTCAGCAGCTCCTTCTCTGCATGAAGGGGACATGTCCAGTCCTGTCCCCTCTGTGGCCTGTGCACTCTGTGGTCCGTTCAGTCTTGGGCTTGAGGATTCAGGCACCCCCGAAGATGAGTACAGTAAGTGGGAAGGCCCCACACTAACAATGTGGCTGCAGCCTGTCTGGGTATGGGGAGGTGAGAAAGTTGTGGGCTGGATCGTGGTTCCCATGGGGTCCACAGCTAAGGCTGGGAGATAACAAACACTTGCTTAGGGGAGAATGAAGCCCGAAACAGAAGAGGATGGAGCAGCTGTGAGGAAGTTCAGGGCTGTGGAAAGCTCCAGGGAGAAGGAAGTGTTGAGCATGGAGAAGGGAGAAGAGAGGGCATTCCAGGGGAGGAGTGAGAAGGGCCTGTGGCCAGATGAAGGAGTAGCATTGGGTTCTGAGAACAACCGGCACCCTGGGAAGGGTCAGGCAGCTCAAGGGGCCTTGCAGTCAGGTAGGACCTGAAAGGCTGTGAGAAAACGCAGAGAACTGGGCCGTAGCATCAGCCCCTCCCTCTGTTCTTCCTACTATTTCTCTAGAGACAGGATCTCAATGGTTGCTAAGACTGGTCTTAAACTCACTCAGGCAGGCCTTGAACTTACAATCCTTCTGCCTCGATGTCCTGGTGGTAGGACTGAAAGGTTGTTTGCACCCCATAGGCCTCTCCACCGATGCAGCAATCCAAATCAGACCAAATTAGAAAAAGCTCTGGTTTAATGGGTAAAGCATTCCCAGGTGATTCTCCGGCCCCTCAGAGAGGAGACTGGGACAAGAGACCGGAAAACCACGTGTCTGTTTTGGGGGATGCTGCTTATATACCCTGTGGGAGTGGTCTTGAGCATCTCTGGGGGAGGAGCTGTGTTTGGCAGGCTTTGAGGGAGAGGGTTTAGAGAAAGAGATGAGGGAGGGGAGTTGAGGTGGACCTTCCACCAGAACATTCCAGACTCTTTGGGTATAGGGATGCCAGGGTGCCAGGGGCAGAGGTGAAGCTTCCACCAGAACAAGGATTATAGGCATAAACTACCATATCTTGTTTCATCTGGAATTCGTGTGTGTGTGTGTGTGTGTGTGTGTGTGTGTGTGTGTGTGTGTGTGAGTGTCTCTCTATATAGGCTTGGCCATCCTGGAACTTACTATGTATACCAGCTGATCTTGAACTCACAAAGCTCCTCCTGCCTCTTCGATTCTTGTGCTGGGATTAAAGCTGTATGCCACCATACCTGGCTTGGAATTCTTTATAAAAACTTAATTTTTCTTTTTGTATAGACCAGGCTGGCTGACAGCTCCCAACCTTCCTGTCTCAGGCCCTAAGTATAGTGATGACAAAGGTGTGTGCTACCACACTTGGCCTGGGAAGAAATTCTTCTGTTGTATAAGAAAAAGTCTTATACAACAAAAGGTTGGAGAGATGGCTCAGTCATTAAGAGGACCTGGGTTCAATTCCCAGCACCCACAGGACAGCTCACAACTGTCTATAACTCTAGTTCCAGAGGATCTGACACCTTCACACAGACATACATGCAGGTAAACACCAATGAACATAAAATAAAAATTAAAAAAAGAAAAGGCCAGGCAGCAGTGGTGGCGCACGCCTTTAATCCCAGCACTCAGGAGGCAGAGCCAGGTGGATTTCAGTGAGTTTGAAGCCAGCCTGGGCTACAGAGCGAGATCAAGGACAGGCACCTAACCTAACTACACATCGAAAAACAAACAAACAAACAAACAAAAAACCCCAAAACACAACAAAAAAAAAAAAAAAAAAAAAGGAGGAAAGGAAAAGCAAAGTCTTATGTAGCTCAGGCTTTCTTCCAACTCATCTTTTACCCAAAGGTGATCTTGAATTTGTGGTTCCCTTGTCTCTGCCTCCCAGGTGCTGAGGATTATTGGCTTGCAATACTTTGTCTGAGACAAGATCTCTCTATGTAGACCAGGCTGGCCCTCAACTCAGTGTATCGCCCTGGCTATCCTGGAACTATATAGACCAGGCTGGCCTCGAACTCAGAGATACCCACTCAGACATACCTTGCTTTTGCCTCCTGAGTGCTATAGGTTTAAAGGCATGTGCCACCACTGCATGGCTAGAAAAAGAATTCTTTTTGTCTTATTTGTTTTGTTTTGTTTTATTGGTGTTTAGCCTATATGTATCTCTGTGTGAGGGTGTTGGATCCTGGAGTTACAGAGAGTTGTGAGCTGCCATGTGGGTGCTGGGAATTGAACCTGGGTCCTCTGGAAGAACAACAGCCAGTGCTCTTAACCACTGAACTATCTCTCCAGCCTCCAATCAAGAATTCTTAACCTGAGGTTCATGGGTACATGTATTCCAGAGTATTCCCAAGCCTCTGGAGTTGTGTGATGCTGTGGTCACCAGCATCTGGGCTTTGCCATCAAACCTGTCTTCTCAGAATCCAGGTTCTGCTACCCTCTAATAATTCCTCCTCCTCCTCCTCCTCCTCCTCCTCCTCCTCCTCCTCCTCCTCCTGTCCTTCCTCCTCCTCCTCTCCCTCCTCCTCCTCCTCTTCACCCCTGCCCCTCTCAACATTTTGTTTTCCTAGCTGGCCTTGAACTTGCAGAGCTCCTCCAGCCTGTTTCCCAAGTGCTGGTATTAAGGTGTGTGGTCTCTTAAACCTCGTCGACACCATCTTTCCCGCCTCAAGAATGGAGCTAAGATGGTAGTTTGGAAGCTGAAGTACATGATAGTGTGGAATTGGGTAGTGGAACTTCCCTTCACGGGCTGTCAATGAGGGTTCCGTGAAAGGTGTCTGTCATTAACCTGCTCCAGGGCTTCGAGTCACTGTGGTGTCTCTTCTCCAGTGTGGGGGTGGGAGGGGTGGGGGTTGGAGGGGTGGGATTACTTAAGGGGGTCCCTGATTGAGAAAATGTTGAGTGCCACTCGCTGCTAGAGAGGTTTAAAAATAGAGGCACGTTCAGCAGCGGAGAGCAGTGTTTATGTGAACTAAACGTGGTGCTGGGCATGCAGGCAGGGAGGCCTGCATGGAACCCTCTGTCCATCTGTTGGCTCTGCCAGCTTTCATTCCTTCCCGTGGCTTTTGGAGCATTGCTGAGAATCTGCTCACTCGGGCCCCCTGCCAGGCGTGGAGGGCAGAGTCAAGAACGCTGGTGTGTCAATGGGAAAGGAAGATGTGCCAGGGCCAGTCTCCGAAGAGAGCCCCACCCTGTGCCTACTCACGTCTGTATGAGGTCCTTTCCTAGGCTGAATCTGGACCGACTGTACAGCCTGGTCTATTTTTTTTTTTTTATTGTTTGTTGGTTGGTTGGTTAGTTGGTTTTGAGTTTGTGAGAGAGGGTCTGTATAACCCGAGGTTGACCTTGAACTTCTGACCTTCCTGCCTCCACTTCACAAGTACTATAAAAACAGGAGTGTGTGGGCTGGAGAGATGGCTCAGCTGTTAAAGGCTAGGCTCACAACCAAAAACAGGAGTGTGTGATCCTATCTCCCTCTTTTTAATTGATTGTGTGTGTGTGTGTGTGTGTGTGTGTGTGTGTGTGTGTGTGTGGTGTATGTGCACATACATGTGCTCATGTATGTGGAGGCCAGAGGAGGCTACTGGCCACTACCCTCTACCTTATTCTGTTGAAATCAGGTTTGTCACTGCCCCTAGGGCTCACCAGTTCATCTAGACTGGCTGGCGGGCAGGCCCTGAGGACCCGCTTGTCTGGCGTGTGACAGCACTGGACTAATAGACACTGGTGTGCACACAGCCACACCCAGCTTCTGCTGAGGGTGCTGAGAATTAAATTCAGGGCCTCATGCTGGCACAGCTACTGTAGTTACTCCCTGGCGGTAATTCCCAGACCCTGTTGGTCTTTTGGAGACATGGGTTTGCTCTCTAGCCCAGGCTGATGTCAACTCCAAGTGTTCACACCTAAGGCCCCCCTTGCTCTGGGCTCACAGCTGTGCACCACCACACCTGCTCCTGTGGCTTGATTTACCTCATGAAGTGAATGAAAGTGAGGCTGAAACAGCTCTGGCCCTAAGCCTTAAGAAGGCAGGCAATCTCCCTTGTGTTGTGCCAGAGATCGGGACGAATACTTGCAATCCCAGCCCTCAGAAGGTGGAAGCAGGAAGATCCAGAGTTCAAGGCCAGCCTTGGCTACATAGTGAGTTTGAGGACAACCTGGACTATGTGAGACCCTGTCTCAAAACAGGAATAGGGAGCCGGGCGGTGGAAGCAATCACCTTTAATCCCAGCATCTGGGAGGCAAAGGCAGGAAGATCTCTGTGAGTTCAAGGCCAGCCTGGTCTACACTGTGAGTTCTGGGATAGCCAGGGCTATATAGAAAGATCCTGTCTCAAGAAGCAAAAACAAAACAAACAAGGGAATAGGAGCAACCTTACTTCTGTATTTTGGGGAGCTGGGAGCCATGACAAAGAGGCCAGCTTTGTGACAGACATCACTTTGAGAGAAGAAACTCATAGGAAAGGATGACAGGCTCGGCTGTCCAGCACGTTTGTTCAGTCCCCAGATGGCTTCAGACTCTGCTACAGTTTGACTGCAGCCAGCCACATGGGACACTCCCAGCGGGAACAGCTGTCCTGCTGGGTCTATTTAAGATAATGGATTAGTTTTGTTTCCAGCCTTGTCTTAGTCCATTTTCTGTCTCTGTAACAGACTACCCAAGACTGGTTAATTTATGAAGGAAGCAAGTTTGTTTTGGCTCATGATTCTGAGGGCTGGGAAGTGCAAGAGCATGGACCCTGGCATCTTGTTGGCTTTTGGAGAAGGCCTCATGATGATTTGACTCACAGTGGAAATGTGGCAGGGAGACACATTTGAAAGAATTCGAGAACTGCCTTGCTTTATTACAACTTGTGCTTGGAGTAACCAACCCAGTCCCGTGCCAGCAAGAACTCAGCTACATGAGAAAGGCATTAGCCCTTCCTGGAGACTTCTGCCTTCATGACCGGAACTATTCCTATCACAGACTGCCTCCATCTTTGGGGACCAGGTCTCACCATGAGTTTTGGTGGGTACAAGCCATACTCAAAGCATCACAAACCATTACCTTCAGCAAGGCTTGTTACATGTATAGTAATAAATGAAGAATAACAAATCAAAGAATAAAAGCTTTTTATTCAAAGTGGTTGTAGCCAGGGGGCGGCTGCTGTCACTGCATTTTATCACCGCCAAAGGCAGACAGAGGAGTGGGAAAGGCTCTCGTTGGAGGCAGCTAAGGATGGAGAAGGCAGTAGGTGAGGTTGAAGCTGGAAACCCAATGCAATTGGTGTTCCGATTCTCTAGCTCTCCCAAGTTGGAAGCGGGAGCAAACATGGAGGAACTTAGTCAAGACCTGGCTGGTTTGAGCCGATTATCACAAGGCTGCTGTCTGGCTTTCAGAGTTGCTTGGTAGACTGGCAGTCTAACTAACAGCTATCCAGCAGGCCCCTTAGACTGGTCACTGCAGAGAACTAGGCAGCTTCCTCGGTTGGTTGCCGCAGACTGTGGGTCCGAGTGTTATTTTTATTCGTGGCTTGGCAGTATTTATTCATTTGTCTAATTAGTCTCTCACTTGCCTCCAGATACCTCCACAGAAACTGACAATCTTGAGGCCATGTTGAATGAATGCAGTGTCTGGGTAGGCCCAAAGGGAAGAGAACGCGTTTGGCTTGGGCCAAGTTTAAAGAATAGTTATTCAAAGCTGGGCACGGTTGTACACGCCTTTACCCCCAGCACTGGGGAGGCAGAAGCAGGTGGATCTCTGAGGCCAGCCTGGTCTACAAAGTGATTCCAGAACAGCCAGGGCTGCACAGAGAAACCCTGTCTCAGAAAACAAAAAACAACAACAAAAGAATAGTTATTCAGGTGGCTGAGGGAGGAGTATTCCAGACAGAAGAGACAGAATGACCCAAGGTTCCAGACAGGACAGAACTCTGGGGCACGTGTGCTGCAACAGTGTGCTATTGGAGTGCTGGCACTATAAGTGAATGTTGGCTGAGTCTAGGGTACTGAGCAGAGAGTTAGACATATTCCTGAAGGGAGGGTCACAGATATTGGGAGTGATGTCAGCAAAGCCAAGTTTTAGAAACACTGGGAAAAGGTGGAGGAGACTGGGGCAGATGCAGGAGATGAGTGAGGAAGCAGCTGTATTGTCAGGAGAAAGTGCCAGACGTGCAAGCTACTGGGCCTGGTAGAGTGGACTCAAGGGACCAAGAGAATGCAGAGTCCCACGGTTCTGGAGACTAAGCTGCTGGTGGGAGAGGGAGGCACTTAGAAGAGAGAATGAGGCAGGGAGACCCCACAGGACATACATACAAACCATTTGCTACAGATCTGGAGTTAGGAGAGTAAGGGGGGATGGCTTTGCAGTCATCGGTATATACACAGGATTCGGCGCCCTCAGCCCTGCCCAGAGGGCTGTTGGTATTTGGGAAATGGGAACGGTACCTGTGACAGAGACTGACAAGGAATGTCCAGAAAAGTTAGAGCAGCTCTGAGAGAGAGCTGTGCAGAGGAATTGGGGGAGAAGGGGATTTTAAGGGGGCTTTGACCTCAGGGGCACTGAGGCAAGGCGGAAACTGGAAACGGGGTATCGGTACCAACCGGGCGTTTGTGCATGAGAAGCGGGCTCAGTCCAGTGTGCAGAGCTTGGAGAGGTGGGAGAGAAAGTCAGCTAGCTTCCTGTGAAGGGCTGGAGAAAGGCAGTCCCTGAGATTTCATTTCAGCAGGGTTCTGTTCAATGGGAAGGACAGGAGCAAGTCTAAGCAAAGGAGCCCTGGGTAGCAGGGGGAGGGGAGGGGAGGGGGGAGAGGAGGGAAAGAACTCCTCTTGTGAGCTCCAGGGGGCACAGCAGACAGTTCTGGCAGCTTTCGGCAAGCATGGCCTCAGGCAGAAACCAGACTCTAGGTGGAGTGGTGTTTGTGCACACAGTGTTTGGTTTTTGTTTCCTTTATTTGTTGAATACAATGTTAACCAATTGTATGTACAAATCCGTAATGCCAGCCTCTGGCAAACCCAAGGATGTAATAACCAGAGCTCCTCTCCCACCCTTTCCAAGACAGCAATGGCTGGAACCCAGGGCCTTGGATGGGCCTGGCTTCCAGGCTGCCACCTGTTCCCCCACACCTGCCCACCTCACCGTATTGTCTCTTCTCTCAGCATATGAGAAGAGATGAGGGGCAGGAAGCTTGAGGCCTGGGGCTCTGAGAGAGATGAGTGAGGATGCAGAGGAGGGAGGGGTTAGCTCAGGGGATGGAAGGAGAGTGGGAAAGGCCACTGAGCACAAGAAGAAGCCATGGAGCCAGGACTTGTAGAAAGCTGGGACCGGCTAAGACGAACTGGGGCAGGCAGTGACTCTAGTTTCCATTACTGAGAGACAGAACAGGAACCAGAACTTTCCCTACCCAACATCCATGTCTCCTGGCTAGGGAAGGTGATGTACCCAAGCCTCAGGGCCACACAAGACAGGTCTCTAAAGACAGAACCGTGTGTTCCCCACCCCAAGGATTCCCCAGGGCGGGGACACACTGAGACACTCTGCTTAACATGGGGAGGACTCCTGTCTAGGAGTGCCTGCACAGTTTGGGTACACCTGAGTGACTATCAGTCTCCTCCTGTCCTGGTGACAGGCCCTCAGGAAACACCTTCCACAGCCCTCTCCTGCTCCTCTTTGCAATGACTTCCGGCCTTGTCACAGCCTTACAGCCTATTTCCATAGCTCCCCAGGTAGGGCTGCTGGCTTCTGACAGGAGAGGGGCTCTCATTTGGAAGTCTCCCCAGGAAATAGCTCCACATACACTTCAAGATTAAAACATCCCCATTCACACCCTCTGTGGGAACACTCTCAGGCTTATTGGGAATCATGTGTGGATTGGACACATGTCAACGTCTCATGTTGAGTTGGAATGTAATTAGGTGACGGTGGAAAAAATTCCATCCGTCTCCTGGGAATGCTGGAATAATGAGCCATCAAGAGGGGACCGAGAAAGTTGGCAGGGGCTGCTGACCTGAGCTGAGGTGCGGATCATTCATTAGCTCCAGAGATGCTCGTGATCTGGGCTGCATAAAACGAGCAGGCCTGTTCCTAAGTGGGAGGTGGGAGCCAGAGTGAAGAGCTTGAAAGCCTGCCTCCAGCTTTAAAGTGGGAAATGGAGCAAGTCATCCTTTCCTGGGCTGGGGCTGGAAGAAGCCAGTCTTCCATTGAGGCTGGGGGGTGGCTGCTGAGCCACGCCCAGGCGAAAGAAGATACTCTTGGGGACCAAGATTTGAACTCGCCTGTGAGGCAGGGCTGAGGATAAGGGCAGGGCCAGGGGAGCAGGGTGTAGCCAGGGGGCCTCACTAGAAAGGTGAATTCAGAGACTAGCCATGGGAGAATCTCAGGCCTGGACCACCCTAAGCCAATGTCCTCTGGGTCCTTGGGTGTCACCCAGACTTCCTAAGGGTCCTTGACCTATCCCACCCTTTCATGGAGGGACAAGGAAAGGCCACCCCCTCCTTTCCCCACCAGACCACCAGCTTAACCCTAAATGGTACTACCCAAAGCTCTCCACTGCAGCTCGGGCTGTTTCTCTCGCAGCCTCTGCCCTCTCTTTCCACATTCTAAAGCAGAAACTTCTGGTGGGCTTCCTCAGCCCCGGCTGGGCACCCTCACCTCATCAGGTCTGCCCTGGCCCAGGCACCGCCTTTGCATCCTCTCTTGGCTCTCTTCCAGGACCTTTTGCATGCCGGGGCTAGCCATCGCCGCTGAACTGCACCCTCCCCGTGCGGTGCTTTCCTGGCTTTTCCCTTTTCTCAGCTCGGGGGCACCCCTGGCTGGTGACCCATAACTCCAGCTACCTTAGGGGCTCCATTTGCTCTCCACTCAAGAGTTCCATCCTGGGTTCTTGTTTCAGGACAGGTCCTTTTCCTGATGCCCCCCTCCCCGCCCCTGCAACAGTGCCAGCCACTAAAGTGGCCGCAGCAGCAGCTAGAATGGCCCGTGGTCACTGTCTACAGTGGAGGAAGGAGCCGTGACTGGATAGCCTTTCCTCTCCAGGCCACACCCCTTCCTGTCTCAGGGGTCCTCATGGGGCAGGTCCCTCTACTGGACAGTCTCTGGCTTTCTAATGCCTATGGAGTTGTGAGGGGCCTTCAGGACAAGTAGCGCCCTTTAGAGGTCCCCCACCCCGAAAGACCTTGTCTTACTCTGTCTCACCTCAAAAGGCCATAAGCCTCAATGACAAGCCTGTGCCCTCACTCTGTCTGACAGAAGGCAAGCTGGTGACCTAAGCTTTCTAGTAGGCCCATCAGAAAGGTAAAATCAAAATATGAAAGACCACTGGGCAGCAGTGGCGCACGCCTTCAATCCCAGCACTCAGGAAGCAGAGGCAGGCGGATCTCTCTGAGTCCGAGGCCAGCCTGGGCTACAGAGCGAGTTCCAGGACAGGCATCAAAACTACACGGAGAAACCCTGTCTCAAAATTATATGTGTATGTATGAAAGTCAAATGTTTGTTTGTTTATTTATTTTAGACAGGATTTCTCTGTGTAGCCCTGACTGTCAGGAAACTAAAATCTGTAGACCAGGCTGGTCTTGAACTCAAGGATCTGCCTGACTCTGCTTCCCAACTGCTGGGGTTAAAGGTGTGTGCCACCACAGTCCAGCTTTAAAATGTTTTCATTTAATCCACTATATTAAAATATTTCATCTCTCTTGGGGCTGGAGAGATGGTTCAGATGTTGAGAGCATACTTGCTGCTCTTGCAGATGCCCCAGGTTCAGTTGCCAGACCCACATGGTTTCTCACAACCATCCATAACTCCAGTCATACACTTAACTCTAAAGTTAAGAAAAATCATCTTGGCTGGCGGGCAGCGGTGTGGGGGGTGGGGGGGGGTGCATGCCTTTAATCCTAGTACTTGGGAGGCAGACGCAAGTGGAACTCTGTGAGTTCTGAGGCCAGCCTAGTCTATAAAGTGAGTTCCAGCACAGCCAGGGCTACAAGGAGAAATCCTGTCTTAAAAAAAAAAAAAAAAAAAAAGCAAACAAACAGACAAACAAAAAGACCAAAATCATCTCTCCACATAATCAATATAAAAGCTATTCATGAGACACTCTACATTCTTTATCATGTGAAATCCTTAAAATAGCCATACTTTATTTTTGAGTTTTGTCTTTGTTTTTTGAGACAGTGTTTCTCTGTGTAGACTAGACTGGCCTCGAACTCAGAGATCCACCTGCCTCCACCTCCCAAGTGCTGCGATTAAAGTTGTTGGCCACCACTGCCAAGCTGAAATAGCCATATGTCAATGATCCTGGAGACCACAGCTTTAGGTCATGTGTTAGGCACTTGAGATCCCAGAATTCTGTATTCAAATGACTCCACTCTCGCCCATGAGGTGTACCAGTCACTTTTCCATGGGCTTCTTCTCCTTAGCTCAAACTCCGTTCTGGTCCTAGGCTCCTGAGTGATGGGAACTGTGAACAGAGAGGAGAGAGAGGAGGGGCACACCTAGGAAGTGGTGGGCTAGGATTCCATAGAGGTGGCCTGCATAGGCCCTGCTGGCAGAAGGGAGCAGGGGGTGAGGTGAGGGTGTCGCAGTCCACAGACAGGTTAATGGCTCCTGCCTTGTACACAATTGAATTTGCCCTTCTGAGCCTTCTGGCTTTGGAGAAGGGCCTCTCCTCCTGGGAACTCAGCTGGACTCCCAGAGCCACAGGGCCTGGACCAGCTGGGCTTGATTCAATCAGGAGAAATGAACAGTGGGCTCACAGACATCTCTGTGCCCAGAGGAGCTGGTGGCTCAGCCAACAAAGATAAAGAGAGCTGATGGGGGGGGGGTGGGCTTGTCCCAGGCCTGTCCTGGCCCTACGGATCTCCTGGGAAAGCAACTCCAAAGACAGACACCCTCCCTGACTCCTAGAATACAGCTGTGGTTGCCTGTGATGTGCATCCTCCTCCCTGACCATCTTCCCGTATTTCTAAAAGCTGTTTGTGGAATGATGTAAAAGCAGCTGGGACCTGGTCTGTTCTCTCTGTACCTGTGAGCTGGTGCACATGTTAGGACCAGGGCTGGGGGTGGGGCGTGGGGGTGGAGAAGAAGCGAACGAAAGAGACTCCATCCTCTCTGCTGTATCTTTTGGGTATCAACCCAACTCTGAGACCCATGATGTCGCCTCTGTGCAGGAGGCAGATGAAGTCATGGGACAGGTTGACAACCGTCTATGGCTCCTAACTGGCGTGCTCTCTCCCAACCTTTGGACTTTCCCAGGTACTTCTTCTATTTCAAAAGTCCTCTCCAATCCACGTGTACCCGCTGAGGCTGACCTTTGCCTGAGGCTTTCCTCCCTACTCTTCCAGGCTCCAAGAGTACTGCTTTCTCTCTCCTCATCCGGGTATCTGTAGTGCTGTAGATGGCTCTGTGTAGAGCAATAGATAGAGTGTTGTCTCTGTCAGACCACCAATAATTGTTGAGGGCCCAGCACCGTCCTGGGGACAGGGAACTCATAAGCAAATAATTAAAGCAGCTACTCTCGGAGTGTGGAATACTGAAATGAGAATCAATAGAACAGGGTTCTTATGAAATCCAGAGTGGCTGGGGGCAGGAGGGAGGTGTTCTAAGATGAAGAGGTGATGTCTGATCTGAGACCTGGCTGCCAAAACAGAGATGGCCCTACAAAGGCCCTGCCTGGGACAAGTGGCCTTGCAGAAACAGCCAGTGTTAAAACTCCGAAGTAAATGTTATGTGATTCTGATTGCATGAACTGTTCAGAACAGGCAGATCCACAGAGACTTACAGGAGATTCGTGCCTGCCAGGGGTTGGGGGAGGGAGTTGTTGGGGGGACTACTAATGGACATGTGGTCTCCCTTTGGGGTAAGGGAAATATTCCGGAACGAGATAATGGTGGTGGTTGGCTCAGTGCTGTGAGTGCACTACACACCACTACTGTGTGCTTTCACATGGCAAATTTTATGGTGTAGGAAGTATATGTGGACTTTACCATAAAGCAAAGCCAAACCTCCAAGGCACCAAAGCTCATTCTGACCAAGAGTGGCTAGTGTGACTAGTGTGGCTAGTGTGGCTAGTGCCGGGTCAGGCTCAGGATGGTGCTGGAGAGGAGAAGGGCCAGTCATGAGAACGTGGTGGACTGATAAGAGGTTGTATTTTACTGTGATGAAGGGAAGCCACTGGCAGATTCCAAATAGAAGAGTAGCATGAGTATAGCTTCCTTTTGTCTTTGTGGTGCTGGGGATCAAACCCGGGGCATTGCGTATGCAAGGCGAGTGCTGTACCACTGAGCTGCACCGCCAGTCCCGTACTTAACCGTTTTCTGAAAATATTTCTGATTGTGGTGATGAAGGAGCGAAACTGAAAAGCAGGAGATCCACTAAGGAAGTCATCACGTGGTCTAGGGAGAGATACAGGGGTGTGGGAACAGAGTAATGGGGGATATGAGATCTACTAGGGAAGTCATCACGTGGTCTAGGGGGAGAGACAGGGGTGTGGGAACAGAGTAAGGGAGATATGAGATCCACTAGGGAAGTCATCCCATGGTCTAGGGGGAGAGACAGGGGTGTGGGAACAGAGTAAGGGAGATATGAGATCCACTAGGGAAGTCATCACGTGGTCTAGGGGGAGAGACAGGGGTGTGGGAACAGAGTAAGGGAGATATGAGATCCACTAGGGAAGTCATCACATGGTCTAGGGGAGAGACAGGGGTGTGGGAACAGAGTAATGGGGGATATGAGATCCACTAGGGAAGTCATCACATGGTCTAGGGGAGAGATAGGGGTGTAGGAACAGAGTAATGGGGGATATGAGATCCACTAGGGGAGTCATCACATGGTCTAGTGGGAGAGACAGGGGTGTGGGAACAGAGTAATGGGGGATATGAGATCCACTAGGGAAGTCATCACATGGTCTAGGGGAGAGATAGGGGTGTAGGAACAGAGTAATGGGGGATATGAGATCCACTAGGGGAGTCATCACATGGTCTAGTGGGAGAGACAGGGGTGTGGGAACAGAGTAATGGGGGATATGGGATCCACTAGGGAAGTCATCACATGGTCTAGGGGAGAGATAGGGGTGTAGGAACAGAGTAATGGGGGATATGAGATCCACTAGGGGAGTCATCATATGGTCTAGTGGGAGAGACAGGGGTGTGGGAACAGAGTAAGGGGGATATGAGATCCACTAGGGAAGTTATCACATGGTCTAGGGGGAGAGACAGGGGTGTGGGAACAGAGTAAGGGAGATATGAGATCCACTAGGGAAGTCCTCACGTGGTCTAGGGAGAGATACAGGGGTGTGGGAACAGAGTAATGGGGGATATGAGATCCACTAGGGAAGTCATCACGTGGTCTAGTGGGAGAGAGACGGGTGTGGGAACAGAGTAATGGGGGATATTTTGAGGGGAAACCGGTGGGTCCTAGAGGATCAAAGAAAGGAAAAATGGGAACTAGCCTCTGCATTTTCAACCCGGGGAACCGAAAGAACGGCTTCATCAGCCTCTGGGCTGGGGAAGCCTGTTAGGAAACACTGAGGATGTGGTGGGCCTGACCTGGTAGTTAGCTATCCACATGTTGACGTCAGTGGACAGTCTAGTGGACTATTGGGAACTTCGGGTCTAGCATTAGATCTCACTCCGTGGAGATGGTGCTGAGAATGTTCCTGTGAGTTCACTTGGGGATTGGTGTGACTCCTGGGGCTCAGTCCTGGAGACCAGGGACCCATAGAGATGAGAGCAAGGAAGAGCAGCACTCTGAGCAGCAGCCAGCAAGATGGACCATGTGAGATCCTGTCTTACCCAAGCACCAGTGAGGAAATGCAGACAAAGTTGTCATTGGATGGAGCTTTGGGATGACAGGCCCGCCTTCCTGGTGAGTCTGAGTGCTCACAGCAGCATGGAAGGCTGGAGGGTATAAGTTGGCTGCAGCTGCCCTTCTGCAGCAAAGGCTGAACAGAGCATAAGGGCTTGGGTTAGGAATTTGAGATTGAGGGAAGTGGCCAAGGTTCTGGGCCACCCAGGAAATAAATGTTATTGAGTGAAGGGTGGTTGTGGGGATCCAGTGGAGCCCAGGACTCTGCACGTTCTAAGAGGGCTTTACTCTCCCTCTGATCCCCTTTGCTTCCCGGGGAGTGATTCATATTTCAATATATTCCAGCTGAAAAGGGATCCCACTTAGAGCAGGTGGTAAGCCAGTACATGGAAATTTGATATATTTTGACTAATGCATTTTTGAAATTTGAAAACTGCAGACAATTTTATTCAAGATCCATTTTTATACCAACTCATTACTGGGAGAAAAAGGCAAAAGATTTCGGTTTTCCTGTGAACCCAGACCTGTCACCACCAGGCCCTGCTTAGCAGGCTTGACCCGGCCAGGTCAGCCTTGCATGCAACCACTGCCTGCCTCAACCACCGAGTCCCCGCCGGAAACTCTTTCTTTAGCAACCTCTTTCAAGGATCCCTCTGGGGGCTACTAGTCCAATTTAAAATCTGACCTACAGCCCCACCTCTGCTGTGCCAACTCCAGCAAATCCCTGGGGCCGGCACTTAAGACAAGTTTTGTGATACAGACAAGGGTATTACACAGAATTTCCACTGCCTCCCTATCTATCTGACCGTCCTCTCTCCAGCCTCCCGAGTCCGAAGCCTAAGGAGTAGATGTAAATAATGGAGACTGGGGAGGAGGGAGGCTGTCCACAGGGAGCAGGAGTAAAGTCCGAGAGAAGGGGATGCTGGAAGACAGTCTCTGAGTGAGCAATGCCCCTAAAGAGCCATCTGGCCTTTCATTATGGATGCCGGATCCATCTTGTATGAATCACAATAGTTCTACCATCCTGGGCAAATGGCTGTAGTGTAGTGAGCTTGCTTGTTCTTACTGGTAAAATGGGGACATAATACCTTTACAGTGACTGGGGAGGACTAGTCAAGAAGTCGGTGTGAACACCCCTAGGAGGCACAGAGGCGGTTCAACACATGCTTCCCTCCAGTCTCCAAGGCAAAGCCCTTGTCTCCTCACTGGATGGGAAGACAACCAGCAGAAAGGGCTGACTCTCTGAGTCCCTGTAGCTGGGGACTTCTTTCATGCAGATCTCAAAGCTAAAGGCTGTAAGCTAAACTTTCTAGAAGGTAACTTGTCAGGGTCCATCAAGGGGACTTGGGCTCAATGAAATTGGTCCAAAGAAAGATCAGGGATTTGGACAAGGATGTTGATTTCAGTGTTATTTAACTTAATATAACTGACCTTAAAGAATTAATAGATACATCAATGCAGTAATAAATCAAGAGTCCCTGACATATAGAGGGTAGCTTCCTTCAGCCCAGCCCCACAGCTTCCCATCAGCCTTGCCTCCCAGGACGCAACAAATATCACCAATTTCTGCCATGATTTTTTTGTTTTGTTTTGTTTTATTTGAAACAGGATCTCATGTAGACCATGCTGGCCTAGGGCTCCGATAGTCTTGCTTCCCAAGTACTGGGAACTAGAGGTATGAGTCACCACCATTCTGCCATAAATTTGTTGGCTTTTCTTTCCCCTGGCTGTCCTGGAACTCACTCTGTAGACCAGGTTGGCCTTGAACTCAGCAATCTACCTGCCTCTGCCTCCCAAGTGCTGGGACTAAAGGTGTGCACCAGCTAGCTTAAAATGTTTTATTATTAATTTTTTGTATATGGATAATTTGCCTGCATGCATGTGTGTGTACCATATGGGTCCATGGTGACCTTGGAGGTCAGAAGAGGGTGTCAGATCTCCTGGAACTGGAGTTACAGAGGGTTGTGAGCCGCCTCGTGGGTCCTAAGAATTAAACTCAGGACTTCTGGAAGAACAGCCAGTGCTCTCAGCAGCTAGGCTGTCTCTTTTTCTTCACCCCTGCCGTGAGTTTTTGTTTGGTTTTTGAGACAGGGTATGTCGCTCAGGCTTGAACTTACTATGTAGCCTGGACCAGCCTCAAATTAAAGATCCTCCTGCCTCTGTCCACCAGCTGCTAGGATTCAAGGTCTTGTCTTGTACTACAATGCCAGCTCAGCCATGATAATTTATAGCAGTGAAAGATGAGAGAGATGTTTCAGAGCTAAATAAATAATAATGTAGGCATAAAGCAGGGTCCTCCGCAGTCTCCAGGAATCTTGCCTGTTAACTCCATCACTCTTCCTTCCATGGCATACCCGGGTAACTGGCTCTGGCTGACTGATGAGAGCTGAATCCCCACTGCCCTGAGCCAGGGACCGTTCTGCCCACTGGGCTCCCTGAGGATCCTCAGTACAGAGCTGAGCAGCTGGGTGGAAGCAGAGGGCTGCATATATAACACAATCTCAATTTTATTTCTTTAAATAAAAATTTTATTTAAATTTTATACAGCCCTATATAAATGAAGGAACTATTGAAGGTTCAGCAAGGACCTGTCAACAGTTGTCAGGGTAATGGGAAGGGAGTGATTTTCCCTCCTTTTTACTTCCATACCTTTTACGTTTCCCCACAACTGGCAAGTATTATTTTAAAATGAAAGTAAATAGTGATGGACAACTTTAAAGGAAAATTGGATAGGTAAAAAGAGGGCTTGGAGACCAATCAGGAAGCCCACGCTAATGTGACTTGGGTTAGGTACCCCAAGCCTGGAGCCTGAGGATGAGCAGTGTGGGTCTCTGGATAACATGCAGCACTCAGGCCAGCAGAGATGGGGAAGCAGCTGGACACTGAGGTGCTCTTCTGGGCTCTGAAGGATGTGAGCAGATTCTATGTGGGAGTGGAAGGAGGGGTGGGGCCTGGAGAGTCTAGTTGTCCTTTGTCCTAGAACACAAGCTAGAGCCCAAACGTCCAAAAGGGGGCAGGAAGCATTTGGATCGAAGACGAGTCAGGAGGGATCAGAAAGGCCTGTTGGCAAATGCTTCCAAACTCCTGGTTGAACGGTGCAGACTCACTGGCAACCCCACTCTTGGGTGACTCTTCCTTGTCTCCTGCCACACCTAATAGCTAATATCACTGGAGAAAGTCCCAAGATCAGGCTGGCTGGCGCTCCTGCAGAGGGCCCTCAGGTGACCAGAGGGGCTGACTCACCCATAACAGCAGATATCCCTCCCCATCTCCTGAGACTCCCACCCTCATCTCTACCTCCAGTCTCTAACCCTTTCGTGGAGAAAGTAGACTCTGTCGAGGCTAACTCTATCGTCGTCTCTGTGTATGCCATGGTCCCCCATTACTCGCAGCAGGCGTTCCTCAGATCTCCCCTATTTTCTGCCCTCTGGGGCCTACTGTTTCAGTCCTCTCTGACAGTTTCTTTCCTCCTGAATCATGCTTGTTGGCATGTGAACAGGCTCTATTTCTTCCATCTCAAAAAACAAACACAGGGAGGGTGTGGGAGATGGAGAGCATGGTTAATGGGTGCCCAGTGCCATTGGAAAGGAGTAACGTCTAATGTTCTGTTGCCACAGTAGGGTAGCTGTGGTTGTCAATTAATTGTAAATTTCAAAGCAGCTAGTAGAGAGGATTTTGGATGTTCCCTACACAAAGAAATGATAAACATTTGAGGTGATGGGTGTACTAATTGCCCTGATCATCACACACTGTATACATGTTTTGAAATGTCAGGCTGTACCCCATAAATATGTACAATTACTGTGCAGCGATTCGAGATAAAAACTGTAATTTTAAAAAGCTAAAAAAAGAAAAAATAGCTGCCCTTGACCCACACCCCCACAAGGTCCTTCCTGTTTCTCCAACCACTTAACGTCAGAGCTTCCTGTGTGAGTGTGCTCTTGGTGCCCACAGACACTCCTTGCTCCCTGCCTCCCCCAAGAGGAGTCACCCCCTGTCCCATGATGGCAGGCAGGGCCACATGCATGATGTTGACCAATGAAATGTGAGTAGGGATGATGCTTGTCACTTGAAACAAACCTAGAAAGAGACAGTGGTTGGTCTGTCTTTGTGTCTTTTCCAGGGAGTCTTCTAGGTCAAGGATGCTCTTCTGACCTGGCTTCCCACATGGAGCCCTCCCTCATCTTTGGCAAACCTTTGTTGCCGGCCGCCATAGAGATTCTGGGACACTTGTTTTCTTCACATGTCCTCCCATTTCCTGGTTGATTCAGTGCATCGCCTTCCTCACCCCGCTTGCTTGTTTTTCCTGTGTCTTTGGTTCCCAGCACCTCCTAGACATGAGCTTGCCCGCTGGTCCCTCTCCATGGCTGATCAATCAGGCGCTTCCATCCACAGTTCACTCCTAGCACATCGATTCCCTCTGGAAACACCGGGCCTCAGGGACACCATCTTCTCCAAGGTTGCTTCTGTCCTCCTTCCAAACTGTCACACACTGCTGGATTCAATGCCGCATCTTCTCTCTTGACTGTCCTAGATGACCTCATCCATTCCCACGGACTAAATGCCATCTCTATGCCAATGGCTCCCAGGTGCACTGCCTTCTCTGTTACCAACTGCATCTCTGAGAGGCCACTCAGACTGCACATGTCCCCGAGCCTGCTTCTAGGCTCCTTCAGGCTCACAGTGGCACCTGGTAAAGCCACCACGGTCCTCCCCGTACCCCCATACCTCACAGAAGCTCATCTGGATGCCACCCTAAACAATTCTCCATGCTGCCCATTGCTCTCTGCCTCTGGGACCTCGCAACATCTCTCACAGATGGTAGCCACAAGCCTCCCTGCTGCCTGCCTTGCTCTGTACCAACCTGTCCTCTTGGGATCCAGTCATATCGCCTCTCCTTCAACCTCTGGCTCCCACCTTTCCTTGTCCTTCCCCTGCATCTATACCACGCACAGTCCTGCTCCAGGGCTATTGTACCAGTCATTCTCTGAGAAGCTGTTCCTCAGTCTATCCTTGTTCCTTGTTTTTTCTTTCTTTTTCTTCTTCTTGAGACAGAGTCTCATGTAGCCCAGGCTGGCCTTAAGCTTGCTATGTAGGCAAGGATGACCTTGAATTTCTGGTCCTCCTGCCTCTGCCTCCCAAGTGCTGAGATACAGGTGTTCCTCACCACACTTGGTTCATATGTTTCTGGGATTTGAACCTACAACTTTATGCATTCTAAGCAAGCACTGCCAATTAAGCCACATTGCCAGCCCTTGTTCCTCATTCTTAGCCTTTAGGTTGCAACTCAAATGCTGAGCCCATAGTTAAAATAGAACCCTTCTTTCATCTAAATCTTAGTCCCTCCTTTGTGTTTCCTGTACTTAATTCAGCCCCACCCCCAGGAGGATCCATGAGTGAAGGAGCTGTGTCTCCTAATGTTGCAGAGACAACCATGAGCCCATCCTCTCCCCAAAATGGAGAGGATTGGGGACAGATGCAGAACAGGGTGGTCAGCAGGTATAGGCTATACTCAGAGCCTGCCTGTCAGTCCTGAATGCCTTTCTCAGACAACTAGGAAAGTGGAGGGAGGTTCTCTGGAAACAAGGACCCTGGCAGAGAACTGCTTCTTCAGGGTTTGGAAGCACCGCCCCCCTGCATGCCTCTGGCATCTCCATAGATAGTTGCCAACCCCTTCAAATGGGCCCCGCCCCGCTACACACACCAGAATATATTGTCACTTACCCATCGGGTTGCAGGTGCACCTACAATTTGCTATTGTTTGTGGGGAGTGAGAGTTGGCTCCACAAGGTTCCTGGGCAGGAGGCAAGTCCCAGAAACCTCCTGGGAAGGATGAATGCTCAGAACCCTGCAGCTCTACCTGCGGGGCATGGTGGCACATGCCCGTAATTCCAGAACGTGGTGGCAAAAAGATCAAGTATTCAAAAGGAGGTTAGGGCCTTTTCTGGCCACATAAGATCCTGGTAAAAAAGAAGAGAAGGAGGAAGAAGAGGAGGAAGAAATGGTTGTTGTTGTTGATGGTGGTGGTGGTGAAAGGGAGGGAGGGCCGGCAAACCAAGCAGTAGAGTTGATTAACATGGGGACACACAGTGTGGATGAGGGGTTCTGGGAGAGGTTAAGAAAGTCCAGGAGCCCTGCGTTTCCCACAGAGACATGTAGGCACAGGTGGGGATGTGGACTGGGATAAAGGACAGAGCAGAAAGCAGGATGCCTTCCAGGGAACCTTAGGCCTTGGTTAAGAGCCTCTCAGCATATGCTCTGGATTCTGAGACGGTCCTGATTTGGGGTGAATACTGCCAGGATGTCTTGGCAGTCTGGGAACAGTATCCTTTGCTAACAATAACAGTGAATGCAATCTCCCATGCAGCCTTCTCAGGCCCAGGAAGCTTAGGTGCCCAGACAGGCTCACTAGGGCTTCCCAGGCCCATAAGACCTCAGGGAGATTTTGTGGCCCATCTGGAGTTGCCTAGATGAAATGGGCTCCCACAGGGGTGGGTCATAAGTTTGGGCAGTGCCTTAATACAGAGCTACACAGGGTGGCCTCCAGCCCCACCCCCTCCAGCACACCCATGCAGGCAAGGAAGTGAGACCTGATGGGTAGGATATGGGAAAGCCCAAATTGCTCTCAGGAGAAGTTGTCGGTCGGTCCAATTAGCATGGTGTTGGCAGCCAGGCCTATTTCCAGGGGACCAGCCCAGGCACATAAAAAGCCAAAGGTTATTCCAAAGGGAAGCTGCCCCCTTCTCAGCTGAGGGGAATCCTGGCTCTGGGAGAGGGTGTTTGGTTCAGTGTGAGGAGGTGAGCAAGCGCTGAAGGCGAAGAGGAGGTGAGGACCAGGATAAGACACCTCAGTGCCACCCCCAGGCCCAGGGGGTGCTGTGCCTGAGATGCTGCAGGATAAAGGGGGCCTGGGCTGTCACCCATAGTCTCTAGAGACAGATGTGAGCTTATATGCATGTACTCAGATACATGCAAATGCCTTGCATATAAACTATATCTACATGCAAATGCCTTGCATATGAACTATGTCTACATGCAAATGCCTTGCATATGAACTATATCTACATCCGTAAGCATGCAGGCCAAAATGTGTGAGCACATAAACACCTCAGGTAGACATCTACACAGACATGCACATACACATAATGTTCAAATATCCACAGCCCATGCTTATGTTTTGGGGAGTCCAGCTCTGACTCCTGGACTACAGGTACTGAGGCACAGTGTGATATTATACTAACATACACTTGCATGGTCCCTCCCCCACTTCCCCCACCTCTAGGATATTTGTTTGTTTGTTTGGTTGGTCTTTTGAGATAGGGTTTTTCTATATAGCCCTAGCTGTCCTGGAACTTGCTCTATAGGCTAGGCTGTCTTGGAACTCAGAGATCCTCCTGCCTCTGCCTCCCAAGTGCTAGGATCAAAGGTGTGTGCCACCAAATCTGGCCTCTTCCCTTCTTTAACCCAGACATTTCTGTTTAAAAGGCTCTAGTCCTGGCCCTCCTTTAGGGTGACTAACTTGTTTTGGTTTGTTTGGGACTATTCCAGTTTTTCACTGAAAGTCCCGTACCTTGGGGAGCTCCCCAGTCCTGTGCAAAGCTGTCTATGTCCCCCTGCTCCAGGAAAGGCCTGGTATTGGGTCCTTCTCAGAGCTAGTATATCATCTGATCACTTCCTTGATGGACCAAGGGAACCTTGATGAGAGCCAGAGTCCTGCTCTCATCCTGAGGCTCCGAGTCTCCTCAGGAGTAATTACTACTAATGTTTACTGAACACCTACTATGAACCAGATCCTTGGGGTTTTCTAAGTGTCATCACTCAATTCTGCAGAGACTTGGGAAGGTGCTTCCCTCTCCCAGAACTATTAATGAGCACCTACTGTGTGCAGGAAACACACTCATCAGGACAGAACAGTAGGAGACAGAAAGTAAACAAGTGAATTGTGTTGTGCGTTAGAAGAGGTTGCATGCTGTAGACTAAAATGTACCGGGGAAGAAGCACCTTGAAGATTGGCTGCTGAAGAGTGGCCTCACTGGGAAGAAGCCCTATAGACATACTGGGAACAGTTCCAGGAGGAGGGAACAGCATGGGCAAAGGCAGGAGGCCGAGTGCCTGGCGTATGGGAGGGACTCAGTGAGGTCTGTGTAGCCAGCAAGAGCAGCGCCTCTGGGCCTGATCTAAACCTGGGAGCACCTTAGGGTTAGATGGGAGCCATGGAGGATTTAGGCAGAGGGACAGCATATTCTGACTGGGACTTTCCCTGGACCTCTCTGGCTACTGTTGGAGAAGATGTAGTGTGGAGACCGGGGGCCCACCCAGGAGGCTACCGCAGCAGTCCAGGCGAGTGATGTTAGTAATGGCTGTGGTGAGTGGGTATACACTGGGTGAATTCTAAAATTAAACCACCGGGATTTCCAGAAAGTAGAGTACGGGGTGAGGGAAGGAACCACGACGATTCTGAGGTGTTGATCCTGAGCAGCTGAAGTGAGCGGGTCCTCTTCACCCAAGATGGAGAAGCTACGTGTGGAGGCTGTGATGGAGGAAGAGAGGAGCGTGGTTTGGATGGATTCAGTTAGACAGATGGAGATGTGGGTGTGGTGGGTGGTACCAGCATCTGTGGGCCGGAGGACGGGCCGAGTTTTCAGTGATTGTCCCATTTTGCAGATGAGGAAAATGAGGATCCTTCGAACGTTAAAAGGAGCAGCCAGGCTTCAACTCTGGCCAGCCTCTGGCTCCACCACACTCTTCTCGCAGCCATGGGTAGGAGGCTGCTGGCCATGCTGCCCAGCAGTGGAGGCTGCTGAGGGGAGCCCAGCTGTTTGCTGGCCAGCTTCCTTGTCTTCAGAGATGAGCCAGGAAGGAGCCTATGCTTAGAACACAGTGGCATAAGTGCCAAGTGGCCCGAGGCGCCAGCAGCCCCAGGAGTGCAGCCGGCCTGGCCTGAGGCCGCCATCCACGCAGCAGAGAGCATTCGGTTAGCATTGATTGCTCAGAGAAGAGCATCTGGCCAGGCTGGGGGCAGGGGAGGGAGGGCTGAAGGCCAGAGAGATTGGCTACACAGCCGAGCAGCCTGCAAGCTTCAGAGAGACCCACTGACCTGCCCTGGGACCATGGGGGAAACCAGCCATGGGGATGTCCCTCCTCAAGGGGAGGGAGGGCAGGCAGGTGCCCCTAGGATGCTACCCTGTCCCGAGAAAGCTGACCAGCCCTATTTGAGGCTGCTTGGCCGGATCCTGGGCAGGAAGCTGAAGCGAGAGCCCCAGCCCGAAGGCAACTAGACAGGGTCTGTCACACCACTGTGTTCTCCAGCTGTGGCCAGCCACTGATGCTCTGGGCACCTCATTTTCTCCTGTGTGGGAGATGCTGCCCCCACAGGGTTATGAGAGCTTCAGTTTAAAGGCCCTATTCCCAGAGTCCACCCTTCCTCATTAGTTCCTCTCCTACTTCCGGTGGCTGGGGTACTGTAGGGCCCCTACTACACTGGATTGTGTGGCTTAGGTATCGCAGACAGGCCCTGCTGATGCTGGTCCCAGTGCTAAGCTCTCTGATCACCCCAGCCCTGGGTTTCTCCAGCCCAGTCTTCCTTGGAGGCTCTGTACCATTAGAGGGGTGGGAAATACCGCCCACTTTTGCACCTCAGTGCCTTTGCACATGTTATTCCGCTGCCTCTGCCTTGCTGCCCACCCCACCAGGTCTATTCCCATGGGAGCATTCATAGGCACATCTGGCGAGGTGGCTGTCCATGCTCAGCTTGGCAGAAGGAGTTTGGAGTTTGCAGGCTGACCCAAGGACACTGCCAGCACCCTTGCTTGGATGTCCTCTGTGCTTAGATGTGAGCAGACTCCCCTCACAGCCAAGGCAGCTGCACAGAGCAGGATCCCTCTCAGCCTAGTTCATGGGTCAAATAGATCACACCCCTAGTGGCCCAGGGGTGGCAGAGGCTTTCCTTTAGGCCCCTCCTTAAACCTCCCTTATACTCCCAAGATAGGAGGTACCTTGGGCATTGCCACCCCCATATGCAAATGGACAATGATGCTCGTTGCCAGGTTCTTCCAACACTGGCTTCTGTGACTTCCCAGACTCAGGGGCAAGTGTGAATGGAAGGAGGAGTGAATGAGGTTATACAGCCGCTTGGGGAGCTCGTGCGCGTGGGTGGGAGGCTGGAGGTTTGGGAGTAGTGAGGCAGAACGCAGTGAAGGGCATCCCCCGGAGAGGAAGGCAGGGAGAGCTGGGTCTTCTCCCTTCCGCCCCCTCAAGCAGAAGGCAGCTCTGCTCAGGAGGGGCCTGAGGAGTCTGGCAGAAGAGGTGCAGGGCCTCTCTGCAGAGACGCAGAGACGTGGGTTCCTGCTAATTTGCAATCTTAAAATGCACAGCAAAGGCTCCATCCTCATTGTTGGTACATTAATCAGGCAATCAGTGGGGCAGGGCTCCCAAGGGCCTCATGGAGGGGGCACAGAAGGCGCCATGGTGATGCAGTGACTGCCTTCCTGGGAAGAAACCTGCTGGATGACTGGGATTGGCACCTGCTGGTTCAGGCAGGGGTCCAAAAGTGGCCAGGACTGGCTGGGACAGCTAATCCAAGGTCTTGGAGTAATACCACTGGCTTTTAAAGACACGGATGTAAACTTGGTCGAGCCCTCAACATACCTTCCCATTAGGAGAGTTGGAGGTCCTGGAAGGCTAGCCTTCCTGGCGTGGACCCTGGCATGTGGGAAAATAGCAAAGGACAGGGATCAGCTGCCCTGAGCCTGCATCCTCTTAGTATGCTTCACCGTGCAGGAAGTGACTGTCCCGCACAGTCCTTGGCCTCATTGCCTTCAACCTCCTAGGGATGATAGCCTGTTCTTCCCTAAGGTAACAGGGGACTGAGCCTGGTCCTGCATCAGGTCTTGTCTAGAGTCCCTTTTCCTCCTGTTGCCCTCTTTGAGGAAAACCCCAGTCCTGCCTCCACCCTGCCCTGCTAGCCCCCTCTTCCACCTGCCACCATGCATTCATAACTGGTTACTAATTCCACAGCGGAGCTTTGGTGCAGTTTGATTGTTTTGCCTAAACAGAGCCCTAGCCTGGTTTCCCCTGTGCACTGGTATTCCCTGGAGGCCCCTGCTTTAGGGTTACCCAAGGAACCCCCAGATTCTTCTGGGGTGCACAGAGACAGAGCAGTCACAGCGGGTGGGAGAGTACACACAGCACGGGACTGGTTGAGGGTGCAGGCAGAGCACTCTGTAAACTCCGATGAGCTGTACAAATGTCGAATGGCATTAGCGCTAAGCCCCCCGCAGCCCCTACCCGCCTGCAGCTGCAGGCCAGGGAGGAAATGCTTTATTTTCACAAGACCCCCAGTGGAGGCTCTGCTGTGTCTCCTTCAGCCTAAAATGTGAGCCAAGCATTGTGGATGTCCTTGAACCGAGAGTCTGGGCTTTCTCGGAGTGATGGGGATAGAGCCACTCCTTGGGGAAGGTTCTGGGAAGGCCTGAGCAGGAGAGAGGGTGCGAGCCCGGCAAGGAGATCAGGGAGGGGCCTGTGGACAGTGCAGCCAGTGAGGGTTGGATGCTGATGGCGCAGGGCAGGCTGCCCTCCAGCCGGCTGGGGTTTGGACCCTCTCTCGCCCTTGCCCCCCTCTGCAACGTAGGAGCTCTTGGACAGGGGGTGGTAGGCTGGAGGCCACACCCAGGACTCCAAGGAGGAAGATTGGCAGAGTAACACCTCCTAGACGTGTTTTGGAGAGGGAACTTGAGCAGAGGTGGCTATGGCCTGCATGCTGTCTGGTGGTGGGGTAACAGCATTGCAGAGGACCTGCAGAGTATGGCCCAGCCCGGAAAGGGTCCTATGCTGTGCAGACGCCGCCACTAAGGTCGTAATTGCTCTGAAACGCAACTGAACCCAATTATGCAAAAACTAAATTATGTGCGATGATTTTTATGTGCTGGAAACATTCAGTTGAAGCCGGGTGATTACAGGGGGACAAGAAGCAGCTGCCACTCTCTGGGAACCCATAACTCCCAACAGCTGGGAGCTGTCACTTACTTACGATGCTGTTTCTGTCGGGAATGGGGTGGGGGGGGTGATTGGGATGGCAGTCAAGGTGGAGACCTGCTTGGCCAGAAACCTGGGCAGCCCCTGGGCCTGGGTAGGAGTGGGTCTGAGTCCCCGGGTGGGTAGGTTGATCAACAGGGTAGCCTCTTTCATCCCACATGATCTGGACACAGCTGGTAGCAAGAAGACTCAGTTCATATGCCCTAGACGCCCTGGCTCTCCCAAGAGTCCCAGCTGAACAAGCCGGAAAAGAAAGGGCAAGAGGCTAGCTGAGCGGGGTATGTTATGGCTGCCTGGCCCTTCAGGGTGGGCGTCTGTAGGCCTGGAGCCTGTCCCCATCTTCTTGACGCGCCTGCTGGGCCACTTGGGGCAGCTGTGACCCTGGAAAAAGGCAGGTAATGACAATCGTCCATAATGAGGCTGCTTCAGTAATGAGTGTGGGCCTATTACCCGACCACAGGCTGGACACATCCGAAAATAATTATTTTAAGGATCCATTAACGAATGCCTAATTAATGCCCAATTAGAGAGAAGCTACAGAGGAAATGCTCTGGACAGTCAAGAGGCAAGGCCTGGTTTTACAGCCTTAGCCTGGCAATCTCAAGCACGGTAGAGAGATGCAGAGGGCCAGAAGGTGAATCAGAGGGGGGCAGCCTCGATCTGGCAGTCAATGTCATAGACCCCAGGGAAGCCTCATGTCAACCATGGTGTCACTCACAGTCCCTCACAGAAACACGCCTTCTCTGGACACCCGTTCAGCTCTGTGAACCATATTTAACAAACGAGGAAACCGAGGCAAGGAGGGGGTGTGTGTGTGTGTGTGTGTGTGTTATGTACTTGACGTTTGGAATACAATGTGAATGAGGCATCTTCTGAAGTATGTTTTGGTATCATGAACGCGATGCTTTCCTTCTTTTGAGGAACCATTTGAATAAAGTGATCGTTCAGGACTCCAGATGGGATATTTGCTTTGTTAAGAGTCATTACTCGTGAAGGCAGCTAACAGTGAGCAAGTGGCAGGGCCGGGCCCAGAGCTGGAGGCTGACATGCTGTGTTCGCGGGTGTGTTCCACCCAGCAGGAGGGCTGACAGCCTGAAGAGATGTTTGGATGGGGATTCGAGACTTTCAGGACAGAGAGCCCAAGAGGTGTGGAGAGAATGTGGGCCTTGGCCCCAAATTTCCTGTCCGGCCTCCTAGCCTAAGGGACCCCTGCATACAGTACAGAAGACAGAGCCCCTGTGGGCCAAGAGGGTCACTCGCCAGTCCCCATTCCACCTTCGGTTCCCCACACATCTCCCCCTTCCCCAGGCAGCCCCTCACAGCTGTTCTGTCTCTCTCCCCACCAGGGTGCTGTGTGGAGTTGCTGCTGCTGCTGCTGGCTGGGGAGCTACCCCTGGGTGGTGGCTGTCCTCGAGACTGTGTGTGCTACCCCTCGCCCATGACTGTCAGCTGCCAGGCACACAACTTTGCCGTCATCCCGGAGGGCATCCCAGAGGACAGCGAGCGCATCTTCCTGCAGAACAATCACATCACTTTCCTCCAGCAGGGCCACTTCAGCCCCGCCATGGTCACCCTCTGGATCTACTCCAACAACATCACTTTCATTGCTCCCAACACCTTCGAGGGCTTTGTGCATCTGGAGGAGCTAGACCTTGGGGACAACCGGCAGCTGCGGACGCTGGCACCTGAGACCTTCCAGGGCCTGGTGAAGCTCCATGCCCTCTACCTCTATAAGTGTGGACTGAGTGCTCTGCCCGCAGGCATCTTTGGTGGCCTGCACAGCCTGCAGTACCTCTATTTACAGGACAACCACATTGAGTACCTCCAAGATGACATCTTTGTGGACCTGGTCAACCTCAGTCACTTGTTTCTCCACGGTAACAAGCTCTGGAGCCTAGGTCAAGGCATTTTCCGGGGCCTGGTGAACCTAGACAGGTTGTTGCTGCATGAGAACCAGCTACGGTGGGTCCACCATAAGGCTTTCCATGACCTCCACAGGCTGACCACCCTCTTTCTCTTCAACAACAGCCTCACTGAGCTGCAGGGTGACTGTCTGGCCCCCTTGGTGGCCTTGGAGTTCCTTCGCCTCAATGGTAATGCCTGGGACTGTGGCTGCCGTGCGCGTTCCCTGTGGGAGTGGCTGCGGAGGTTCCGAGGCTCCAGCTCCGCTGTTCCCTGTGCGACCCCTGAGCTGCGGCAAGGCCAGGATCTGAAGCTGCTGAGGGCTGAGGACTTCCGGAACTGCACAGGACCAGCATCTCCACACCAGATCAAGTCACACACGCTTACCACCTCTGACAGGGCTGCCCGCAAGGAGCACCATCCATCCCATGGCACCTCCAGGGACAAAGGCTACCCACATGGCCATCTGCCTGGCTCCAGGTCAGGTTACAAGAAGCCAGGCAAGAACTGCACCAGTCACAGGAACCGAAACCAGGTCTCCAAGATGAGCACTGGGAAACAGCTTCCTGAACTGCAGGACTATGCCCCTGACTACCAGCACAAGCTCAGCTTTGATATCATGCCTACCGCACGACCCAAGAGGAAGGGCAAGTGTGCCCGCAGGACCCCCATCCGTGCCCCCAGTGGGGTGCAGCAGGCTTCCTCGGGCACTTCCCTGGGGGCCTCACTCTTGGCCTGGATACTGGGGCTGGCAGTCACTCTCCGCTGAGGATGCAGGGCACCATTACCCAGCACTGCCACATGTCCAGCAAGGAACAGAATCTTTTCTTTTCTTTTTTGTTTTTCTATGTGGAAGATCTGCTGGGTTTCAGGAAAGGCTGCTAAAGCCTTCAGCCACAGTCTGGACCCTTCCTGGTGAATTGTAAGTCCGAGGTGTACAGCTCTAGACAGGAAGGGTAGCACATCTCACCTGGTTGTCCTGGCCCAGCACCTATGGACAGCGTCCACTTGAGCACATGGTCAAAGGCACACCAAGTGAACCATCAGCAGTGACAGGACATGTGCCCTTTGAAGAAGCTGGGCTCTGTGGAATCCTGGTCATTTGGAAAGAAGGGCCGACGGACCCTGCTGCTTTGGGAAGGAACAGGACTCAGGACAAGGCTCACCAGCTGGGGCAACCAACAATCAGAGCATTCTGGGCTCTTGCCTGAGGCCACTTAGTCAACCTGCCCAGTCCAACCATATGCCACCCTCAGTCCCTACCCACAGGGGTAATGCCTCTCATTCCTGATGTCTCAGGCAGTCCTGGCAGATCTGCTGGGGTCCAAGAACCAATCACCAAAGGAAAGATGGCCAGAGGATGACATTTAGAACTTCACTCGCAATGAGGGTCACACAGAAGGTGCAGCTTTATACCTATGTCCACTTATATATATTCTCACTCCCTACCCACACGCCCACACAATATAAATATATATATATACATATATAAATACACAAATGCACAGGCCCACCCCCACTCCTTACCAAACTGTATGTCTTATCATGTTTATAAACTATATGGGAACCTATATTTGCTCAACTTCAGATTGTATTGGTACTTTCTAGCAAGAAAAAAAAAAAAAAAAAACCTGTGGCATTTTTCTTCAGAATCCCAGCTGGCAACAATAGTTCCTGGGCTTGCTGGGGCAAAGGTGTCAGTGGGAAGAGTTGGGGAGGAAGCGAAACAGTGAGAATCACTTCAGGGGACCAACATTCTTAGATACTTAAGAACATCACCTTGTTTTTATATGCAACACATGCCTGTCTGGCACCCTGAAGCACCCCACTACCCCTACTGTAGAAGCTGCTGGCATCATCGGGGTGAGATGGGGGAAGTAGCTCCTCGGATGTCAGGGTGCTGGAGGCAAGTTAAGTGGAGCAGCTGAAGGGGCTTTGGGGGTCTTCAAGCCAGTAGACAAGGCAGCATCCACAGTGTTAGTCCAATAGGTCTGATGGACCATGTCCTTCTAGCGTTTTACCAGTGATGCTCTGTGCAGGCCAGGGAGGCTCTGAGCTCTGACCTAATGGGAGGCTTAGTTTTAACTCACAGGCTCTTTGGCCAGTGACCTGCTGGGGGCCCTGAATAGTTTGGCAGTGGAGAAGAATCTAGTGGCCTTAGCAGATGAGGGCATTTCAGTAACCATCTCAGGCACTCTACATTACAGAGATCTTGTTCTTCCTGGTCATTTTGGATAAACCCCAGGACAGGCAGAGGTCAGAGGGCCAGACTTAAGAGTCAGAGCCCAGACAAGCAGTATGCAGGGGACGAAGCAGGCAAGCCCAGTCAGGGAATAGGGGCTGTTGTCCCAAAGGTCTCTGGCAAGCACAACCTCTTGCGCTTTGCACAAACCTGAGTCCCCTTCCAGAGAGGCTGTGTGAGGAGTAAGAAATGCTGAATCCAATTAAGAGAGAAAAATAATAATAAAAAAAACTTCTCTTGGACAAGAACCCTGTTTTTCATTTCATAACTCTGAATTCCTGATGGGTGACAGATCCTGGGCTTTGGTGGGGTGGGTGAGCCTGACCAGACTTGACTCTGAGAACACAGCATGCTTGTTGGCAGGAGGAGCCATAGGGAACAGGGGCACACTGACTCATGGGAACACACAAGAATATGCTCTCTTGTTCTCTCTCTCTCTCTCTCTCTCTCTCTCTCTCTCTCTCTCTCTCTCTCTCACACTCACACACACACACACACACACACACACACACACACAGCTCTTCCCTCACCAGCATAGAACACAATTCACTTTCCACATGCTGGCTGCCCAGGTCAGTACTATTTCTATGTCTTTCCCCTGCAGAAGGGTCCTAGATCCTTCCAAGCCCCCAAAGAGCCACAGTGGCTGATTTTTGGCATCAGCGGAAAGGCAACAGCCAGTTCTTGAGCCTCAAGCATTTTCCACAAGTCTAGGAATTGACCAGGAGAGCAGAGGGCAAGGGCCTGGAAGCTATGCCTGCCTCTCTGGCATCACAGATGGAGAGCAGAGGGCTGTTTTTAGTACCAGATTCAGTGCATTCATGGAAGGGGGCCTCATGCTACAAAACGAACACCAGCCACCCTGCCACTGAGCCTGATGATTTGCCTGCTCTTACCCAGGCCAGTGCCCATGTCCCTTAAAATTCAAGCAAGTTGTTATGTTGTTGATTTCATTTTCAACCCCAGGCAGCAAGGCCCTCAGTGGGAAAATCAAAAGTCTGAGCACTTTATTAAATTTTTAAAAAAAGACTTAGCAAGTCCTATATGGTAGATACGGTTGTCAGCCAGAAGAACGGTTATGTCTCCTAAAGGCTCTGCCGATGTGTGCCAGCATAATCCCTGTGGCCAAGGCCTTCCAGGCTGGGCAGTGGGGCCCAGGACACTGGGTGTATTTTTAGTGGCTTTCTCCCCCAGGAGGTAGAAGGAATGAAGGCTGTTGCTGATGACATCATTCGTCACTCAGCAGCTCATGTGCTGCACAGTTGGAACGACACCATTGTTCCAAAATCAAAACCAGTTGACTCTAAATGGAGCCTCTCTTCAGCAAGCCCAGCCACGTCCCCCATTCAGGGCAGGGTGCTGTGGAGTCCTGCTCCCCTAAAGGTTTCAGTCACCCCCTCCTATCCCTAGTAAGGAACAGAATAGTTCCTCTGCCATTTTTTTTAAGTTCATGGATTTTTTTTTTTTTTTTTTTTTTGAGACAGGGCCTTGAACTCACTATGTAGCCAAGGCTGCCCTTGAACTCCTGATCCTCCTGCCTCTGTCTCCCAAAGTACCCACTCTTGGCCTGATGGACTTTTTCGAAGAGTGTTTTGGTGGCCCAAGGTGATATGTCAGTTGGTAAGGTGCTTGGTGTGCAAGCTTGGGGACCTGAGACCCAGTTTGCAGCGTTCATGTAAGAAGCTCAGCACAGTGGACTCCCGTAATCCCGACACTGGGGACGCAGGGACAGGGTGATCCTGAAGACTTGCCATCCAGGAAACTCTTTAAGTCCAGGTTCAGAGAGAGACCCTCTCTCAAAAACTAAGATGGACGGCTGGCAAGATGGCCCAGTGGACAAAGACACTGGCTGTGCAAACTTGACCCACTTCCGTCCACAGAATCCACGTAAAAGTGGTTGGAGAGTACCGAATCCACAAAGACCTCCTCTGACCTCTGAGTGCCATAGCACACCCACACTCACCCGGCACATAACACGCTAGTAGCGATGGTAATAATAAATTAAAAGAAAACTAGGCAGGGGGGATTGAGGAAGAAACCTCTGGCCTATATACACATGGACAGTATATACACTGCACCCACACACATGAACACATGAACACATCCCTGACATCCCCGTGCCCCAGTGTATTTTGCATGTTAAGCATATTCCTAACACACACACGCACACGCACACGCGCCCCTTTCTTGCCCTCCTGTATCTCATTAGTTTCCTTTGTCTCCTTAGACAATTTTACTTCTACTTTCTTTTTCTAAAAATTTTATTTTATTTTTACTTTATGGGCACTGGTGTTTGCCTGCATGTATGTCTGTGTGAGAGGGAGTTACAGACAGTTGTGAACTGCCATGTAGGTGCTGGGAATTGAACCCGGGTCCTCTGGAAGAGCATCCAGTGCTCTTAACCACTGAGCCATCTCTCTAGCCCCTTACTTTCATATCATTCAAACATACTTGCATACATGCATACACACGTACATGATTTTATAGGTGTATATAAAATGTAAAATTACAAATTAAAGAAAATATATATTTGGGTTTTTTTTTTAGATGGATTTACTTTACTTAATACTATCATTGCCAGATGGCCGTCTGCCGTTTTGTTGGTGGTGGTGTTTGTTTTAGACAGGGTCTCATGTAGCCCAGGCTGGTCTCAAGCTAGCTGTGGAGCTGGGGATGACCTTGAATTTGTGGTCCTCCTGATTGTACCTCCTGAGTGCTGGGAATACAAGCTTGTACCTCCGCGCCTGGGTTATAGGGTGCTGGCGTTCAAACTCAGACCCTTGTGCAGGCTAGGCAAGCACTCGAGGAACAGGCTTCTGTCCCAGGAGAGAGAACCTCTTTCCTTTATCTCACCTCCTCCCCAGCAGCCTTTTCTATTCTACAGCGACAGAGGACAGATTCAGCCATGTGGGGACATGGGTGGTCCCTGGTACCCTCAGACAAGCTTCTTCCATGACCCAAGGGCTTGGATGGCTCTTCATTATTCATCCAACAAACACATGGGCCAGCCATTGTCTATGCCTTGAGGACAGCAAAGTGACAAGATAGGATCTCTGAGGCGCTGAGGGGTGCTAGCATTCTGGACCTCTCCAGAACTGGAGCCCTTGTTAGCATACATAGTCTTCCAAAACAAGAGGCTCAGCTGGGGCAGGAGACTCAGAGAGGTTGTCCGGGAGGAGATGATGATGTACCAGTCTCTGAAGAAAGAGAGGTATCCAGAGAAGAAGGTGGGAGACTGCCCGGCTGAGGGCTGGAGGCACACAATAGCTCAGTCTTTGAGTTCTCTATAAACAGCTGTGAGCTAAGGATGGAATACTGTCTGCTGGGGTGCTGGGAGACTATTTAAGCAAGAGGAGGGCCCAGGGAGTCCCACTCTGGGCCTCTGACTGTGCTTGGAAGCAGAGGGAATGTGTGGCTCCCCTGCCTGAGCTCATCTTCACTCCCCAGCCTCATCGTAAGCACATGGGCTCCCATGGCACCTTACCACTGTTCCTCAACTCTGGGTTTCATTATCACCATTTGCCTCTTGTGCTCAGCCAGATCCTTTCTTGTGCCAGCAAACTGGAGTGCTCACTGGAAATCTGCCTGGGCCCCAGTCCCATTCCCAGACACCTGCTGCTTCCCAGCTCAGAGTGTCTCCCATGCCATTTAGAATCCACAGACAGTGCTCCAGGCTTTCCCGCCCTCATGGCATGGCTCCTCCCTCCGCTGGCCAGACACCACAGCTTCAGGGAGCCACAGGCAATCCCAGGATTCCCTCTTCTGAGCTCCACCCCTCCTGCTACGCATGTTCATTACCAGAGCACCAAGAAGCCCACGTCATTCGTGTGCCTTTCAAACTAGCAAATCACCTGGTTCTCCCACAGGCAGTGGGGCTCAGGAGCCTAGGAGCAGGTCCAAGGAGGTAGGGGAGCCAAGAAGGCTTCTCTGTGGATCAGGAAAGGCTTACGAGATGAGTGCTAGACACTGAGTTGGGAACTCTGGGTTAGCCCCAAGCCCCAACTGCTTCAGTTCAGACCTCGATGGGCTGGGAAGAACCTGGCTACTACAGGCCTAGTTTCTCTGCTATGCTGATGTGGAAGAAGCTAGCTTTTCTTTTCTTGAAAAAACTTTTCTCTTCCTCTTTTTCTTCTTTTTCTGATGTGTGTATGTGTGTGTACAAGGAAGGGTGGGCACAGGCCACACAGCGTGCATGAGGAGATCATAGAACACATTTGTGGAGTTTCCTTCCATCTTGGGGTCCCAGGAATCGGGTCATCATATTAGCAAGCACCTTTAGTTGTTCAACCCAGCTGAAGGTCCCTTTCTTTATGTGTGTGTGTGTGTGTGTGTGTGTGTGTGTGTGTGTGTGTGTGTGTTTTCTCTCTCTTTTTCAGTGTGTGGGGAGTGGGGATGGAATCAGAGTCTGATATAGCTCAGACTGGCCTTAAACTCCTGGTCCTCCTGCCTCTGCCTCCTAAGTGCTGGCACTATGAATGTACACCATCGTGCCTGGCTGTGTTTTGGCTTGTTTGTTTATTTATGGTTTTGAGACAGGGTCTCACCATGTAGCCCAGGTTGACTTTGAACTCATGATCCTCCTACCTCAGCCCCTGAGTGCTAGGATCACAGGTCTGTACTGCCACATACAGCTTATCTGTATGCCCTTTTCTTTTCTTTCTCTCCCACCCCCACCCCCTTTCCCCCACCTTCTACTTTCTGTTGTGATTTTGAAAGGGTGTTGCTATGCAGCCCAGGCTGGGCTTACACTCATGGTGATCCTCCTGCCTCAGCTTCCTGAGTACTGGGATGACAGCCCTTTGCCACCACACCTAGCTGGATGTACCTTCTTTGATCAAGGAAAGGGGTGTCCACATTATACTGGGCCCCTTACACCTTTTGCCTCCTGCCCAGCTATGGCCGTACACCAGCTCATCAACTCCTGCCCTGTCTCCTTCCTTTCTTTGCCTTCCCTTTGCAGGAGTCCAGGCCAGCAGCCATTACTCCATCCATGCCACCAATCCCCAACGATCAGTTTCTAATGGGCCAACTTTCTTTTCCCTCCGCCTACTTGGAAAATACCTCGAGAAGCTTTGATGGGGTGTTAAAATATCCTTTACAATTCTGTGCTCTGTGTCTCCTTCTGCTCCTCTAATTGTCCCTTTTAACTCACTGCACTCCCCATATAAATCTCCCAGCCTCCCCCCTTTCAGGCTGTTAATAAATACGAGCTCTAAAAAAAATACACAAACATCTATTGTTGGCTCAATAACTCATGGTACAGTCAAAGAGCCAGAAAAGAGGGTTCTTCATAGTGAATGCATGCTCGCTCTCTCTCTCTCTCTCTCTCTCTCTCTCTCTCTCTCTTTCTCTCCTTCCCTTCCTTCCTTCTCTCTTTCCCTCCTCTCCCTCCTCTCCCTCCTTGTCCTCATCTCTTTTAAGAGGGTTTCTGGAACCAGAGTGGTTGGTTTATGGTTCTAAAAGTCCAGTGGGCGCAGGGCCTGAGGCTGGCTGCCCCAGAGAAGAAGGAAAAAGAATATGTAACTGTGGGGCTCACTGACAGGGCTCCCATTTCATGCAATGAGGTTTGGGGACAAAGGAGATCTAGTGTTGGGAGTGGTAGCTAATTTAAGTGACATTTCAGTGGGCCCCTTACCTCTACAAGAAGTGGGTCAGCCTCCTCCAACACTCAGCGCCAGCCTGCACTGCTGTGGCCCGCCTCCCTTCCCGCTCCTTTCAGCTCTCATTTCTCATTAGAGCCGTTAGTTTCTAAGCACCAGGAGGGTGGAGAAGGCTGTGCCTTTGTGTCACTGGTTTCTGTGTGGCAGTGTGCACATCAATGGCATGCCTGAATGGCAGAATTTGACATTACTGCTGCAGAATGAGCTTGGGTCACAGTGCTTTCCAAATTGGCTAAGGCTCCATGCCACCCCCTGCTCCTTTGCCCAGGCAGCTTGGAGCCCCTGCCAGCCTTGGTTTCTGCTGCTCCCTCTGGGGGGCCTCCAAAAAGAGAGGCAGTGAGACATGTATTAAACTCTTCAATCTCTGTAAGTACCATTTCCTGGGAGAGCTGCTTGGAGGAAGGAAGCGACGGCAGTGCCCAGGACCTAAACATGGAGATGTTGTGTCCCGATGCCTCTGTCACATCCTCCTGCCGCCATTCTGGGGAGCAGTCATGGACAAGACAATGATGTCTCTGTCCAGCCAGACAGCCCAAGGACACAGAAGATGTTCTCAGGGACAGAGGGCTAGCAGGATAAACCCACAGAGGAGGGGCACCAGATGAAGGACAGACCCACAGATCAGAAAGAGAAAGCACAGCTCCATGGGGCAGTTGTGTGGTGAGTAGAGGCAGACAGACAGGAGGACTCCAAAGAGAGGCATTTTTGCACACACACACACACACACACACACACACGCACACGCATGCACGCATACACAGGAATAACATCCTGTCATTGGACCTCATACAGCCAAGTGTGGGACATTCATGCAACCAACAGCTCTGAGTCCCAATGATGTGCCAGGCCATTGGGTGTCTGGGTGAGCAAGGCAGGCCCCCACACTTGGGATACATTTCTGTCAACGAGGAGGAATCTGGTAGAAAGCTGAGTTCCCTTTTATTGGATTTCAAGGGTAGTCAACAGGAGAGGGATGCAGGGATCGGTCACAGAGGCGTCACTTGGGATGAGTAAAAATGGAGGCTTTTTCTCACTTCCTCACAGGCTGGTGACCATCTTCAAGGTTTTGTGTGTGTGTGTGTGTGTGTGTGTGTGTGTGTGTGTGTGTGAGAGAGAGAGAGAGAGAGAGAGAGAGACAGAGAGAGAGAGAGAGAGAGAGAGAGAGAGAGAGAGAGAGAGAGAGAGAAGGTGGCAGATCAGGGCTGAGGCCTGAGCCAAGGCGTATTCCTAATCCAGGGCTGGAGGGGTTTATCTGATGTCCCAGCAGAGGAAGACTCCTACCCCGTACAGGCCTCGAGGTTCTGTGCTCCAGCGGCTAGCTGGGCTACATTGACATTCTCCCCCCGCGTGAGGGGGTCACAGGGGTCTCTGATATGTTTTTATTCTTTATCCTGGTGTCTGAGCCTCAGAGGCGCTGAGGTCCCTGACCTCTAGTCCTGCTTGCCACCAGGAGAGTCTCTCACTGTTTTATCTGAGACATTTAAAGTGTCACCGAGCGTCTGGCACTTTGCTAGTAGAGGGTACAGACTTTCAGATGTCCTCACCAGCCTCTTTTACAAGATCGGCCCCACCCCCACTCTGGCTGACTGTGACCAGAGTGAGGGGGGAAAAAAGGCTGAAATCCACCCTGCGTGGGTCTTACCTGCACAGAGCAGGAACGAAATGGAACCTGGGAATTCTGGAAGTTGCTGTGCAGTCTGCCTAGCTATATACACCTGGGGTACCTGGGATCCAGCAGCTATGAGTGTCCACCCTAGGGGCTGCCCATCAACCCCAACCTTGTCCTGGTGCTGGCCTTCTCTGTCCCCGCTACACCACACTACAGGTGAAGGTCTCTCCCCTCTGCCTCATGTGATGGATGGGGAGGGCGGGTCTTACTGAATTCCTCTGATTGTCTTCCTCCCCTCCAACTCCACTCGGGGTCCTCACTCTGGCCTCAGTCACCTCAGGGGCTCTCCCTCTGCCTTATTCCTTCTTTGGCCTTCTCACTCAGAAATAGTTCATTTCTCAGAGTTGCTGACCCTCTTCAGACTCGGAGACAGCCTGCAGCCAGGCCATGGCCTTGTCTTCCTGCAACTCCGTCTTCTTCAGCCATTTCCTCTCCAAGAGGCCACTGGCAAGAAAAAATGAGAAAACAACTTGGAGCTGGATAGTGTGTCACGCTTTGAAAGACCCTCCACCCTGTAGATACAACCTGATAACAGGACCCCCCTCCAGGGGGAAGATTTGATTATGCCCCCTCCTTGCAGAGCCATGTTCCCCTCCTTCCCCAAGTGGACAGTTTTCCACACCCAGACTACCACTACATGCTCCGTCTATGTGACCCCGGGTAAGAAAGGCATACATTGGGGAACCCAGTGCTTCTTCTCATACTCACAGCTTTGGGAACAGAAAAAGTGTTAGATGTCTTGGCAACAGCCCCAAGGTCTCAGGTCTCAATTTCCTTACACATTTTCTTTGCTGCTCTGACCCTCAAACTTCC
Organism: Onychomys torridus; assembly: GCF_903995425.1. Classification (NCBI taxonomy): domain Eukaryota; kingdom Metazoa; phylum Chordata; class Mammalia; order Rodentia; family Cricetidae; genus Onychomys; species Onychomys torridus. Next base: position 63,504,092 of record NC_050450.1, read on the forward strand.
CCAAACACATCACTAGGACCTCCAACTCAGGTGACAGAAAGAACTGGCAAGAATTCTCCCCACTTTCCCACTAAAAGTAGGGGCATGGCGACAGGAAATCCCCAATCAGGCCAAGGTTTCTCTCATCTTTGGGTAGCTGAGGCTAGACCATTATTTCTATGAGACCTTGGTTTAATTTCAATAGCTATCAAGAGTAGGGAAGAGAGAGAAGACCTGGGAACATTCTTCTTCCTCCAGGACACCACAAGGCAGCTACCACGTAAATTAAGTAGAGGCAAAGGCCAGCTCAGCGTTGATGGTGAGATCTGGGTGTGCCAGGCCCTGGGTCTACCCCAAACCACAAAAGGAAAAGAAAATGGCTGACCGCAGGACCCATAAGAACCACTTCCATTAGGTCCAATTCTAGCACTTTCCTCTCCAAGGGTCCAGTTTATTTGTTTATGTGTGTATAAGCGTGAACATGCCACAGCACATGTATGGAGGTCAGAGGAGGATGTTCGGGTATTGGTTTTCTCCTTCCACGGTGGGGGTCGGGAATTGAACTCAGGTGGTCAAGCATGAATGGCTTCTACCTACTGAGCCTCTCTCTCTCTCTCTCTCTTTCTCTCTCTCTCTCTCTCACGCACGCACGCACGCGTGCGCGTGCGCGTGCACACACAACTCTTTGTGCCTCAAGCCTGTTTCCGTAACCTATTTTGGGTCTCTTTTCAAAGCATTTGTGAACCCATGACTGTTCTAGGAATTTTTGCTTTCTTCTCATTGTTTTTGTTCACTTGAGAAATCAGCCAGGTGTGGTAGCCCAGGTCTAAGATCTCAGTGCTTGGGAGGCTGGAGTAAGAGGACAGCTGCGGGTTCAGAGCCAGCCTGGGCTCCATTACAAGTTCAAGGCTAGCCTGGGATGCATAGTAAGGACCTGTGTGGAGAACAAAGGAAAGGAAGGAAGAAGAAGGAATGAAGGAAGGGAGAGGGAAGAAGAGAAGTGGAGAGGAAGGGAGGGGGAGGAAGAGGAGGGGGAAGGAAGAGGAAGGGGAAGGAAGGGAGGGGAAGGAAGAGGAGGGGGAGGAAGAGGAGGGGGAAGGAAGAGGAAGGGGAAGGAAGGGAGGGGGAAGGAAGAGGAGGGGGAGGAAGAGGAGGGGGAAGGAAGAGAAGGGGAAGGAAGGGAGGGGAAGGAAGAGGAGGGGGAGGAAGAGGAGGGGGAAGGAAGAGGAAGGGGAAGGAAGAGGAGGGGGAAGGAAGGGGAGGGGAAGGAAGAGGAAGGGGAAGGAAGGGAGGGGGAAGGAAGAGGAGGGGGAAGGCAGAGGAGGGGAAGGAAGAGGAGGGGGAGGAAGGGAGGGGAGGAAGAGGAGGGGGAGGAAGGGAGGGGGAAGGAAGAGGAGGGGGAGGCAGGGAGGGAAGGAAGAGGAGGGGGAGGAAGGGAGGGGAGGAAGAGGAGGGAGAGGTTTGGCGGAGTGCTTGTCAGGACTGTGCCTTGCTCTAGTTTTGACCCCTAGGATTGGGAGAGACTAAAACTCAGCACCTAAGAGAATTAGAGCGGGGCTAGAAAAACGACTTGGTTGTCCAAGCGCTTGTCATGTAAGTGTAAGAACACAATTTGTATCGGCAGCACCCGTGTGAAATGCTGGCCGTGGAGTCAGAGACAGTTCCCTGGGCAAAGACACTTGCTACCAAACCTAACAGTGCAAGTTTGATTGAGTAGCCACATAGTGGAAGGGAAAGCCAATTCCTGGGGGCTGTTCTTTGTCCTCCACACATGCTCTGGGGCGCACACACACACGCACACACACATGCACATACACAAATAAATTAATAAAGAAGGAAGGAAGGAAGGAAGGAAGGAAGGAAGGAAGGAAGGAAGGAAGGAAAGGAGGAAGGAAGGAAAAGAAAAGAAAGGAAAAGCCAGGCAATGGTGGCACATTGGTAACCCCAGTGCTAGGGAGGCAGAAACAGGGTAAGTGGAGCTCATTGGCCAGCCAGTTTAGCCAGTTGGTGAGTTCTAGACTTGGTGGGAGATCCTGTCTCAAAAAATAAGGTGGACAGATACTGAAGAAGATCCCTGGCACCAACATATCCTCTGCACAGATGTGAGTGAGTACACACACACACACACACACACACACACACACACACACGAAAACATATAAACTAAACACAGCTCTGACTGCCCCAGCCTCTCTCATGCTAGGAATACAGGTGAGCATCTTTATGCCCAGGTCCAGTTTGATTTAGATCTGTCTTTTTCCCTTCCCCTCTCCCGACACACAATGGAAACTAAGGAGGAGGAGGAGGAGGATTAAAAGATAACCAGAAGACAGGACGGAATCCCAGCCCAGACCCTCTGCTTCCATCCATTAGCCATGCAACTGGGGAGTCAAAACTCCAGCAAGTGTGTTCCAAACGCTCGTCTGAAGACAAGGGGAGCCTGTGATTATGGTTTCTGCTGATTTGCAATGAAACACTAATGCAATGGGCTTTTCATTAAGCCAGATTTATTCAATCTAAAGATAATCCTTTATTCAGAAAGTGCATCTTTATATGTGGTTGGGGGGAGAGTGATATTCTAAAAGAAATTTCTCTTATGAACTAATGGCATTGGTACATTGGTGGCTGTGACTTGGATTCTCTAGTTAGAGAGGTGTGTGTGTGTGTGTGTGTGTGTGTGTGTGTGTGTGTGTGTGTGTGTGTGTGGTGTGCCCCTTCAAATTATTTCTGGAATTTTACTTTTTTGTTTGTTTGTTTGGTTTGGGTTTTGGTTTTTTGAGACAGGGTTTCTCTGTGTAGACCAGGCTGGCCTCGAACTCACAGAGCTCTGCCTGCCTCTGCCTCCCAAGTGCTGAGATTAAAGGCGTGCACCATTGCGGCCCAGCTGGAATTTGAGTTTTGTGGGGTCCCCACGCTCAGGGAATGGTGGTAGTGGGGGAGTTTGTCTATGCAGTTCTTGCTTTTCCCATTCAAAGCCAGGGCTGCTTGCTGGAACCAGCCCTTACACCTGGAGTCCTTCCCCTCTGTTACTGGTCTCCCCGTCATCTGCGGACAATTATCCTCAATAACTAGCCAATTACCCTTGAAGACAATTATATGATTCCTCCAGCAAACGCTGATGCTCTTTTCTTGGGTCTTTTAATGAAGTCGATATTAAGGAGATGCTTTATTTACATAGTCAAATGGCTCTCTTTTAGAAGGGTTTGGGTTCAATGTCAAAGTTTTGAAATCCTAACTAGTGGATGGGTGTGGAGGGCTTTTGGCTAGGGTAGAAAAGAGATTGAGGGACTTACTCTGATGCTGCCTTACGAGGTAGGATGGCCAGGAGAGTCGAAAGGGTGATGTGGGGCCTCCCTCCTCAAGCTAATGAAATCTAGAAGCAGGGATGAGCGAGGAGGCTCTAGCAGTGGAACCATTCAGAAGTGTTTGCCTTTGACTGACCACCACTCCCGCCCTCCCCACCCCACCCTCTCTGGGGACCTGCCAGCTAAGAGCTAATCGCTTCAGGAAGCTAGATTGAAATGTGTTGCTCTCCCTTAGCTGTTCAGAAAACCTTTATCCCAGGCAAGGGCTGACCAAGACCGACCGTGGCATCTGCCAATCAGGGGACCAAAGGTGCAGGCAGGGTGGGATCTAGCTGTGCAGAGACAGCTCCATTACAGCCCTCCCAAGAAAAAGTAGGGGGAAAGACCACTATTTTTTTCTCTTGGTAGATGGGCCCTGTTTTGATGCTTTGGGCCTTACCTGGCCACTGTCTTTGCACTGGACTTGGCCCAGGCAAAAATAACAGGGAGATGCAGGTTCTTTCGAAGTTAGGGAAAAAAAAAAAAAAAACCCAACCACAACACAACCTCGAAGTCTGCCCCCGCTGTGTTTCTAAAGAGCTGTTTTCTTCTCAAGCTCTACGGCATGGTGGCTCTAATCGGAAATTTCTTTTTAATCATAGCAGGAGTCCCAATTAGCGTGTTGGGTAATCTTTCAAGTAGAGCAGGAGTTCTGTGGCCATAGAGAGCAGAGGCAATATTCTACATAAAGCCCTGGAGAAAGAGGAGAACAGGCGTCATGGGCCTGCGCACACATGTGTGTCAACGAGCATGTGGTCTCTGGAGGCTGGCCTCCCACTCTCAAGACGAGGTGTGTGCACCCCAAGTCTCTTGATTCTCAACGCTTTATTAGGACCAGAGGGACTGGGGAGGGGATTGCTCACAATGCAGAAACCCCAACCTGGTCCATCCGGGAACCTACGTGCCAACAAACAGGTTACACACCCGTGCCGCCACCTCCTTTAAGGGTATGGGTGTGAAGGACCAAGTGCCTGGCCAAACAGCAGGCCTAGAGTTGGGGGGCTGCCCCTCCGCTTTCCACGAGCTGGGCTGTACCCCAGACTCAGCCCCCACCCAGGGCCAGCACTGATCTGGCACTGGCAGTGACCTACTTTCCTCTGTTGTTGCTTTTGGAAGTGCTGATGTCAATGCAGAATTCAGCAGAGAGGCTGAGTGAGAAAAAAGAGGAGGGGAGAAGAGAGAGGGAGGGAGAGAAAGAGAGAGAGAGAGGGATGGGAAAGAGCCGGGAGTGTCAGATCAAGACAATGGTAGCAAGGTCCCTGTAACAACATTAACTGTGTGCCTTTACTGGTCCCATAGGACCTGCCCAATATAGCTGGGATCCAGTCTGGATGCTGTGGCTTCAGGCTAAGTGAACAGGGGAGAGCTGCATACAGCCCATCCCCCTTCTCTCTCTCTGTCCAGCAGGGACAGGAGGAGGTGGCCAAGCCGCCATGCCCGGCTATGCAATCCCTCTATGAGTCCTGTCCTGGCTGCCATCTCGGAGAGGCAGCTGGGACCTGGTAGAGGTTCTCCACACATGCTGGCCTGGAGGAAATTGGTCTTTGGGGATACTGAAGGCAGTTTCCTCTGTACAATGGCTCCTTGGTAACCCATGCGACAGAGCTCTGGTGGCAACTCACCTGCTCTCAACTCCCATTCTCAGATGCCGCCCAAGCTGTAAGGTTTGGGGTGAGGAGAGCCCCAGACTGCAGATGTGAGAGTGGATGGGAGGACCCTCCAGGGAGTCATGGCCTACCCTTCTGAACTCTAACAGGATCCAGCTTTTCCAGTCCACAACCAAGGAGAATTGGACCTGGGAGGAGAGGAACCTTTCATTCCTGACCTATTTGCAAACCTCAGCCGCTGAGCAGACCCGGCAGGTGAAAATACCTCTGGGCATCCCTTGGGCTGAGTCCTTCCTTCCTGGGGACACCCGGGCAACAGATCCTTCAAGATGAAACAATGTCAGATCCATGCTTTCATGAAATGGAAAGCTCCAGGTCTCATGATTCCATAGATAGTGCCTTTCCCTCCCTCCTTCGTGCAGGAGTGGGGACAGGTTAGACGCGCCGGCTTGCTCTAGGACCCTTCAGCCCCCAAACAACCACGGAAATGATTAAAATCATTTTTTCCTGCTCATACAGTCTTCAGATACAGAGGAGCCAAAGCCCCCATATGCTGAAATTAGACCCCGAAAAATAGGTTACCTGACAATTACTTGTATCTAAGTGGAGCGTGATTTAGCGGCGGGAGCTCGGGGTGGGCCGCTAAGGCTGCGCCTTCTTCCCAACTTACTGTCTCTTAACCTCTGGGTTTCTTGCCGGGATGATAATTCTCCCCATCTCCTTCCCTCTGGTGGGCTGGTGGAAAGCATAATGAATCAAGGCTTGAAGCACGCTGAAGAGGCCAGACTCGAGATACCATGTAAGTACACAGCATCACCAGTCACCTCTCGAGTCTACATGGAGCTGATTTATTTACCTCCCGTGAAAGAGACAACAATCATCATATTTACACTTCATGCCGCAGCTTCCTGTGCTGTGTGCCACAGCACCGCTCCCTCTCCATTGCCGAGGACTCCATTAAGCATGCTGCCTTTCCAGCGAAGACAGCAGCCCTCTCCTAGCCTCTCTCTGGCTTTACAGATCAAGACCTTCTGGCCCATCAGTCTGTCACCTGAAAACCACTGTACACCAGGGGCTGCAGCCTCCCCGTGGGGAGGATGAGGAAATGAATTCCATAGGTAAAAGGCTTCCTTGGAAATCAGATGCCGCTAGTAATTAAGAAGCGAAGCAGAGGTGCGTGAAAGGTAAATGGATGTTATTTAAATGTTGCGTCATTTAAAGAGTGTCCTGGTGTTTGAGTTCCTTGTTACCATGCAGGGCTGTGGACGGGTGGCAATTAGGCTGGCACAGGTAGGGCTCACCTGCTGAGCTGGGGAGGGTGGGGACACACCTTCTAGTAATTGCTGCTGGGCAGCTCTGGATCTCCCCCTCCGCCCCCCACTTCTCTCCTGGCACTTGACAGACCGTCTTCTTCCAGCAGTGTTCAGGGCTTGTTGCTCTTACACAGAAAATAATGTTGGAAGGCATGCAAGAGAAAGAAGGGGGGAAAAATGCAAGAGGAAGGCCTGAAAAGTTCGTGTTAGGTTTGGATCTGCTCCTCAGGCGACGAGCTGGCCGAGAGCATCCACGATGGCCCACATATATGACCCTGTGGTAACGGGGTCCAGCACAAGAGCTCCTTGAGTTGCCACCTGCCAGGAGACAGGATGAATGGATCATCTGTCCTCAGAGCACAACCCAGGGACTGATTCTCCAATGCTGATGCGTGAGGGAGATGTCAACAGAGGTCCCCTAAAGAATGATGTCTCTATTTCCATGCTCATCCTGGTCTTCACCAGAACCCCAGCTTCAGTATGAAAAGCAGGATGGGGCTCCTGGAGCTCTGCTGTTCTCTTGGAAGAAAGCAGGGGCTGTGTGTGGGCAGCAGAGGGTAGGGTGGGGTCACCCAGCATTGCCACTCCCCCCATATGGCCAGTTTCCAGACCCCTCCTTGGCTGATCTTCTGCTCCCAGAACACAGTGTTGGCTCACACTTCGCCTCTGAAGGCATGCCACTGCTAGCCCAGCCAGCTTATCTCCCCAGCGCTTTTCAAGATCAAAACCCCCAAACTCGTTAACGAAAAACTTCGTTTCGGGAACAATACTCACTAAGGAGCAGAATGTGGTGCCAACTCTCATGAAAGTGTCTTTCAACTGAAAACTCACTGCTGATGACAATGGGTCCTTGGCTGCTGTGGTTTCCAGTGAGATGCCGAGGAAGGCAGGTGACAACAGCTGTGTCCAGGTCAAAGCAGATTAGAGTCACTGCTGGCAGAATCTGGCTGAGAGCTGTGGGCTGCGTGTCTCCCCTCTCCCACCGCTTTGTAAGGTGGTTTCTGAAAATGTCCTTCCTGTTGGTGCCTTTTCCACACGGGAACTGGATCCTGCAATGATGGCCCTATGTTCCCTGATGTTGTTGCTGAGACATCATTAGGGATAGAAACCCAGCAACTAAGCACTCGATGTGACTGTACCTCTCGGGGAAGCGAGCAAAAGCAGAATACATTTGAGAATAAAGAAGAGTAAGGACTGGGCAATGAGATGGGAGTCAGGGATCCCAATGCCAGCAAGTACAATGGCTCCCCCTTCTTGACCTAGCCAGAGAGAATTCAAGATGGCAGGGCAGGCTGTATGAGTTCCCCATGGCCATCCAGATAAATGGTCACAAGCAGAGTAAACAAAACAAAACAGAAATTCATGTTATTGAGACCAGAAATCTAGATCCAGGTTGTGGCAGGCTTGGTTCCTGGGTGTTCAACCTTTCACACTGTGACATGATGCTGTGGTCTGCAAATGTGTTGGGCTGCATTCATAACTATCCTGGGACACATTCATGGACCACAGGTTAGACATGCTATTTAAAAACTCCCAGGGTGTGGCTAGAGAGATGGTCCAGCAGTTAGGTGTGCTTACTCATCCTTCAGAGGACCTACGTTCTGTTCCCAGAACCCATGTTAGGTGGCTTACAACTTCCTATGACTCAGCTTCTGAATCCAATGCCCTTCTTCCATGGGTACACACACACACACACACACACACACACACACACACACACATGTACACACATTTTTTGTTTTGTTTTTTGTTTTTCTGAAGAAAGGGTTTCTCTCTGTAGCCTTAGCTGTTCTAGAACTAGTTCTGTAAATCAGGCTGGCCTCAAGCTCACAGAGATCTACCTGCCCCTGCCTCCTGAGTACTGCCATCCGGTGACACACACAATTTTTTTTTTTAAAGATTTATTTATTTATTACATATACAGTGTTCTGCCTGCAGGTGTCCTTGCAAGTCAGAAGAGGGCACCAGATCTCATTACAGATGGTTGTGAGCCACCATGTGGTTGCTGGGAATTGAACTCAGGACCTCTGGAAGAGCAGTCAGTGCTCTTAACCACTGAGCCATCTCTCTAGCCCCGACACACACAATTTAAAGAATGAAATTCTGAGGGAGAATCTGCCCTTTCTCCTAGCTCCTGGCACTGCTGACAACCTATGAGTGGCCTGTGGCTACATCACTTCAATACCTGTTTATACCTCACCCTCTGTGTGTCCTGTCTCCCATTCTATAAGAACACAAATGCACAGCACACCCAAAATCAAGATGATCTTGTCTCAGGATGTTTAACATGGTTACATCTGCGAAGACCTATTTTTCCACATGAGGTCACCTCATAAGTTCGAGACATACCTTTGATGGAAGTGCCATCCAACTCCCTATGTGACAAAGTCATCTGGAGATCTACCTCCAGTACAAAGGCTTGCTGTATCTGTTCAGACCTCCACTGAGTTTCCTGCCTGCCAGTGAGAACTTCCCAGTGGTCCTTGGGGGTGCCTATGCCTTTGGATCTGCAAAGCCAGGCTCTACTTTCCAAAACCATCTTGCTGTTTCAGAGTATTCCTCAGCCCTGACTCCCTGTTCTCTGAAGTGGTTTTGAAGGAAGCAGGTCACAGCAGAGCACGGTGCCCACAAGACACCCTAGGGAGGAGACCAAATCTGAACCCATCACTGAGACGGAGACCATCACTTCTCACTTAAAACTGGTGCTTACCAGGACCGAGCAAGGCTCTATAAATGTTTTTCTGCCCTTCTTCCTTTTCCTTCTTTTGGGATGTAGTCCAGGCTGGCCTTAAACTCACTATGTAGCTGAGGATGGCTTTGGCTTCTGATTCTCTTACCTCTATCCAGAGTCCTGGTGCAGGTATGTGCCACCAGACCCCAACTTTATTTGGTGCTGGAAATCAGGCTCCAGACCTCACGCATGCTGGGTAAGTACCCTGCCATAGGCTATATTCAGAACCTTTTTCTTCCTTTTCTTTGAGACAATGTCTTGCTATATGGCACATGTTAGCCTCAAACTCACTATCTTCCTACTCCAGTCTCCTAAGTCTTGGGGTTATGTTTGTGAGCCCAGTTTCTAGGCTTTTCTAATGGATGACCATTATAGTCTAAAGCAACCTATTAAGACAGGTGTGGTGGCATATCCCAGCACTTGGGAGACTAAGGATGAATTCAAAGCCAGCCTGAGCTATATAGCAAGACACTATCTCTCTCATGTGCACACACACACACACACACACACACACACACACACAAGAGAGAGAGAGAGAGAGAGAGAGAGAGAGAGGGAATCTACTTATATGTCATTGGTTACTCCTGATCATTTGATCATTAGAAAAACTTTCTCTGTGGCTGAGTCAGAACTGGCCTAGCTGCAGCACTGTCCACCCACTGTCCCAGAGCAATGCCATCTATTGCTGTCCCAGATTTGCCTTTGGGGGCCCTTGAAATGAAAGTCACCAGCAGGCTCCAGAAGCTGCCTCATGCTAATCAGCGGTGTTTGTGAAATAGCCCTGCAGTGGTTGGTTCATGGCTGTGCAGCTGGGCCAGATCCACCAAAGGTGCTTTGTCCTTGGGAGGAGAGTTAAAGGTCATTGGTGCCTTTTTTTTTTTTTTTTTTTGAACATACCCTCTTTTAGACTCAGTACTGTGTGTTACTTCTAATCCTTGTAACAGGCTGCAAGGCAGGCAAGGATACCATCCCTATTTTGCCCTTGAATTCATAGATATCTGCCTATCTCTGCCTCTTAAGTGCTGAGACTAAATGTGTGTAAATTCTGCAGTCAGGCAAATAAAAGGTGTGGGATTCGAACACAGGCTTTCTGGCCAAAGAATTCTCACTCCACTTCTGCCAGTGCCACCCCCTCTCATGCACAGGAGTGGTCTACCTCCTGTGCCCAGGGACTAGGACATGGGGAGATGAGTGTCCTCAAAGCAGGGTGAGGAAGAAGTGGGAGCCAGCTTCATATCTAAACTAAGCAATGTTTTATTTCCATTTCCCTGAACATATAGTTCAGTTACACTTGGTTTAAAAAAAAAATTACACAACTGGTTCTTGAGAAATGTCAAGTATTACATTTCAGTGGACGTGTATGGAACAATCAAAATGTTGAGCATCCCCAAACAGATACAAACCTTCATCAAAGCCTCTTCCAAAGGCGCATTGCTGGGTTTGAAAAGAACAGCTCATGTTTCAGCCCAGTTGATTCCTTCCCATGTGAGCTCCAACTTCCAAAGACAGTTTGCCCAGAGGAGAAAATAGAGTAGTCATCCCTTGGGGGGGGGGGGGCAGGGTTTGTTTGAAGGCCTCCCACAGGGACTGTATGTAGAGTAGCTTACTTAGAGTTCTTGCCTCCCAAGCATGAGGCCCTGGGCTCCATATCTCACACCCTAAACAGCACAGGGTGCAAGCTTATAATTCTAGTATTTGGGAGGTAGAGGCAGGAGAATCAGAAGTTCAAGGTCAGCCAGGTGATGGTGGCACACTCCCCAGCAGTCAGGGAGGCAGAGACAGGTGGATTTCTGAGTTCAAAGCCAGCCTGGTCTATAGAGTGAGTTCCAGAACAGAACAGCTAAGGCTACACAGAGAAGCCCTGTATTGAAAGACAAAACAAACAAAAAAAGAAGCTACAGAGAGAGAATACAAGGCCATCTTGGGCTGCATAAGACTTTGACCCTGAAACAAACAAAAAATAGACCAGGGAAGCGTGGAACTGTGGACAATATTGGGTCCATACATATTATGTTTTCTCACATACATACCTACTTATTATAAAAACCAGATTTAGCTGGGCCTGGTGTCACACACATTTAGTCCCAGCACTTAAGAGGCAGAGATAGGCAGATATCTATGAATTCAAGGTCAGCCTGGTCTACAAAGTAAGTTCCAGGACAGCCAGAGCTACAGAGAGAGACCCTGTCTTAACATAAACAGCTGATAGATAGATAGATAGATAGATAGATAGATAGATAGATAGATAGATAAAATCATAGGCTGGAGAGATAGCTCAGAGGTTAATAGTGCCACTCTTTCAGAGACCGGGGTTGGATTCCCAGCATATATATTTCAGCTCACAACTGTCTGTCACTCCAAGGGATTCGACAATCTCTTTTGGTCTCTTCGGGCAACAGGCACACACGTGACATTCAGACAAATACTCATATACATAAAAATAAATAACACTTTAAAGATCAAAATCTTAAATTAAGCCCAGAAAGAGATTAACTGTAATGGAACAATCTTAAGAACATATTGTTGTAAAATCTACACAAATGTGTCTGGCTCGTTCCCAGCGTGGTGTCCTGCATGAACGCTTGTATGACTCCAGATGACCCAGCACCTGCTCGCTGAGATGAAGCAGATGATACAGGCACGGTGACTCAGCATCAGGCAACTACTGACCCGGGGTCCCTGGGAAGTCATTCCTAGTGGCATGATTCAATCTCACAATGTCCCTGGTGGTCCATGGCACAGCACCTCATCTGTTGGCAGTCACTGAGCGCCTATCTTAGCTACCCCATTGCACTACTGTGGCGCTTGCCTCCAACTGCTCCTCAAACAGTGTGCAAGTGAAACTTACATGTGATTCCTGGAATTGGTCACTGGATATTTTCAGACTCCAGTTGATTTCGGGTAACAGTACAGAGGGCAGAACCGACAGGGAGGGGAGCTGCTGTGGTTATTATCCCCTGCATGATTACAAAATGTTTTGTGCATTCTCTCTACAAATCATTGCATCCACTTCCTCCATCCTTTGGGGTAGGAAAACAGATGTCATCTTCACCCTACAGGACCGCAGGAGATGAAGTAGGTTCCAAGGACTGAGGCAGAAAACTCACCATGTCTTCTTTCCTCCAACTACCCTCCTACAGAATTCTCTCCAACCAATTCAGTTGCAGAATTGAAAAGAAATGGCCACTCAGGCTAGGGATATAACTCAGTTGGCAGAATGCTCAGCAGGTGTGCAACAGCTCTGGATTTGCTCTTCAGCATGGTGTAAGCCTGGTGTGGTGGTACACCTGTAATCCCAGCTGTGCACTTGGGATATAAAGGCACAGGGAGCTTAGAAGTTCAATGTTACCCTTGTATTTATATAGTGAGTTCAAGGCAAGTAGCTTGAGCAACATGTAATTCTGTCTCAAAAAAAAAAAAAAAAAAAAAAAAAGAGGGGCCAGTGAGATGGCTCAGTGGGTTAAGGCACTTGCTGCCAAATGTGATGACCTGAGTTCAATCCCTGGAACCACAGGAGAGAACTAACTCTTGAAAATTATCTTCTGAACTCTGCACATGTGCCATGGCCCCTGCACAAGTGTAGCAATAAATAAATAAATCTTCAAAATAAAAAATATCCACTCAAAAACCCACTAGAGTTGGGAAGGAAGGAGAAAAGACAGGCGAGGAGATAACTTGGATCTGAAGATGAAGACCGACTGTGTCCCAAAAGCTGGTGAAACTTGATTGCGGATTTGACCAGGGACACAGGAGACCAGCAGGAGCAGCCAGGATCCACCTACTGAGATGGAGCCACAAACCTGAAAATGAAATGTCCTTCCCACTTACAAGCCTTTACCTCAGACCACAGCTTTCAGATGAGAATCTGCAGGGCTGGCAGGGCTCTCGTCCCCTTCAGTGTGCCGTGTCCAGAAAGACCTCAGTCACAGGTGCTTCTCTGAGGTCATATTGTCTAAAGAATTAAGGTTTAGGGCCACTTGGTAGAAGAAAGGGTGCTGAACTTTACTCTGCTGCTGAGCTGCTTCCAAGTAAACAGTTTGGGGATTGTTCCACTCGGTCTTCTAATACCAGTGACTCTGCCAAGTAATACACCAATGGGCCTCCAGATGTGAAAGACTCCAATTGGCTTAATGAGATGTTAATAAGATGTTAAAGAACTCATCCTTTCTTGAGAGGGTTGATCAGGTCCTTGCCTTATGCAAAATGTCCAGGGCACCAGCTTGGTGTCAACTCAGAGGCAAACCCTGGTCGAGCATGTGTTCAATACTCGGCACAAAACTCTACAATGATGCAGAAAAGCTTAATAGCCATGCTTTAAATCCTTTGTTGAGGGGTCTGGAGAGACAGAGAGAAGGGTTAAGAACCCTAGCTGTTCTTCCAGAGGACCCAGGCTTTATTCCTAGCACCAGCATGGTGGCTCTTAACTCTGTAACTCAAGTCCTAGGGGATCTGGTGCCCTCTTCTGGCCTTGTCAGGCACCAGGAACATGTGGAGCAGACATGCATGCAGGCAAAACACTCATACACATAAAATATTTTTTTAAAAAATTCTGTTGGGGTGTGGTCGCTCGTGCCCATGAATCTCAGGACTCAAATGGCTGAGGCAGGGGGATCATTTTGTGTCTGAGCCTGGCCTGGGCTATAGAATGACTGTCTCAAAAAGAAAAATCCAGATCTGTTGGTTGAATCATTCCTGGCCAGAAGGAGCTGGCTGCTGCAACAACAGATCCCTAGAGCCTCGCCTTTCCCTCTGGCCTGGAGAGCCCGCCCTGGAAAGGAATTCTCCACAGACCACATTTCTATTTTGGGGACCACTCTGATCTCGCACATGGAAAAATGGAGAGTTGAGGTTTATATGGTCATTTTTTTTTTTGTTACAGTAATGAAAGCTTTGAAATGATCACAAAAGGAAAATAGGAAAATATGCCTCCTAAAAAGAGCGGAGGCAAATTATTATAGCAACCGAATCCTAAAAGGAATTTTCAAGTAAAAAAATATGGCTCATGTGAAGTTGTTATGGCAACTGACATTTAAAAGTAACTGGATTTGGGCAAGTTTCTTTCTCCACCCTCTCTGCAAAGTCTTGCAGGAACTTCATGCTAAAATTATGCTTTAATTTTAATTAGCCAAATAGGTCATAAATATAGCTTATTCCCAAATCCTTAGAATTTCTACCCTGCAAGGAGCTGATCTACTAATGAGAAAATATTTCCACAAAAACCCACTTACCATTAAGAACTCCTATCCAATATTTTCCTAATATAATTTATCAATTTAAACACATTGCATAATGTGGCATTCTGTAGCATTCCATTAAAATGATAAATAGCAACGGGGTGGGGGTGGGGGCGAAAACCAAGAGATTAAACATATCCAAAGCCGTGTAGCTATATTTAAATAACTCAAACCATTGTGGAGGAAAACACACTGTTCTCATCCTCAAATACAGCCAGACTCAGAGCAGCATATCCTTGACTGTAAGGGTATTAATAGGACAGAGGAAGGGGGGCAATAAGAAATGACAGGCAACTTCAGAAGAAATAAAATTTCTATTAGGCTTTGTTATAAGATTACATCAAAGCAGTTCATATGTTTTAATCTGGGGAGAGGAAAAGCAACTACTTGGGGTTTGCGCCTGGGGGCTGCCTCTGTGTACTGAACCAGACAGTTTGCATAATGAACAATTTTCATTCAATCAGGATCTCAGCAGAGATAGCTCCCACTCAAAGGAATCCGGCGCAGGCTTGTAGTTTTTATCTCCCAGCTCCACCTGCTGGAGAAATAGCGTATTACAGGGAGAAAGAGGCAGCTGGGCAGCATTGTCCTAGCGGCTGTTCTAAATTCAGGTACCTAAAGTTACAGACCTGACTTGAAACAGCTCCTCCCGAGGCTGAAAGGGGCTCTGTAAGATATCAGAGTGGACTCCGGTCGCCGGAAAGGAAGATCCTAAGGAATGGTGGCGAGGATCTCTATGACCTTCCGATTGTTTTCTCGAACCTGGGATTTTAGAAACTGCTATTTGCGTACTGGGAGGACTTAAGTTGCTCCAAGGCAGTTTGTCCCCAGTGCCTGGAGGACAAGGTCATTGTTTTAGAACACCAAATGCATTTCCTACTCGGCTGGTCAATTTTCAAGTTTCCCAGCGGTCTGAGGCTTCATAAAATTAGAGAGGGGAGGAGGAACGCGGGGGTGGGGGTGGGGTGGGGTGTGGAGGGAACTATTCAAAATGGAATTGCATTTTCATGCACAATGGAAAACTTAAAGGCTGAACCAATCGTTTTAGAAAACTGGCACAGATGACATTGGCTTGAGGAAGGACCGTCCAGGGTGAGCCAGCTGCGCCAGGACCCGGGGCTGAGGCCTAATCCGCCTTTATCCGAGGGTTTAGCACGGCTCCTGCAGCCGCTCACCAATCCCGGCTGGAGCCGCAGAACAGCTCTGCCTCACCTGGCTCCGTCCCAGCACAGTCTCACGGATGCTCTCCCGTGGGGAGGCCGCGCTGGGACTGGGAGCGACATCAAGCTTCGTGAAACTGTTTTCGAAAACCTGGGATGATCATTTAAATGTTTAAAATATGCACATGGTAATTCAAAACTAATTACCCTGAGCACATTTGAAACATTTATGCCATCATCTTGGATCCTGCCTACTGATTGTGCGCGGCAGTTCACTCTGGTGTTTCTATAAACTGCTTCAGCGATTTTAACTTCCAGGCTAAATCAGGCAGCCACAGGCGCTGCCTCCCGCCCCGGGTTGGAGGAGAGACCCCTTCCCTGACTTCCAGGCAAGGAGGCAGCCCCATTTCTCCAGAGAGCCATTTGTCATGGTCTTGTAGTTCTGGCTGCCGAATCATGGCTCTTATTGCTGTTCATAATCGTCATCTCCATTACTTAATTTAGATTAAAATGACCTCTTTCCCTCCCGATTCTTACTTCCCTTGTTCCCATTTCCTCTTCCTCCACTCGTGGACCCCATTTCCCCATTGGTTCATAAAAATGGAAAAGTACCCTTGATCGTCGCACCCCACTTGGTTACTTTTTCATCTGGGAGCCAATGTGGTGTGGTTTCTGGGTTTGCAAGATGGCCATGTCCAGAGAGGTAGACTAACCTGAGCACACACACAGCCGCCATCATTGAGAGAACACGTGTTGTTGCGGCTCAGGCACACGCATGCACACACAGGCTGACATGTGCACATGCGCTTTATACAGCAAACCTTGCTTGCAGACTAATTAGGCCTAGGCAGTTTCTGAAGCGAATTCATTTTCCCCTTTTCCAGAGTAAAATGAGTTCTCTTCCTTTGGGGGTGCTAAACCAGCATGCCAGTGGCTAGAAGCCTGAGATGGGTGATGTGGCTGAAATCATTTCAACTGCTCAAGTCTATGAGCAGAAGCTGACCTCGGGTTGGGGAAACAGCAGTCAGAAGAGGCACAATTCTGGGATCAAGAAATGAGCGCTGGTTTATAGGTATATTCCTGGAAACAGACAGATGAGGACTGCCTCCTTGTTAGCGCTTTTAAGATGCCCATGGCGGGTTTTAGACATTTAGGAATATAAAAGTAGGTTGGATTCCCACAGTCAGCTGAAGTTTGACAGAGTGATATTACCAGGTTTAACTAGGGCCATTAAGAGGCTCTTCATTATCCCACACCACCGCCACCAAACTTATCACATGAGCCATAATGCAAGAGAATTTTCATTCCATCAACAAGAGAGGGAGCCAGTCTATCTTTGTCCAAAGGAAATGAGCAGCTCAGCATGAAGCTTGTGAGGAATTGAGTGTACAACACTCCAATAACATCCCCTGCAGGATATCCTCTGCGCTTTCGGCGGCTAAGCAGAGGCAACTTCACTGGAGCAATCTGCCGGGGTACCTGGCATGCAAGAGCACCAGCTCAAGGAGCAACCAAAAGGCCAGCTGACAACAAAGGACAGGCATAGAGACCTGCATTCCCTAGGGCTTAAGTATTAAGCCCCAAAGAAATCAAGGTCTAGGCCATTCTCCTGGTGTTCAGCAATCTCATTTATTATTTCTCTACAAAGATCCACCACTCAATCTCGTCGGTATCACCTGTGCATGATTCATATTCTCCCGCTCAGTAAGCTGGCCTGGTTTGAAATAGGTTTCTCTTCCCTGCCGGTGCATGCTTTGCATCCTCACAATGACAGCTGGTAAATTGTAAGACCCCCTCCGCTGGACTCTTCCCACGCCACATACTTACTCTCTCCTCAGAATGACTTGTTCATCAAGTGTTCTGCTGGTGAGCCTTTTCCTCTTCGATTAAAACGGAGGGAAGGGATCAAGTTTTCTATTTCCGTTGCACTTCTTGTAGCGTGCTCACAGGGGAGACACCCAGGTTAGATGGACTGATGGACCTGGTACTCTAGAGTTGGAGTTAGATGACCCAGCAACACCCCCCACCATGCACCAAGCAGATATTGCACCTACCCCTCCGGCAGACATTCCTGGCATCTTATAACTCGCCCAAAGCCGGATTTATTGCTCCCGCTGTAAAGTGTATCTTCTCTAAGCCTCACTTAAAAGCTACCACTTGGCAGAAGATCAAGTTAGAAGAGCAGGATAGCAGGTGATGGCGGGGACAGGGAGGGATGGGGCGGGTAGGGTGGAGCAAATAATTGAAGCTCCAAGAGTTACCAGCTCAATATTTAACCTAACTGGTAATTTGCTGTGACAATTATACCACCAATAGAACACGACTACTATGCAAGAATGCTGCTCTCTAATTAAGAGGGCTCTCCTTGTCCTAGTCACCGGCACTTTAATAACCCACGGAATGAGTCTTGGCTCTGGGAGCTAAAGGTTCCATTAGGAGCACACGCAGCATATGACTGTGCACGTAGGCTGTGATGCTGCCCAGTTAAGCCTGCTAACACCTTCAATTCACCCTCAGATAGAGCCCAGAGAGCACGGCTCAGGCCCTCACGCCATGAGCCCCATTTGACTGACAGGCATCTTCCCGGAAAGCCTGTTCGTGCCTATACTGCAAATGGACCTGCTTTTCCACAGCAGGGCTTTCAACCAGGCTGGCTTGGCGTAGGTCTGATCCTTAGAATAACTTAATAAGGATTTTTACAAAAGTCCACAGGAACAAACCTCCTGAAATTGTGACAGGGATGGGAACACAAGCCAACACCCTAACTGCTGGTCTAACTCTGATACGAGACAAAAGAATACTACTGTCTTGTCTATAAAAGAGGATGCTACCATCTTCTAAATTCATGGGAGTCTTGGAACATGCTACACTGGGCAAACCATGTTCTTTTTCTTTTCTTAATTAGCGGTTCATTTATGGAAGGCTTGTTGCTTGGAGAGCCCATTAGAAGAAGGCTCGTTTATGGAGATGTACCTTATAAAACTATTTAAGATTTAGGGCTGGAGAGATGGCTCAGTGGTTAAGAGCACTGGCTGCCCTTCCAGAGGTCCTGAGTTCAATTCCCAGCCACCACATGGTGGGGCTCCCAGCCATCTACAGTGGGATCTGATGCCCTCTCTGGCATAATGTTGTACATGCATAGACATTAAATAAGTAAATCTTAAAAAAATAAAATGAAAGAACTTAAAAAAACTAATTTTAAATAAATAGTGCAGGGGGCCGGTGGTAGAAGTGGTGATTCGAGAGCATCATGGCAGCAACTGCCTCTGCAGAAGGCTAGCCCTGCATTCCACGCCTGCATGCAAGGGCTCAGCGTCCCTAGGCAAGTCAGCGAGCCTCTAAAATTTTAGGCCAATAGAAATGACCTCTGCACCACAGCTGACTGAAGATATAAATAAATCTCAACATGAGCAGCAGTGTCAATGGTGAGCGGAGATGAGAGTCTGATCGGAGCTTCATTTTTTAAAGTGGGTTCTGGATCCACCTCAGGGCAGGGCATTCATGAGTACAGAGCCACGGCTCCCTGCAGGGAGTGCTCCTGTTTTCCCAGGCCCATCCGTTACCTAACCACTGAAAGGAAACTGCACCACACACAAGTTAAATATAGGCTGGGTTATCTGCATTTTACAAGCTCCAAGCAAGCTATCTGAAGAAGCTGTCATTTTTAATGATGGCCCAAACTTCCAATTACCAACTGGGTAATCCACTAGGGAGCAGGTAGTTTTGGAAGAACAGCTCACTATTATTAAAAGTTTACACAATCACTTTTGAGTTGACTATAAATATTTCACACGAAGTGGGTGGGATTAGGTTTTTGGGGTGGTTTTC
Source organism: Onychomys torridus (assembly GCF_903995425.1). Classification (NCBI taxonomy): domain Eukaryota; kingdom Metazoa; phylum Chordata; class Mammalia; order Rodentia; family Cricetidae; genus Onychomys; species Onychomys torridus. The sequence continues at coordinate 63,523,288 of NC_050450.1, forward strand.
TCAAGAGTTGGACGTTTAGAGATTTATCAACAGCTAAGGAGTAGTAGGGGTTTCAAGGACATGGCTCTGAAGAGTCTGGCAATGCCAAAAGGGTAGGAAATGGCCAGGTGGTTGGATGATTCCAAGTCTCAAATATACTCCCAAAGTCAGCACCAAGATACAGCTCCAGTGACAAGCCATCAAGGGCCTAGGGACAGTTAATATAAATAAGGACCACTTAGGCTACCCATGGACAAGCACTCTTTATATATATAACCTTCAACACCTTCTATCCAACATGGTACCTACACAGCTTCCTGTCAATAGCCAGTGCACAATGAGTTAGGTGTGGCACATGCTTTTCCATGTAGGCAAATGGTCCATGACCCCCTCCACCCCCCAAGTTCTTGCTGATGATCCCAGTCTCCAGTGACCTGGACATCTCAATTTGGACTTGACTGTGATGACCAGCGTCCTGCTCCAAACTGACCAGAGTTCTTGGGGACAAGGAATCTTGATTTAGCTGGGTGTGATATGGCCCATCTGTAATCCCCACACTGGGGAGGCAGAGGCCGGAAATCAGTTACAAGTTCAAGGCCAGGCAAGGCAACATAGTAAGAAGCTGTCTCGAAACCAAAAACAGCTATCTTGATCTAAATAAATCCTCTCAGAGGGTGTGTACCTCAGCAGATGTGTGGCAGGCAGGTGTGAGGCCTTGGGTTTGATCCCTAGAATCCAGAACAGCAGGCAGGAGGCTAAAGGTGGTAAAGAAGATACTGTCACTCCCCTTTGCCCCATTACTTAATCAGAACCACCATCACAAATATAACTTGGAGATTTAAGAATCACTAATAGCTTTAAAGAATGAAGCTGATTTATAAAGCAGGTCAAATGCATTCTTGGGAGGCCATTTCTCCCATAATGGCAGAAAATCCAGGTTAAGGCCTCTATGGCTGCAACCTATGTCTGAGAACTAAGTGGGATGAAATAAATCATGGAGGGCTCCACTGCCTCTTTCCCCATCCTCCTGCATTAATCTACCTGCTCCCAAGGATCTGCTCAAATTGCCCGCCTGCCAGCCTGTGACGGGGCACAGGCTTAGACAGACTCACTGCCGGACCAGAGCAACAGAGAACCTCATGGAGCAAGAAGTACCTGAACGGACCTTCAGGGCTGCAAAGCATTGCTTGGCCCATCAGAACCCAGGCTTATGCTAACGAGCCAAAAAGTGGAAGCAGCTGGCAAGAGTGATTCAGCCCTATAAATTTACACATCCACACAGCCAAACCCACTTGAAGCAATGCAGATCCACTTTTATTGAAATAGAAAAAAAAAAAAAAAAAAGAAAAGAAGCCTATTCTGGAGTGCTGAGTGTTACAGATGAGATAATCTCATGTTGTCTTTAATGTGGTGTTAAGAGAGAACCCAGGGCCGCCTTATGCGTGCCTGCAAGGCTCTACCACCAAGCCATAGTCACAACCCCTATTTACACACACACACACACACACACACACGCTGGTTTGAATAAGGAATGTCCCTGAAAGCCTCATGTATCTGCACCCTTGGTGCCTGGTTGGTGGAACCTTTACTCGGGAGTCTTGCGGGAGGAAGCATGTCCCTGGGTGTGAGCTTGGAGAGTTGGTAGCTCTGCTCTACTTCCACTCAGCACTGCTTCCTGTGTGCAATTGAGATATGACCTCTTGGCTTCCTGCTCCGGTGGCGGCGGCCATGTTTCCCCTGCCATGATGGACAGCTAGCTGGTCCTCTGGAACTGCCAGCCCAAACAAAGCCATACTCAAGTTGCTTTTGGTCATGGGTTTTTGTCACGGCAGTGGATAAAGTAACACAAATACAAAGCGGCGGCCAGCTGGACAAGTGGTTATTGCTGGCCGCTAGGATTCTGGGTGACTCTGGTCATTTTCTTTTCTTCCTTCCTTCTTTCTCTTAGAGGAAACAATTCTTTCCAGTCATGCTTTATAAAATCAGTGGCTTATAAAGGCTACCTACAGAGCGGATTAAGACTAAGGTTACCAAACCATGTTAAGTAGGAAGAAAGAAAGAAAAAGGGAAAGAACACACACACAGACAGATGCAGTAGGGAAAGGACACACAGACAGATCCAGTAGGGAAAGGACACACAGACAGATCCAGTAGGGAAAGGACATACAGACAGATCCAGTAGGGAAAGGACACACAGACAGATCCAGTAGGGAAAGGACACACAGACAGATCCAGTAGGGAAAGGACACACAGACAGATCCAGTAGGGAAAGGACACACAGACAGATCCAGTAGGGAAAGGACAGTCCTCTAACAGGTGCAAAGGAAGGAGAGGGACTGTTGTTTTTTTTTCCTATAAATAAAATTTTGGCAGGCAGATCACTACAGAAACACAAGTCAATATAAACCTTTAGACATGGGGCTGCCAAACTTCACTTTTCGACAGTATATTAATTATGTAGTCAATAGCCATGGGTTTCATTAGGGTATTAAATACCACGATCAATATTATTTATACTTTTTGAAGACAGGCCACTCAGGAGAGAAAAAAATGGTAGGGGAAGGAAGGGGGGATGACCCTTTGACCCTGCAATTCAAAAAAGTCAGAACAGCACACTGGAGATTTGCAAGGCTTTAATGGAAGGCATAAAACACTGGAAATATGGACAGAAATCAGATCAGTACCTCCCTTTTTCTGTCTCTTATACAATGAGACTGGAGGGGATTCAGGAACTACTTAAAATAAAGGCAAGATGATTAGATCCCCCCACCCCCAACTGCTTACCGCTGGTTCATGGTGGACGCAAACTGAGCATTGATCGCTAACTGATAGATGAAAATCAGAACACAAACAGCCTTTCCAGATAAACTGTCCAAGACAATCCAAGGAGCTGTGGGCCAGAATCTGCTTTGGTAGTCCTTCGGGACCTGGACCTCTCACAGGCATTAACAGTAGAACCAGTTTCTGAGACCGCTCCACTGGTGATCTGATTTTTTTTTCAGTAGGGAATCTGTTAAAACATTATCCCACAAGGGAGTACATCCCTCCTAGCCCCCATGGAGCTCTGTGCTCCCCATGTTGGCTGTGCAGACGTGTTAGATTTGTTGGAGTGGCCCGGTGAGTCATCGCCCTCAGGATGCATAGCTGCTGACCAGCCCTCCTGCCCCAGGGAGAGGAGGAAAGGTTGAGTAGGTGATATGAAAGACTGGTTACTGGACTGAAGGCTAGATCACCATCTCTAACCTGCAATTTGTCAATCTCCAACAGTGCTGAAGACTGTGATTTTCTAGTCAGTGCTTTACAAGCAAGGTCAGAAAGAAAGGGCCTCCACAGAAATTGTCACAGCTTCAGCCAGAGCATCAAGTGCAACTCAATTCCCGTCTCCTGAGATTAGGAAGGGTAAGGAAGTCTGTGTCCCTGAAGTCAGTGTCTGTCTGTCTGTCTGTTCTCAGCAAGGCCAGCCATTTGCATAGGGCTGCTAGTCCCTTCCAAAAGAAAACATGGAAGAGCCGGGAATGTCGTAGAGGACTGTAACGTCAGCAGCTGGAGACAGAAGCAGGAGGATCGTGACTTCAAGGCCAGCCTGGGCTATACCATGAGCTTGAGGCTACCCACTTTAAGACTCTGCCCCAACAATACAAGACAAGCCAGGGTCGGTGGCAGAAGCCTGTTTCTAGTGTATGAGGGGCCAAGGAAGGAGGCTCAAGCCCGAGACCTGCCTGGGCTACGTAGGGAAGACCATATTTCCAAAGCAGGCCAGCTAAGAAGAAAACAGACAGGGTGTGGTTGTCAATCTAAACCTACATGACTTTGGAGACTGTCTGTGAGGGCCTCTCCAGAGGGATTTAACTGAGGAAAGACGCTCCCTGAGTATGAGTGGTACTCATGGCCTAGGGGTCCAGATAGACTGAATAAAAAAAGAAGAAAGCTCAGTTGGCAAAGTGTTTCCAAGTGTTAGGACCCAGTCCAATCCCCATGACCTGCATTAAAAAGCACTGGGGTTTGGAAACGGGAGGATCCCTGCCATCATGTGCTGGCCATTCTCTCTCTCTCTCTCTCTCTCTCTCTCTCTCTCTCTCTCTCTCTCTCTCTCTCTCTCACACACACACACACACACACACACACACACACACACACACACACACACAGAGGATGAAAGAGTGTTGCTTCCTGGCAATAGATGTCACGTGACCACACATGACACAGCCAGAGCTTTCCTACCCTCACCACGATAGATGGTACCCTCAAACTGTGAGCCAGAAGAAGCCATTCCTCCCATAAGCTGCTTTTGATGGTATTTTGCCATAGCAACAGGAAAAGCAACTGAAACACAGGGTGCCTGCCATGACCCTGGGCTCCACAAAGCCACCACAAGCTTAAGGGCACACATTAAAAGCCAGGCCTGCAGCTGCAGGGGACTGCAATGCTGCCTGGATACTGGCAGAGATGTGCAGCAAATGCCAAGAGGTGGGCTGCAGCAACCAGATAGATAATTAATATGATTAGGAACACATAGAGCAAGCGTGCTCTTGCCGAATGAAAAGCCTCTAGTAGCATAATTACTGTTTTCTTCCTCGCTCACTGTCTACACATTTCAAAGCCTGCTTGGTGTTAGGCTGCGGTGTAAACATCAATAAAACCCTAAAGTGCCAGATCATCAGCATTCTTGGGCACAATGGCTTTTCCTTTTTTGTGTTTTCATTCCTTTAAAGATGCATTTCAGGACTGCTAACATTAGTAAGAATGATCTCCAGGCCTCAGCCTAGTCTCTGAGTTTGTAATGAGTTAACATCTCTCCCTAGTGATTATTTATTACGAAGGCTAATTAATTGCTTTCCAGTTACAAGAACCCTTTACAGTCAAAGAAAGTCGGATTCACAAACAAAGATATACTGTTTATTCAAACAAAGCAAGGGAAACAAAGGCCTTCTCTCTAAAATTTTCCCTATTTACCACAGCTTTAATCAAAAATGAAATATCCGAATGCAAGAAAAAAAAATGTACAGGTAAAGATGGCGCATCCGGCAACCAAATGCAACATTAATTGAAGTGAAAACTCAAGCGACGCTTTGTAGTTGCCTGGATGTCCCTAGGGGACAGCAAGTCAATGCTTATCAGCCGTTCTCAGAAGAGACAATTTTGATTAATATCAGACCCATCTAACTCAGTCTATTAAATCTATTAAACCCCGAAGGAAGGATAGTCTTTAGATATTAACGATAGGCTTTTTATTAATAATTCTACCCTTTTGCTATTCCAAGCATTAATGACCATGTGGTACCTCTGCAAAGAGTAAAAGCCTTTGATTCGAGGGAGACACACCCCCTAAACACCTGGATTCTCCCCCATTCTCATTCTCCCCAGGAAGAACGTAAGACACAAAGGTGCCACCACTGGAAAAGCAAACCCCAAGTCACACTATTCATCTCATTATCCAAAGTAGGGTCAATTACTCGTGACATAATTCCTGTTTGAAGATAACAAAACCTTAGTAAATCCGACAAAAGCCTGAAGGCAGGAGAGGGGCTGGTGCTATGCTACCTGCCAGCTGAGTGCCAACTGATGGTTTATACACAGGCCTCTGAGCATTGTCTTTTGGCGGCCAATGAGTCCCAAGAGGGGCCTAGACAGGCTGCCAGTGTCCCCTGGGGGCTCTGCACGGTGAGGGTTGTCACACGGGCTGGGAAGAAAGTCATTCCGTTGCAGTTCTTTCTGTTCCAGCTCTGGGCATCAGTACTACTTGCTCACATCATATGTTCCTCTTGATGTTCATGATCAGCCTTTTGGCGTAATCTCTGTAGTCGATGGGCTTCACGTCCATCACAGTGGCCTTAATTCGAGATTCATCCTTTGAAAAGAGAAGAGCCTTTTGTGAGTGGTACAGCCTGGCATGGAGCAGTGGAGATAACCTCCTTTGCTTCAGTGGCTTCAATGAAGAAGGGGAATTTAGAAATTCCCAGAGAAAGTGCTATGAAATTCTGGAGATGATGGGTCAATGGGCAGATCTCCTTCTAAGATCCTCTGCCCATCCTCGGCACCATGTACTCAGACCTAGCATCCCACTGAAGTAGACTCTAGGCTCTATTGTCTTTATATGGGTGCAGTCTGGGCCCAGGGCAGTTAGCTAACTCGCCCTAAAAGCTCACTTTCATCCAGAAAAAGCTCCCGCAGCAGCAGCAGGAAATCTGGCTTCTGCTCCAGCTCTGGGCAAGGTTACCCGTCTGCCCTTCACCAATCCTGTCCACCACGAAGAGAGAGAATAACCCCACAATCTCCCTTAACACACCCAATTTCTTGACACTGTATCCCACCAACATTCAGTGAGCATAACCACCCAATAGCTAAATTGATGGTAATTTAGAATGTGTAAACTTGGTGGCTGCAGGGGAGTTGGCAGAATTCTTATTCAGCTTGTCTCCAGGAACTAAACAGCATCTCTGAGGCACAACTGGGTGACACCCAGCAGCACACAAGTCTAGCTGGGGGGCGGGCTTCATGTGTCCACATGTTTAGTAATTAAATGATCTTTATTACAACTATGCAACTCTATGATATCAGGGTTAATTGAAAGACTCATTGAAGTACTTTCACCTGCATGTGGTATCTGTTTAATATACTGATTTTTAGAACCTAAATTGTGGGAAACAAGAGTCCACACACATCATTTTCTGAAAGGCTCTAGTAGAAAAGGCCACGCTATCTTCTCCCCAGTGTTCAGACAAGACAGCAAGCCGGAGGTGGCTCCCAAACCTGCACACAAGTTGGTAACAGCACCCAAGTGCGGGCCGATTCCAGGAGCGTGCCGGCTGCGGGTCTCGTACCTGTGGGTAATCCCCTGCCACTAATGCTGAAGTGCTGCTGTGGTCAGCAAACAGCGATTTCCCATCACAGCCTTCTGCCCCAGTAACCTTACTTACATTGTAGGTCTCCAGCTTGACCCTGATTCTGAACGTAAATGATCGGAAGTTGGCATTCTGGAAAACCTCTTCAAAGGCTTGCTCGTTCTGTAAAACAATACATGTTAACTACTGGAGAATACCTATTAGACTGCTGAAAACACCAAGAATTATCACCCCAGAGGGTTGCAATTTCTTAGGAATGACTAATTTGTAGGTGGTTCATTACATAAAACTGTTTAAGTAAAATTTTATTACAAATCAAAACACTTTACTTAGGAGTACTGTTTTCCCTTCAGTATTTACAGAGGACTGGACCTGGGAACCTACTTCTGTTGGACACTGAATTCCAGGGATATTAAGTTCCTTATGTGAAAAGGTTGTTTACACAGAACCCATGCACACCCTCCTGTATGCTGTGAATCTTCTGTAGATTACTCATAATACCAAGTGTAAATATCATATTAGCATTACATGGCTTGGTTGGTGGACAATGATAAGGAAACATAATCTGCACATGGTCAATAAATGTGTAATTTATCCCCAAATATTTCTGATCCCTAGCTGGCTGGCTGTGTGGAACTGAGAAGAGACTATTAAACCCACAGAAGCAGAACCCTGGCCTGGCCGCTGGTGCCAGGGAAGGGAGGAGCGGAGAACCACTGCTTAGGGAGACAGGGCTTCAGGGCAAAGATAGAAATGTGGAAGATGGGGCCTGAGAACTTGAATGTGGTAATGCCACCATGTGGTTCCAATAGAAAAAGAAAAACAACACATAATGGTATTTTTATGTTCATTTTGCTGAAATTAAGAATTTTTAAATACTCTTAGGAAACACAATTAAGATCTGGAATACTTGTGGGGGAAGAAACCTGAGACCCAGCAGCTCATTGTGCATTAAGAAGTAGGTAGGGGGGGCTGGAGAAATATCCTAGTGGTTAGAGTACATATTGCTCTTGAGAAGTCAAGAGTCCTCTTCCTGGTACCCTCATGGTGGCTCATAGCCACCTGTAACTCCACTTCCAGGGGATCTGATGCCCTCCCTGGCCTCCTCACGAACCAGGCAGGAAAGTGGTGCACATATATACATGTAGGTAAAACACTCACACACAAATATAATAAAAGATTGAGTGATGGGGGCTGGAGAGATGGTTCAGTGGTTCAATTCCCAGCAACCACATGGTGGCTCACAACCATCCATAATGAGATCTGGTGTCCTCTTCTGGCCTGCAAGCATGCATGTAGGCAGAACACTGTATACATAATAAATAAATAAATCTTTAAAAAAAAAAAAGTGAGTGGGTACTGGTGGTGCACACCTTTAATTCCAGCACTCGGGAGGCAGATCTCTGAGTTCAAGGCCAGCCTGGTCTACAAAGAGAGTTCCATGACAGCCAGGGCCATTTCAGAGGAACCTTGTCTCAAAAACCATAATAAACAAACAAATAATTAAAATAAAATAAAACTGAGTAGGAGCTGGGCCTGGTAGCACAAGTCCTTAACTCCAGGATTGGAGAGGCAGGTGGGTATTTGTGAGTTTCAGGACTATATTAAGAACTTAGTCTCAAATTTAAAAAATAACATTAATAATAATAATAAAAACACAAAAAATAATTTTTAAAAAGGCTGGGAAAGCTAGGCATAGTGGCTCATGCCTGTAATCACAGCATTCTGGGGGCTAAGGCCAGAGGATTACAATGAGCATGAAGCCAGCATCAGCTACATAGGCTGGCGTGGACTACAGAATGACACCCTATCTCAAAATATAACAAGAGAATTGGACGGGAAAAGCATTACGAAGAAACACGTTCATTTCAGCCTCTGTATTTGTAGCTACTGCCATGTGGAGCAGGTGGAGGAGATGGGTGGAGTGGGTGACGCCAGGAGGCGACAGGGGGATGCCTTCCTCTTCTCACACTCCTTGAACATTACCCGATTTGGTTCTTTATTGTAATCTTTTTCAAAGCTGGTTTTTTAGTTTGGGGGTGTGGTGGGGTGATAAAACTAGGATACTCAGCCCTCCTCTGTTTTTAACTAAGTTGCCAGTTGGTCTTTAACTTGGCATTCTCCTGCCTTAGACTGCTAAGGCATAAAACACATGAACTAAAACTTTACATAAAACTAACTGTTCACATAAGCTAAGTACCCCTGTAGGTCACACGGGTATGAAAATAGCTTTATCACACAAACTTCTTCTTGAAGATGTTATTTGAGAAAAAAAGCATTCCTTGGACTTTCAACATATCAACAGAATAATGTGTTAAATCTTCAAAAACTTGAGCTGGATGCCATTAGTCTTTAGGGCTAAGGGAAGCATGGATGCACACTCCCAGAGCACCTGGTTCCTGAGGGAAGTCCTATATGTCCTCATTCACCAGCTAAGAACAGTCAACTATAATAAGCTCATAAAAATCCTGAAAGGCTGCCTGGAGCCTGAAAATCTGATATGGAAATAGAGGACCAGGCAAAACAGATAAAAGACTATTGCACTTTAAAAGTCAATTCCACTTATTTCTGTAAAAGGACTTCGTGGGCCTATTTTCAGAGACCTCATGGATAATTTAAAAAGGAGGCAAGGGCAGAACCCAACAGAACCGAGGACAGAAAAGAGGAAGAAAAGCACATCAAAACAAATGGCAATTCTTTTTCTTTGTGCCCTTTATAAGTGTCCAACCAACACGGAGGAAATGGAGGGGAAAAGGACACTGTGTGTCGACAATGCCAGTTCCCACGGCCTCGAAGGCACAGCTCTTACTAGCCTCTAACTCAGCAAGTATCTTTATGTTTGGCATAACCAGTAACCCATTCTCCGCATTAAAGAAATCAAATGTACAAAAAGGCAAACTAGTAAAGGTAAAATAAGTTACTTCCTTTAAAAATTGTTTGTCTTTGCTGTGGGTGTGCACGCCACAGGTGCACACAAAGAGGTCGGAGGCCGACTTTATGGAGCTGGTTATCCCTAAAGCTTCACAGGGGTCCTCGGGATTGCATGGCAAGGGCTTTACTCACTGAGCCATCCCAAGGGTCCCAACTCACACACACACACACTCTCTCTCTCTCACACACACACACACACACACTCACTTTTTTGAGACAGGGTCTTGCTATGCAATCCAGGCTAGCCTTGTACTCACTATGTAAACTAACTTGGCCTGGAACAACTAACTTGGCCTGGAACTCTGGGTGATCCTCCTGCCTCAGCCCAAGTGCTAGGACAACAGGCAGGAAAATCATCACCATGGCATATAAAGTGACCTTTAAAACAAAGTCACTTTGTAAGAATCCCATCTGACAACCTGAAATACAAGTGCCCTGGATGTGCACTTATTCCAAGATCTGACTCAACTTTCCTAAAACGTGTTTTTTTAGGTTAAAAAAGCACCCCCGAACTTTGAGTTATTTTGGAAGACACCTGGTAGCTCTAGACTGCAGCACCCCAGCTCTGATGTGTAGAGACAGTGACGGGGACACATGTGGTTTGTGGAAAGCTGCTTCATGTTCCCCGATTCATTACCCCCTGTGAGACACCCAGTACCACGAGAACTCATACACAACACCCGAACAAGCAAGCAGCAAACAGCATACCACGGGCACTATCACAGTGCTAATAAACACGTGCCAACCTTCTCTTTCAGCTCCCCCAGGTAGGCAGTGTTCTGTCCAAGGATAGCCTCCGCAGACTCCTGGAAACACGTCACCCACTGATTCTCTTGAAAATCTGCAATGTTTGCCTAAAAAACACAACTCTCCATTATTTCAGCCAATAAGTAACAAAAGGAAGATACACCAAGGAGATGACCTTTTCCTGTTTCCAAGGGAAAAAGACACTGCCATCACACACATACAGCCCCCAATTTCCAATGCTTCATCTGGACGGTTTCCCCTTATATGAAGAAGCATCCTGTTTCGGCCACCCTGTTGTTCACTGTTGGGACAATACCCAATAAATCACACGAGATTGTGCTCTCCCCTCTAAATGCAAATGGCTCAGCACCGGAAGTTTCGAATGAGCTCCAACAGTGAGAGTGGGCTCTTTTCATTTTATTTTACTTACTTCTTCTCTCCCCCACACCTGGCATCTTTTGGTTTTCTGAGACAGCATATAATGCAACCCAAGCTGACCTCAAACTTGCTATGTAGTCAAAGCTGGCCTTGAACTCTTCCTGCCCCACCCCATACACACAAGTGCTGAGTATAGACATATGCCACCATGCTCAGCTATTTTATTTTTTAAAAAATAAAGCCTTATTGGGTAGTCTAAGAAGGCCCACCTTACAATCTCCCTGCCTCAGCCTCCCAAGGGCTGAGTTCCCATTTACACTTTTCCCAGTCTTCACCCTGCCAGTGTTCTTTTTGGTTTTGGTTTTCTTTTCTCACCCTAGCACTGTACCCACTTCACTGACAGCCACACCCCCAACCCCAAATTATTTCTGCTTTGTTCGTTCATTGATTGATTGATTGATTGATTCATTCATTCATTCTGGGGCACGGTTTCTCTGTGTAGCCCTGGTTGCCCTAAACTCAGAGACTCGCCTGCCTTTGCCTCTGAGTGATGGGATTAAAGGCACGCACCATCACTGCCTGGCTGTTTTGTTTTGTTTTATTTCTTTGAGACCTAATCTCCTGTAGCCCAAGATAGCCAGTTGGCCTTGAACTTGCTATGTAGTTGAGGATGACTCTGAATGTCTAATCCTCCTGTCTCCACCTACAAGTACTAGGATTACAGACATGTGTCATGCATTGAGCTACAAACCCAGCCTAAAAGCTGTAAATTCCAAGGTCTTTATAGTCTTCTCACTGCAGTGGCTCTTCACTAAAGGAAGTAACACAGAACAGAAGGGCGTTTAAGCTGACTGCAACTTTACAAAGTAAACACCTTCACACAGCTGTAATACTGCTGATTACTGCTTCAAAATAAGTTCCCTGTAGGTGGCTTCTGTATCACGAAATAGGAACACTTTTAAGGCTGTGGCACATTACTGTCAAATCAAACCAAAGCAGAGTAAAGAGCAACAATCGTACCCGGGCACACTCCTCTAAAAACAGAGTATCTGTAAGAAATGTTTACAGGGCAGCAGTCAGCTCCCTAATGTGAACTCATCTGTGAGTTCCTTACCATGAACCACCTGGGTTCTGCTGTAACTCCCCACCCCTGGGTCTGGCCCACGACAGCCAATCAATGAACACCTTAAGGCCTTCTTACTAACCACTCCACTCACCGACAGGATCATGCGGTACTTGAAGTTGGGGAACTCCCGGTCACACTTCTCACAGCGGTACAACCCATTCTGCTGGTCAATCACCTTCTTATTGCAGTCCTGGGTTGGGCAGGCCTGGTACATACAGTTCTCTTTTCGAAGAAACATCACGGTGGCCACGGTGCTGAAGTAGTCCGCCTACGGGAGAAAAGGATCCCAGAGACCTGAATCAGCAAGGTGCACCAGGGCCTGGGACAGGCCACTCAAGTGCAAGTGGAAAGTGCATGTGTGCTCTAGTTCCTGTGCTCACAGACCGATCACGGAGAATTGTTCACTCTGTGTTTGCTACACGCAAACCCACAGACGCAACGAACCAGCACTCAGGCACCCCCCCCCCCCCACAGGGTTTCTCTGTAGCTTTGCGCCTTTCTTGGATCTCACTCTGTAGACCAGGCTGGCCTCAAACTCACAGAGATCCGCCTGCCTCTGCCTCCTGAGTGCTGGGATTATAGGCGTGTGCCACCACTGCCCAGCACACTTAAAAAAAAAAAAAAAAAAAAAAGATTTATTTATTATGTATACAGTGTTCTGTCTGCAGACCAGAAGAGGGCACCAGATCTCATTACAGATGGTTGTAAACCACCATGTGGTTGTTGGGAATTGAACTCAGGACCTTTGGAAGAGCAACCAGTGCTCTTAACCTCTGAGCCATCTCTCTAGCCCTGAGTTTTTTTTTGTTTTTTAAAGGCAGCATCTCATTTACTAGCCTTGAACTCAAAAGATCTGCCTGCCTCTGTCTCCAAGAGTGTTCAGTCACCACACCTGGCCACACGATTCTTTTTTATTTATAATTATTATTTGTTATACATGTGTATCTCCATGTGTATGATGATCACATGTATACTAATGCAGGTGAACATGTGCCACCGTGTGTTTGTGGAGACCAGAGGACAACTTTCAGGAGTCAGTTCTCTCCTTCCACTATGGTTTTAAGGAACTCAAGTTTCCAAGATAGTAGGGCACGTGCCTTTAAACCTTTAACAGCCAAGTCACTTTGCCAGCACATAGTATTTTAAAAATGTATGTATTTCTTTTGTGTGTCTATGTGTGTTTTTGTATGATGTGTGGCAGGTCAGGTCAGAGGACAACTCGTGGGAGCTGGTGTTCTTCCCTTACCATGTGTCCTGCCAGGCTGGGTCAGGCATCCTGACCCACTGAGTCACCTTGCTGGCCAAGACACAGGTCTTTACAAGGACAGTGGTTTCTACCCTTATTTGTAGGGATCAGTGAGCTTTTCCCGTAACAAGCCAGAGAAAAACTCCAGGCTCAAAAAGCCATTTAGTCAGTCTCTCCTGGCACTTCTCAACCTGCTGTTGTGGGGAAGACAACAGACAATGGAGGATGATCCAATAAAAAAAACAAGAACTCACTCTGTAGATCAGGCTGGCCTTGAACTCAGAGATCCACTTGCCTCTGCCTCCCGAGTGCTAATATTAAAGTCATGCACCATCACCACCCAGTGCAATAAGATTCTATTGACAATAACATTGAGTTCACAGCCTTGACCAGCAACTCCTGGACTGAATAAATTTCAAGAGAATGCCAAAGTACCCACGACTAAGACCTTGTAAACAGAGGTGTTCCTGGTAAGTAAGCCAGAAGGACTAAGTCATGTTAAGGGCTCTGGATACCTGCTTTACCTCTGGATCCCACACAGACGCTCTCACATGGTCTATGTTCTCTCTATACAGACCAGGCTGGCCTTGAACTCAGAGATCCACTTGCCTCTGCCGCCCAAGTGTTGAGATTAAAGGCATGTGCCATCATACTGACTCACACTGGATCTACCTGATGCCTCAGACCAGAGGGACAAAACCATGTGGCCATTTAAAAAGACTGTGCTAGTACCTAGTTTAGAGAGCTTTAGGGCTGGGGGTGAATGAAGCTCAGTGGAAGAGCGGGCCTAGCATGCACGAGGTGCTGGGGTTAACCCTCAGCTCCACAGAACTGAATTCATAAGAAGGCTTGGGAGGTAGGGGATGGAGAGATGGATCGGCCGTTAAGAACACGAGTCGCTTTTGCAGAGCACCCAAGTTCAGTTTCCCAGCACCCACACGGTGGCTCATCACCATCTATAACTCCAGTCCAGGGGATCTGATGCTTTCTTCTGACCTCCTCGGGCACCAGCCACTCATCTGGTTCACATTCAGGGAGAACACTCATACACGTAAAGTAAAAACACTAAGGACAAAGAAAGCTCAGGCCTATATGCCGGAGTTCAAGGGTGAAGGCACCTGCTGTCAAGCTGGATGACTTGAGTCTGGTCCCTGGGACCCACAGGGAGAGCCGAGTTTCAATTCTATATATTACAGTGGAAAATGCACACTCTATTCCTAAATAAAAAATAACTGAAAAAATTACAAAGAGAAGCTGTAGAGAAATAAACCTTAGAAGAATGCCTAAAGAGTTCCTCTGTATTTCCAGGTCAGAGTCAGACTCACAGCCGGAGCGGAGACAGGTGTCCTGGATGCTCCGTTCTGACCGCACACTGTCTGTCTCTAGTTTCAGAGAGCCACTGGGTGACAAGGGAGACAGAACCCAGCCAGTGTTTAATTCTCAAGCTGTTCTGTAATAGTATTATAAGTTGCTGTAGTTGACAATGACGGATCGCGTGCACAGTGAGACGCGACAGTGAGGAAGAAAACCCACATGGTATATGACGACAATAAAGAGCAGCAGCGAGTGATATTTAGGGACACAATAAAATAAATGATTCAAATACCCAACAGAACGCAGGTTAGAGCAAGGAAGGAAGACGATCATTAAGTAAACACTGAAATAGAAGCTGCAACTAAAGGCAAACACCTGAGCCCGTCCTTGGCAGGAGAGCAGCGGCTCTCCACCTATGACTCAGGCTGAAACACAGAGGGGCCGCCTGATGCTGGACAGCCTGAATTACACTCTGCTCAAAACCCAACACGGACCTGAGGTCAGTTCACACTACACTGCGAAGTCTGGTCATCACCATTTCCTCAGGGTCCAGGGACTCTTCACACTTTGCTGCCTCACACCAGAGGCTACAATACACCCCTCAGCACACCCAGCCTCTACACTGGCAGTGACTGAGAGACGCCAATGAGAAGCAGTTAACTGGTGCTCTGGAGCAGGGCTCTGGGGCTACCGAGGCTCTGGGGTCCCCGATGAGAACACAGCCCTGAGCTAGCACCTGAAAGCAGATTTAAAAACTCAACCCTCTGTGGCTTTCCGGGCTTTCTGTGAAGTGAGATGGGAGGTACCTTATCGCCCTGGCCCAGGTTCTCCGATTTGGCCTCATACAAGGTCTTCCAGTTGGTATTGCTACCTCCGGCACCTCCACTCTTGAGGTCAGAGATGGAAACACCATCTAAGGCTTGTCCTTCTGAGTCGAACCTTAAAAAAAAAGCAATGGTGACAGGGACTTTGCATCCTTCTCAAATGTGCTGTGTGGACATACCAGCCAGGAGTTCGCAATCCTCACCGGGGCCCAGCACACCTTAGTCCACTGAAGAAATGCAATGGCTTTCCTTTTGATCTCATTGGCTTTGATGGACACCCCCCCACCCCCATCCCCACTTCAGTACAAACAATGCCCCAGACCCCTTCCCCAAACTGGGCTGCATATCAAACACTGTGACCAAAGTCAGCAACAGAAGAAATACTGCAGTCCCCCGGGCTTCGAGCCTTCACCTCAATCACTGAAATGTATCAGATGAAAAGGGACATTTCTGTTTCATGAGTCAGCCAAAAATGTTTTCATGGCAGAAAATCTTTTAAGTCTAATCAGTCATAGAACTCAATGTACTTCATCAGAAGGCATTATATGCCTTGTTAGAGATTTGTTTTCTCAGTGAGAATTTGTTTATGCAAATACCAAGGTTAAATTCATTTATATAACATTATTATTAAAACTGACTGCACTCTGCTCAAAGACCAACATGAACCTGAGGTCAGTTCACTACACTGCCAAGCCTCTTGACCACCCACTGGCTGCCGTGAAGAAAGAGAGGCCAGGCAGAAGGCAGCAAGAACATGCAAGGGGCAGAGAGCAGAGAGGGGGCAGAGAGCAGAGAGGCTGAGGTTAAAAACACACGAGTGGGGTGTAATGGCGCACGCCTTTAATCCCAGCCTTTGGGAGGCAGAGGCAGGCGGATCTCTGAGTTCAAGGCCAGCCAGGACTACACAGAGAAACCCTGTCTCAAAAAACACAAATATATCAAACACCCAAGTGGTAGGCAACTGTATGCTAGCCACATACAGAATTGACTCCCTAAAAAGAGACCACCCAGAGTGGCTGCTGCCCTAGACCACAGGTCATCACCGCCTCACTCTGTCAGGCAAGCAGCACATCCGTCAGAGGACAGAGTCCGGAATCTGCTTCACTACTAGTGCACAAGTTTACAGTTTCCAAAACTTTACGTAGACATTTGCCACCAAAGACAGCTCATCTGGAGTAAACAGAGCAAGGAGATGGGCAGACCTTCTTCTAATAAAATTCCACTCCATCAGTGCCAAGATCTAAACGTCGCTAATCCTTGCCTGGGTGGAGTGTGTGCACTGGATTTCTTACACATCAATGACAGGATATTCTTTTCAGGGGACAGACATGCCTTTCTGTGTTTTCTGTGATCAGTTACTGACAGTGAAATATGAACACCTTAATGTGGGCATGTAATTAGACTGGAGTTGTGCTCCGAGCCTGGAAGTCAATCAACAACAACAACAAAAAAACCCAACAACATGATTGTTCCTAGTTAGACTATTATGGGATTCTGCCATATAATGCAATGCTAGCTATCAGCAGTTAAATAGATAGATGTAGATTGATGTAGACGAGGGTAGCTTAAGCAATACAGATACTCCAGGAGATGTTCTAACAAATTATTCAAGTATTACTGCTACTGGTGTATATCAAACTCAAAACAAAAATGAGGAGCATAAAATATCAGCTATTTCTTGAGTTCCCTAAACTCTAAGCCACAGCTTCCATGGAAACCACCCCCTGCTCCCCACCCCCAGACTACAGCTATACAAATGACTTAAGCTTGGGCTGGGTAAAGTATTCTCTTTGCCCACATCAATTCTTCCACATGACATTCTCAGGATGAAGTGCTCTTCTAAGGCAGAGCTTTAATGCCTCAAAAAACTAGATCCGGTGTGGGGATTTTAACAAGCTCTCCTTGTCTCTTGAGTGCTTTGGGAATAACGATGTAAGGCCAACAAAAAGCCCATTGTTGCCACCATGCTTTGTACGAGACCAGTGAATACACATCACTGGAGATATGACCAGCTCCAGAGACTCCACAGAGTGAAAAAGGTACATTCTACCCCCACATCAGCTGCCCACAGCTCAAACCTAGGAGCAAAAGATGCTCTGGACACATTCCTCCAGCATGCAGCTGCTAAAGCCTTGCCGTACCCTGCTTCGGGGATCAAGGTCAGCACGCAGTACTTACATTCTAATTGCTTTCTCTGACTCTCTAGGTTCATCAGGGGATTATGGGTTTGTCAGTTTCAGGACTTTCAGACCACCATCTCAGAAGGCATAACGTCTCCAAGAAATACAGGAACCACTCCACTCAATAGCAAAGGCTCGGCAGAAGCTCACATGCTGATGGAAATCAGCTCTTCTCAAAGCCTGAGCACAAGTAACCGCTTAGCGAGGTCCAGTAAACCTACCATCCACGAAGCTTATAGGCCTCTGGGATGTCAGGATTCACAATGATAGTGCTAGACGACAGGACAGAGAGGCTCCGTCCACCAAAGTCAGAGACCCGGGCTCCTTTGATAGCCATCACAGGCTGCCTGGATCCATCAAACTTGTCGGCCTGCAAAGCATACAACAAGCATCACCGTCAGGAAGAAGGTACAGGGTATTTTCACGGAGGACAGTCAATGCATGTGGACTCTGTAAGACAGACCTTACACTCAAGAAGCTGCTCAGACTTCCAGGAAACGAATCTATCTCTACCTTCCTGAGGTAGAGTAAGGGACATTCCCCTGTGGGAAGCTGAAGGAACTGATCATCACACACAGGTAAAGGATTTCAAGTAAGTGCTGGACAGCACAACTTTGTCCCTCTAGAGCTAAAGCCCCACAGCCCAGAGGGACAAGCATCCCATCCCCAGACTCTGTCGATGCAAGGACTCACGTCTTCTCCCCAGAGAGTTGCAGTCACCACTTTCCCTGACATGTCCATCAGATAGATGTTTCTCTTAGCAACTTCTCTGTTGGTAGACTTCACTGTGATTTTAGTGGAATCTTCATAGTTCTTGCAGATCCCGAGTATGTCTGAAACACGAAACAGTCTGTAACAGCACAATTCAAGGCCCCTCTTCAAACACAACCTGGGGATGCCCGGCAAGTGTGTTAGCTGTGCACCAACCACCCCAAACACCACTCTTCACCCTCGCTCGACCCGGGACGGACCTACAAGTGAGTCTTTAGACTTGCTCTCTAGGTCACCGATCCCTGTGAAATCGAACTGAACTGTGGGTAAGTGATGGCCATCTTCACAGGGAAGGACGGAAGTCTCATTATTGAAGGTCATCTCATAGTCATTTTTAACAGCCGAGAACTGCTTGTTGGCGATCTTCAGAGTGCCTTTTGAGAAATAATACACCTGCAAAAGAGGCCAAGTCAAGGGATGCTAGTGAGTTCATCAAAACCCATCCCCACAATGCAACCTGCCCACTGTGCTCATGGCTCCGACTCAAGGTAAGCGGTCTTACCTTGTTCACTTCGATAAGGGGAAAGAACTTGTCCACCTGCTCATTGAAAGCAGTTGCTCTGATTTCACCCTGCAAAGCAAGTGAGAGCACATTAGAACTCTGCTGCTAGACACTCTGAACAGCGAGAGCCGGCCATTTTGGCATTGAGATAACATCCCTGGAGCAGCACTAAAGTGTAAAGACCCCAGAGGGCTGCAGACATTCCAGAAACCTACATACACAGTCACACTTCCAATGTATCAGTTCTGATAGAACAAGAGAAGTTCAACTAGCTGAGCCCATGGATATGACTGAACCATCTCAGTTAAAAATGTAAATAAGGGGGGTTGGGGATTTAGCTAAGTGGTACAGCAAGGCCCTGGGTTCGTTCTTCAGCTCTGAAGGGGGGGAATGTAAATAAGACGGTTCAGTAGATAAAGGAAGGCACTTGCTGTGCAAACAAACCTGGCCACTCCAGGTCAATCCTTGGAACCTATGTAAAGGTGGAAGACCACCAAGTTGTTCTCTAGCCTTTACATACTCTAAAATAATTTTTAAAATGTCATCTAAAACATTTTTAAGAGGAAGAGTTTAATATTCCAATAATGAAAACAGAAAGTTCTGGATCCTGATGACAGGCTCAAAGCCCACGGGAAAGCGTGCTGAACCCCGATGATTCAGCAGTCCGTCTTTCTCACGCCTGCAGCCTAAATGATGGGGTACTTCACAGTCAGGAGCTGCTGCCAAAATCGCTCTAACAAGTCATGCTTTCAAGTTGCCCTTGATTTGATTCCACTGTCACGTTTCTGTCAGGCAACATGTTACAGATGGGTAAGAAACTTAACTAAATGGCTGAAACCTATCCAGACAAGCTGCAGGAAATGAGTTTCCCATACTGAATCTGCCATCACAGTTAAGATATTTGCCATGCTACACCACAACATGAGGAAGAGGAGGGAGAGAGCATGCCAAGTTTCTGACCTCACAGTGTTATTCTGTTTATTTTATATGTGTGGGTGTTTTGCTGACACCCATACATATATGTGCATCACCTGCATGCTTGATGCCTGAAGGGAGGGCAAAAGAGGATGCTGGACCCTTGCAACAGGAGTAAGAGGTGGTTGTGAGCTACCATGTGGGTGCTGGGAATTGAACCCAGGTCCTCTGGAAGAACAGCTCTCCAGCCCCTGCATTTTGATGAGTGTGTATGGTCAGAAACCATCTCCACAAGCAGTTAAAGCTGAGTAGCTGTTGCCTGCCTTCTACTGGAGGCAAATGCCCTGCTCTTCAGCAGGGAGCCATCCCATCACAGGACTCTAACTAAACCTCCAGCAGTGGAGAGAGCTGCAGCTCTCCAGCATGGGAGGCCATTTGCAGTTTACTACTAACTTCTACGGTTTCAAAAGCCTTCCTTTAGGAGTGTTCTATCTGATGTTGAGCCCCAGACCTGAGACAGCATCAAAGCTCTACAATAGCCAGGTAGTGGTGGCGCACACCTTTAACCCCAGCACTCAGGAGACAGAGGCAGGTGGATCTCCAAGTTTGAGGCCAGTCTGGTCTACAGAGCTAGTATCAGGACAACCAGGGATACACAGAGAAACCCTGCTTCAAAAAACAACAAACAAACAAACAAACAAACAAAAAACTACAATAGACGGAAAACCACAGTGACAACCATATTTCTTTCTGGCGAACTGGTATTTGCGACTCCATGGTCTTAGAGGTCAATACCTTCCCATACGGCACATACTCACACTTTCATCTACAAGTTCTATAGAGAAAAGCTTTCCCTCCCCTCGGGAATTGCTCCAGGTACGAATCTGACTTTTGTTGGTGACACGGGCACAAATAGTCCACCTAAGAACCAAACAGATGACATTAGTGTGTGTAGTCTTTCTTACTCGGAATAAAGACAGCAGAAATCATCTTCCTGTGGCCTTTCTTCTCTTATGCGGAGTTTATCTGTCAATGCTAGCTGTGTTTTAATCCAGCTAATTAAAACCCCAAGATGACATACAGGTTTGACAGTTTACAGAATAAGCAAACAGTAAAATATATCAGGTAGTTTAACACTAGCTCATTCTCCTGTCAAATAAGTAAATTTATAAAACCCTCTCCCTTCCTCAAAAAACATCACCAAGGCAACAATATCCCTTTAATGAAGGGTTCCAAGGGAAAAAATGCAGTTATACCAGCAATTATATTTTGCCACTATTTTCAATTACAGGTACTAACCCAATCACTATCAAATGTCTGCCTCATTTCTAATGCATGCCAAATATAAATACAAGCCTACAAGGCACGACATTCACAGGCCACCAAAAGAAAGCACCCCAAAGTGGTATGACCCTAGAGAGAAGCCACTAAAAAAGGAGTTCCTAAACCCAAAATCTCAGCCTGCTGCCTATTTTGAAAACAGAACTTGAGCATACTGATTTCCTTATTTAGAATTTTACACAGGAAATTATCTCCCCTATTTTACTAAGTATTGCAGGATAAACAAGAGCATATCTTAAAGAATTATGGAGGGAAAAAAAGCCCACTAATGTTCAATGCTTTAATTAATTTTTAATGCAAAAAAGTATTATCAAAGAAATCCATGTTTGGGGTATATTAATGTGGTTAATACAAATAGGACAGATTATCTTAGCCAAATTAAGTTATAGTAACAAGTGTTGGACTAAAAGTCATCTATTTATAAGAGATGAAATGTGAATTAATACAAATTATATATAATTTTATTCCTAAGCCTACCAAATGATTTTTTTAATCTGTAAATAATTTGAACCTCAAAATTTTCAAAAATGACAAAACCTCCATAGGCTGTGGCAGAACACTATTTTTGCCAATCTTTTTGATACAAGTGTTAAAGGTTGTCATAATTTGTAGCCTTCTTTAGCTCAGAAAAATAAGAAAGACATCCTTTGTGGTCATGACCCAGAAGTTCACACCTAAGTCACACAAGAGCCCACGGCAACTTCCTAGACCATCTGGCAACAGGTCCCACCCTTGTGCCATGCACAACTCACTTGGACTGATAAGGGGTGAGGCTGTCGATGGGCACCACTTTGGACTGTGGCCCTCCTGAAGGCTGTAGCAGGCCAGTTCCAGCAGGTTTTCCAAACGGCTTTGAGGCACCATAAGCCTTAGCCACAGTGGAACCTGTATAAACACACCGAGAAAGAGAAATCATTTTGCTGTTATTTCTTGAAGTGTGTGTGTGTGTGTGTGTGTGTGTGTGTGTGTGTGTGTAAGTGTATGTGTGTGTGCACGCTAACAGGTGCTGTGCTGTCTTCTCACTGCATGTGCCAGGTTAGCGGCCCACGAGCCTCCAGGGACTGTCCTGTCTCCACCTCTGATTTCCCATGGGTGCTGTCGTGAGAGATGCTGTCGCTGCTACATTTGGCTTTTAGGTGGGTTCTCAGGATTTGAACTCAGATCTTTATGATTGTAAAAACAAGTGCTTTTATCCAGTAAGTCATCTCCCCTGTCAGACAACCATTATTTTATTTAAGTTTGAGATCAATTCTCATTATGGCCATGCCACAGGAAAGCTAAGGAGCCAGTGAAGGATACCTATCACCGATGTGTCATCTCACACCACTCCAGGGTAGGAAAGTCTAGGACGCAATCTACAGGGTGGTGTTCAGCTGGGAATAGAGGCGAAGTGCCAGTTTTTGGTCACGATACAAATGGGTAGCCCAGTCCTCTGACCTCCTTGCTTCCCTTTTCCACGACACAGCTGTTCTTCATGCAGCAAGAGTACAATCAACGTCTACTTACAAATGAGACCCTGTCTATGCACACTATTATCTCTTGGAAGCTTCAACTTCCAAAAACCAAGTTCTAATTTCAATAATCTCCCACCAAAATGCTTTTCAAAAAGATTTACTTTACCTTTTGCGTGTGTGTATGTGTGTGTGTGTGTGTGTGTGTGTGTCTGAGTGTATGTCACGTGTGTGGGTGCCTGCAGAGGCATCAGATCCCCCGGAGCTGGAGTTACTGGCAGTTGTGAGCTGCCTGATACGTATGCTGGGAATCAAATTTAGGTCCTTGAGAAAAGCAATATATGCTCTTAACTGTTGAGCTATCTCATCTCTCCACGGCCCCTAAGCCTCTTGAGGCAGGGTTTTACTAGGTAGCCTCGGCTGGCCCAAGTGCTGGACTAAAGGTGATTACCACTAGGCCTGGCCTTTTATAAAGATTTTTTATAGTTGGGTATGGTGGCAATACCTTTAGCCTTAGCACTTGTAAGGCAGAGGCAGGTGGGTATTTAAATTGAAGGCCAGCCTGGTCTATAGTTTTCCAGGACAGCCAGCCGTACAGAGAAACTCTGTATCAAAAAAAAAAAAAAAAACAAAAAAGAGGGGGAGAGAAGGAGGCTGGAGAGATGGCTCAGAGGTTAAGAGCACTGGCTGCTCTTCCAGAGGACCTGAGTTCAAATCCCAGCAACCACATGGTGGCTCACAACCATCTGTAATGAGATCTGGCGCCCTCTTTTGGCATTCAGACATACATGCAGACAGAGCACTGTATATGTAATAAATACTTTAAAAAGTTTATTATTATTCTGTATACATGTATGTCTGATGGATCTATGGGGATGTGGGTGGAGGACAACTCTGTGAAGTCGATTCTTTCCTTCCACTGTGGGCTCTGGAGGTTCAGTAAAGATGGTCAGGCACTTTTACCAGCTGAGCTATCTTGCAGGCCCCTAACTTAAAAAAAAAACAAAAAAACAAAAAACAAAACAAAACAAAAAAACAACAGAATTTGGCTAAAGAGAAGGAATCCATTTCCTGAGCTTCCACATAGTGTGGCATGGACCATACAACTCCCAGGTTCTCAAGGTTTTTGCTCTGGGGAGTCAGACGTGACAATGTTCCTTTAAGACGATACAAGGAAACACACACTGCAGAAAGAGTATGTCCCTGTGTGTGTACATACGCATAAGATAAAAATTCCCACAATTTCAGGTCTGGTGATGTAGCTCAGTGGTAGAACACTTGTCTAGCATGCACAGAGTACTGGGTTCAATGGTGTGAGAGGGACCACCCCCACAATTTCATTAAAGATACAAAAGCATCCATTCATTCATTTAATATTTTTATACCAGGGAGCCACCTGCCACATACATCTAGTCCATTTTCTATTACTCCCAGTTTAAGGAACATTAATTGATCACTAAAAATAAATGTCCATATCAGGCAAAGAAATACAAATGAACAGAACAAGTCTGTGGAGGGGGAGGAGGAGTGATTTGCTGTCTGAACTTCAGCCAAAGAGGGGGCTTTTCAATCGCTTACCACGTTAGAGAATCCATTTCACCACCTCCTTCAGCCATTTACAGCGTCAGAGCTGAGGATAAGTGTAACGTACAGAGACGGGAGGTGAGAGATTTACACCATTACAGGGATTGACTAAAAACAACGAGGACTGATGGAGAAACCTGTATGTCCTCAAAGTCCCATGGAAACTTGGGTGACATCTTAACTCTACTTTCTAAGGAATGTGCATTTAAAAAAAGGGGGAGGGGGGAGGACCGGAGAGATGGATGGCTCAGCAGATCCAAGTGCCCGTCACCAACCCTGGAGACCTAGGTTCAATCCCCAGGACGCACAACTGACTCCAGCAAGTTGTCTCCTGGTCTCCACTGGCACACTGGCACTCACAGGCACAATAAATAAATAAATCTTAAGTATAATTAAAATACAAAGCGTTGAAAAGGGAGAAGGCAGCATGATGTGGCAACAAAAACCAGTGATAACCAAACTCTAAAAGTAAATTCAGCCATCTTCTATGGATCTCAATTCCCAAATGAGGGCCAGGAGGTACACCAAGTGAGCCCATCAAGATTGCTACAGAGAAAGTTAAGAGAGGAAACAGAGAAGCCGTGGTCCACAGGACCAATTCTGTCTCAAGGGCCTCCAATGAGAAACTTGGAGATAAACCACATGAAACAAGTGGATGGTAGGCTGTAAAAAGGTGAGCACTTAATTGGAATTATTCTTCCATGAATGGAAGTTTCTGTTTGTTTGTTTGTTTGTCTTGAGAGTCTCAGGTAACCCAGGCTGGGCTTGAACTTGCTATGAAGTGGAGAATGACCTTGAACTCCTGAGCCCCCTGCCTCTACCTCTAAGTGCTGGCCTAGGTTACTGTGCCTGAACCATGAAGAGAACTTTGAAAACTATTCAGTCTCAGAGTAAATTTATTTTATTATTATTATTTAGTTTTTGGTGGTTCAAGTCAAGGTTTCTCTGTGTAGCCCTGGCTGGCCTTGAACTCACAGAGATCCGCCTGCCTCTGCCTCCCAAGTGCTGATATTAAAAGGCTTGCGCCACCACCACTCAGCTCAGAGTAAATTTTAAAACACTATTTTGATCTTGACCCATCGCTTCAGATACCCTTGAGTAACTCTTACCCATTCCCAAGCTCCCATTCTGCGGCTGGGGCTTGCTGGCTGGTGGTGTGGCTGCTGTGGCTGGCGGTGGGGCTACTTGTTGCTGCCCATGTCCTGGAATTCCAAAGAAAGGCCGTTTCAGTGCAAATGCAGTCAAGAGATTTCAATGGGAGGATAAATAGCCTAGGCAATGCCACTCCTTCAGCTCTTAGCCGGTCAGAATACACAGCCAGCGCCCAGCTGCACACCGTACATTTGCAAAGAGCTTGCTTTTTTGTAAGGTCGCTTCCATTTAACTTTCAACTGTTCAGAATTGACAGCTTTCAGTTTTAATGAGGTTTTCCCTGAAGCCTTGCCCATTTCGCCTGCAAGAACCCACAGTAAAGTCACTGGGCTGAATTTGTGATACCACCACCATTTCCATAGCAACAAATTGATGTCATCAACAGGACAGTGTGTTCATGGCAGGTTCCATCAGAAGAGAAAGCTGGGTGGTAAGGAAACCTAAAAGCAGTTCAGTTGTCCCTCAAGTGCCGCAGCTTCAAAGGAAGAGGAGACGCTCAGAAAGGCCTCTACCCTCTCCCCCAGACAAAGCAGCCTTATTCTGCAACTGACAGCTGGTGGGAAATACGAGTTGAAAGAGTCTCAGGTAGCGTGAAGAGCTAGTGAACTGTCACAGCGGGGAGAGATGAGAACGGAGTTCAGAAGCAGTGTGTCAAGGCAACAGGGAGATAAAAAGGAGGGGAAATGAACACGTCTCTCAAGCAGAAAATAAGAAACGCCACACCGCGAGAGTATGTATTTGCCCTTCACCCTTTATACAAATGTTTATGAAGTTGAAGAACGTTGAAGTTGTAAACTGCATACCTCTATGTTTTAAAATAACAAATTTGTGGAGTTGGATTTCATCTCTGTGATTGGTCTGAAGGCCAGAGTCATCCTCATTTGGGCTGCTCACCCAGGGCGCCTGCAGCTTACAAGGGCAGCTAAAAAATACATCCCAGAGTGCCCTAAAATATTACAAATGGTGAGCACAGGTGGGCAATCTCCCCCTGCCACTGTGTTTATACCCTCTCCAACTGCCAAATTCAAGCTCCTGCTGGGCTTCCCAAGATCCTACTCACCAGGCGTGTTACACCCCCATTTAGTTCATTTTTGCCAAAATTAGTCTTAAGTGGCATGGGGAAATGAGATGTAATTGTGCCATTAGAGACAAATACATTTAGCATAAAGTTTAAAAGACTAAATAGAACTGATTGTGTTTTAGCTCTTCCTCTGAAGATAAAAACTGAGATTCCTTATTTACATAGGAAAGGGTACAGGCCACGGACAACAAAACCCTGCACCTACAGTTTAGCCCTTCGAATTTACACTCACAAGATACTAAGCCTGGGAAAACTGTGTGACGGTGCACCTTGTGAGAAACAGTTTTAATTGTTTTGTTTTTGGAGACAGGGTTTCTCTGGATGTCCTGGAATTGCTCTTTAGACCAGTAGGTCTGCCTCCGCCTCCCAAATGCTAGGTTCAGAGGGTTTCGCCACCACCAACCAGTTTTAAAGTCTTCATTGAAGCCTTCTAAAATCAGCAAGGAGAAAGTAAGTTGCTCAGTAACAACACTGCAGGAAAGCGGGTAGAAGAGAGTGTATGTTTACCTGCATCATAAGACATATTTTTAAAAGCGACCTCCTATCCTTCAGCTAAATTCTCTCTGTCTTTAATAATGTGTGTGTGTATGTGTGTGTGTGTGTGTATGTATGTGTGTGTATGTGTGTGTGTGTGTGTATGTATGTGTGTGTATGTGTGTGTGTGTGTGTGTGTGTGTGTGTGTGTGTGTGTGTACGTGCCTGTACCTGTATGGAGGTCAGAGGACATCTTGAGAGTCAGTTCTCTCCTCCTACTGTATGAGGATGGAACAAATGCCTTTACCTGCTGAGGCATTTCATGGGCCTCTCCTTTTCTCCAGTCCCTAAATCATCTAAAGTAGGAAGTCTCATTCTCAGAGCCATGGCTGCTGCTGCACACACCTGACTGAACTGGACATGGTCACTGGACACACATTCAATTTCTATAGAAAGATAACTCAGGACCGCGGACGGAGAGGCCGGCTCGGTTGGTAGAGTGAGCACAAGGCCCTAGTTTAACCCTTAGATGGAGATTGTTGGAGAAGTGAGGCTGGACTAAGGAGGCAGAGACAGGGAGATCCCAGAGCTCACCAGTCAGCTAGCCCAACTGACAAAGCAGGTTCACTGAGAAAGCCTGTCTGAGAAATCAGGTTGGAGAGTGACCAAGAAGACACCTGACATGGACCTTTGGCTTCCCCACGCATTATGTAACACAAACTAAGTATGTATGTGTGTACATACAAAGATAACTGCCATGCAGGAATGTAGAACACTCTAAGTCAGAGACAGAAGGTAAAACAGAGTAACCAGAGACCAGGCAGAGGTGGGAAGTGGAGTGCTGGGTACGTCTGCTGCCTCACATGAGGAAGATTAAGCAATGAACTGATCTGAGGCTCGTGTGCATGTGAATGGTAAATGGTCAGCTGCAGCGGCACCCGCCTGTAGCCACAGCTACTCAGGAGGCTGAGGCAAGAGAAACCATTTGAGGCCAGCACAGGTAACACAGGTTGACCCCCATCTCAAAGTGTATATTTACTACAATTAAAAAAATATACAACACAGGTACCTATCCTAACATATACATTTTCACTTTTATATGAATTAGGTATAGCTTTTAGCTGAACATAATACATTGACAGTCTCAGAGTCACTGGAGTATATTATATAACTAACAAGTCTCCAACTGCTAACTATTTGAGGTTGGGCTACTAAATCAGTACCATGGTCCTGGTGGTGCCTTGCCTGTAGTCCTAGTCCTCTGCAGGTGGAGGTAGGTGGACCAGAAATTCAAGGTGCTTCTCCCCAGCTACACAATGAGTTTGAGGCTAGTCCGGGATACATGAGACAACAGGAACAACTACTGCTGCTGCTTTTCGGGGTGTTGACTCTGAACAAGGAGAAAGGGTTAAGTGCATTTCCCCAGTAACCGTCATAGATGGAGACGGTACTTCATCCTTTACCATGGCAGAGGAGAGAAGCTAGTATTACTCAGCTCGTCTGGCTAAGTTCATCACTTCACCATCATGTGGTTAATTTGTAAACAGCCAATCCTGGCAATAATAACTCTAATTATATAGAACATGTGTAATTAGGAAAAGCTACTAATCCACTTAACAGAGTAACCTTTATCTCTTACAAATCTGGTACAAGACATAGCCCTGAACCAAATGATGGCAAGAATTCCAGAGCATTCTAAATAGCAACAACTGCCTTTCAATTAACGCACTGTAATACAGCAACTGCCCACAAGACCTCAAATAAATCAGTCCATAGCTGAGGAAAAAATCTTCCTAAAAGCCAAAAGGATTCTACAAAGCAATAATGCAGGCTCCATTTATAATAGCCTGTTTTGTGCCGCCAGCAAATCAAGCCATTCCAGTAGGCTAGATCAACACAGTAATTCTTCAGCTCTCTAGCTCTGGCTGGCTATACACAGGCTCGGAGCCAAGAGGGAGACCAGCTGAGAGCAGACTCCCGCTCTTCAGGTGACCTGCACTCATACCTATCATTTTACTATCTAGTACGGCAAGTGGGCTGTGGGCAGTGAGAAATTCAAACAAACCCGTCAACTTCCCAAGCAAGTACTTTCTTAACAAATACAAAGAATAGACAGCCTGCTGTGGTGTCGCACACCTTTAATTCCAGCACTTGGGAGGCAGAGACAGGCAGATCTCTGTGAGTTTGAGGCCAGCCTAGTCTATACAGTTCCAGGACAACCAGAGCTACATAGTGAGACCCTGTCTCAACCCCCAAACCACTGAAAACAAACAAAAAAGAATAAATAAAAGGATCAGTGCAGTATATCTAAGCTCCTGTTGACAGAAAAGGGATATGATCAGGGTGAATATAATTGCAATATGAATAATAAACTAAGTATTGTATAATACATTTTGAGTCCGAGCAAGCTATTGTTACCAATAGTGAAAACACAAAGGATTTGCACACAGACACACACTGACAAAAACACAGTTCCAAGTATGACAGACTTAAAACCATCCATCCCTACAGTATATGCAGCATGAACTGGTTGCAGTTTTATTTCTCACACTTTGAATCATCTGACTGCTCAATATGGCAGCAGTCGTAAATGTATATTTTGCATTTCAATGTATTCTTGAATTCCTACTGGTCTGGGCTAGGTGTGTTCACTAACTCTGATGGTCACCTGATATGTAAGAGGTCTGGATTAGGTTCCAGAGGAGATACATCTGACTTTAGTTCTCGGCCTACTCAGAAGCCCTGTCCACTGCACTGCAACGGTCTCGCCAACCAAGACATTTCTATGGTGGTTCAAGTAATGACATTCAATGGTAAATTATCCTTGTCAGTGAACTCTTCTCATCCCTCCACACTGTAAGTGACGCTGAAGACAGGGAACGGCCAGCAAAGCTGGAGAGAGACAAAGGGGTCTTTCCCATAGCTCCATGGTTCCGACCCCAGAACAAAATCATCTTTCGGACCTTCATTCTATCTTTATTGCAAACACTTATCCCTGAAATACAATGTCTGTGGCGACCACTTAGTTAAATAAATCAGATAGCAAACCAGTAGGTTCCTCCCCAACTCTAGACTGTTTTTGAGATAGTCTCACGTAGTCCAGGCTATCCTAGAACTAAAGAAGATCAGAACGACCTTAAACTGATTCTCTGGCTCTCCCCCTGAGAGTTGAGATTATAGGAACAAGCCACCAAGCCCGTCACTTCATTTTCACGTTTCTTTGGTTTGGGTTGTTGTTTTGAGAAGGGCCTAGACACTAGCTTCAAGCTTATAGCAATCCTGTCTCGGCCTCCAGTGTGCTGAGGTAGAGGTGAGAGTCACCACGACAGGCTTCTAACATCCCAAAATTATTAATAGTAAAGTAGAAATCTAGTTTTTAGAAACGATACATTTTTATTTGTTCATTATGTGTAGATGTGTGTCTGCATGTGGGTATGTGCACATTAATGCAGGCCCTCACAGAGGCCAGAAGCCTCAGGTTCCCTGGCTGTTGTGAGCTGTACTGGGTGCTGGGAACTGAATTCTGGTCCTCTGAAAGAGCAGCAAGTGTTCCTAATTGCTGAGCCCTCTCTCCAGCCCAGTAATGAAAGTTTTATTCAGATGATAGGCACAATGGCTTATACCTATAATCCCAGGGCTCCGGAGGCTGACGCAAAAGGACTAGTTCAAGTCTGAGGCAGTCTGGGCTACACAGTGTCAGGCCAACCAAGCGATACAGTAAGACAGTCTCAAAAACAAGCATGAGGTCAGAGATCTGGCTCAGAGGTTAAGAGCACTGGTTGCTTTTCTAGAGGACTGGGTTTGATTCTAAACACCCATGTGGCAGCTCACAATTGTTTCTAACTCCAATTCCAGGGGATCCAATGCCCTCTTCTGGCCTCCACAGGCACCAAACATACAAGCAGGCAAAACATGTCTTACTTAGGGATTTCACTATGAAGAGACGCCATGACCACGGCAATTCTCATAAAGAAAACATTTCATTGGGGTGGCTTGCTTACATTTTCAGAGGTTCATTATCATCATGATGGGGAGCATGGTGGGTGTGCAAGCAGACGTGGTGCTGGAGCTGAGGGTGCTATACCTTGCAGACAACAGGAAGTTGACTGAGATACTAGACAGTATCCTGAACTTAGGAAACCTCAATCCTTTTCTCATCCCTCTGTGACACACTTCCTCCAACAAAAAGACACCTCCTAATAGTGTCACTCCCTCTGGGATTATGGAGGCCAATTACATTCAAACTACCACATTCCACTCTCTGGCCCCCATAGGCTTGTAACAATATTATAATGCCAAATGCATTCAGTCCAACTTCTAAAGTCCCCATAGTCCGAGGGGCTAGGCTCTCCTTCAACTTGGTATGCCAGACTTTGTTGACTACCATGGGAGGCCTTACCCACTCTGAGGAGTGGATGAGGGTAGAGTGGGAGGGAGGTGAGGAGGCGGGAGAAGGGGAGGGAGGAAGAACTGGGGTTGGTATGTAAAATGGAAAAAATTTAATAAGTAAATATATATATATTTTTAAAAAGTCCCCATAGTCTATAATAGTCTCAACAAATGTTTAAAGGTCCAAAGTTCAAAGTCTCTTCTGAGATTCATGCAATCTCTTAATTATAATCCCCTATAAAATAAAAAGAAAAAACAGATCACATACTTCCAATATATAAAGGACAGGATATAGTTTACCGTACTAAAATGCAGAAAAGGGAGAATATAGAGGAAATACTGGACCAAAGCAAGACTGAAAACCAGTTGGGCATCTCCATGTCTGATGTCAAAATGTTCTTCAGATCTCCAACTCCGTTCAGCTTTACTGACTCCAACAAACTTCTTTCTCCTGGGCTGGTTCCACTCCCTGTGAGCAGCTCTCCTCAGCAGGTATCCCACACCTCTGGCATCTATAACTTCTTAGGGTCTCCAAGCCAGTCCAGACTTCAACTTCACAGCTTCATGATATGGCTTCTCGACTAGGCCTCCAATCAGGGGCACCCCTGACACACGCCTGGCCTTAAGGCAGCTTTCTTTAGGTGCCGAGGCAAACTCCACAGCGCGTTTCCTCTATCCTTAACTCTAAAGCCAGAACCATGTGGGCAAAGCTGTCAAGTTCTGCTGCTTACTGGGGCTGAACATGTCCCCTCATTCAGCTATATCTTCACCAGCTTTCTGCCTTCACTAAGTCTGGCTGTCCTTCTGAAACTCACTCTGTAGACCAGGCTGGCCTCAAACTCAAGAGATCCACCAACCTCTGCCTTCTCAGTTCTGGGATTAAAGGTGTGCACCACCACATCTGGCTGTAAGCTTTGCTTTAATTCCTTTTCACAAATTGGAAATTTAGCCGGGTGAGATCTTGCAGTGAGGTCACCACTTCCTTTATTCCATTGCTTAATCCACCTACCTGCTTGAACACAGAATTTAACTCTATTCCACTGCCTAGTGCTCTTTTTCTCCTTAAAAATTTACTTGTGTGCCAGGCGGTGGTGGCGCACGCCTGTAATCCCAGCACTCGGGAGGCAGAGGCAGACAGATCTTTGTGAGTTTGAGGCCAGCCTGGTCTACAAAGCGAGATCCAGGAAAGGCGCAAAGCTACACAGAGAAACCCTGTCTCGAAAAAAAACAAAAACAAAAACAAAACAAAACAAAAAAACAAAAACAAAAAAAATTTACTTGTTGTAATTAACCCTGCTCTGCGTTTTTGTTTTTTGTTTTTTGTTTTTTTTTTTAAATTATAAATCTTCACTAGAGTTACCACTAATATCCACACAATGGAGTCTATACTAGGCTGTTTTGAGATTTCTTCTGCCAACAGAATTAACCCAAAACTCTTCATTTTGGCTTCAGCAGACTCTGGACAGCCACTTTCTTCATCAAAATATCACAAGAACATCTCTAGGCAACATACTAAAATGCTTCTCCTCTAAAACCCCCTTTGTCCTCTCTGAAACCTCTTGAGTGAGCCCCCGACAGTTCAAGTACTCTTTGCACCTGTCTCCCATGCTCCTACTAGTGTGGCCCATTAAGCAGTGCTTAACACATTTAACTGCTTTCATAGCCCAAAGTACCAAAGTCCAAATTCCTCTAGACAAACACATGGTCCAGCCTATCACAGCAAAACCCCAGTCCCTGGTACCAACTTCTGTCTTTTTTTTTTTTTTAAAGATTTATTTATTTATTATGTATATAGTGTTCTGCCTCCATGTATGCCTGCAGGCCTGACGAGGGCACCAGATCTCATTACAGATGGTTGTGAGCCACCATGTGTTTGCTGGGAATTGAACTCAGGTCAGGACCTTTGGAAGAGCAGCCAGTGCTCTTAACCTCTGATCCATCTCTCTAGCCTGCCAACTTCTGTCTTAAGTTAGGGTTTTCACTGCTGTGAAGAGACATCATGACCACAGCAACTCTTATAAAGAAAATATTGGGGCTGGCTTACAGTTTCAGAGGCTCAGTCCACTATCACCATGACTAGGAGCATGGTGGTGTGCAGGCAGATGTGCTCCTGGATCTGAGAGTGTTACATCTTGCAGGCAACAGGAAGTTGACGAAGATACTCAGCAATATCCTGAGGATAGGAAACCTCAAAGCCCGTCTGCACATGACACACTTCCTCCACAAGGCGCTACCCACTCCAACAAAGCCACATCTCCAAATAGTGCCAGTCCCTATGAGATTATGGGGGCCAATCACATTCAAACTACCACACACATTAAAAAAATAAAAATAAAATAAAACAAGCCAAAAAACTATCACACAGCAAAACATCAGAAGCAAATCACAAAGAATCTACAACTTGGATTCAGGTAGTTAGTTGCACTTACATTTTTAGGGGTGTACATGGGTGCAATAATAAAGAAAAAGAGGCTATGAATCTGAAAGGGAATGACAGGAGAGATGGGAGGGGATGGGGGAAAGGGAACAAAAAAGTGACACACCAAAAAAAAAAAAAAAAAAAAGTCTACAACTCATATCATAGCTGAACCAAAGGACCCCACTCCCTACTTTTAAAAGAACTCTTAGAAACTGTGAAGAGCTGGCCGTGGTGGCGCACACCTTTAATCCAGCACTTGGGAGGCAGAGACAGGTGGATCTCTGTGAGGTCGAGGCCAGCCTGGTCTACAAAGCGAGTTCCAGGATGGGCCCCAAAACAACACAGAGAAACCCTGTCTCAGGGAGAAAAAAAAAAGACAAATACATAAGAAAACAGGCCACCACTAAAAAACCATCCAGCTCAGAGGCTGTAAACAAAAGCAAAGGGTGATTAAACATTTGAAAGGACTGGCCTCCCTCAGAATAAAAACTAAAACCTGCACCACATTGCTCTTCACCTACCAAATTCTTTTTCTTTTTTTTGTTTTTGTTTTTTTCCATGTGGGGTGTAAGAGGAACATTTGCATTTGGTTAGCTGGCAAGAAGCTCCAGAAGGGTAAAGAAACCCTGAAGTGTGCTCTCGAGAAAGAGCAGCTGTGGGTGCGCGATGCCGTGGGCAGGCAGGCGTGTGACTCTCACCACACAATCCTGAGTTTGGACTTCAAAGTCATGCAGCCCTACCCAAAACTACAACAAACATTAACGCTTGTTAGAGATAGGGCCCGAGACGGTTTGGTGGTTAAGAGCACAGCACCCACATGGAGGCTCGGGGGCCCTCTGCTAGTCCAATTCCAGGGGAGCCAACGCCCTCTTCTGGCCTCTGAGAGCACTGCATGCACATGGTATGCTTACATACATACATGCAGTGTATGTATGTACACTCTCACACACACAAAATGTAAAGACACAGACATATGATCATCTTACATTCTCTCTCTCTCTCTCTCTGACAGGGTTTCTCTCTGTAGACTAGGCTGCCCTGGAACTCAGAGATCCGCCTGCTTCTGCCTCCTGGGTGCTGGGATTAAAGGCGTGCGCCGCCACCGCTGCCGCCACCAGATTTAATATTTACTTTTTTTCTTTGTTTTTCGTTAAATTTAAAATTTTAAACTACATAGTTTTAGGAGCAAACATATGATAGTCAAACATACCAATATGAAATGAAGATAATATGTAATATACACGTAAAATTCTGCAATAGATTCATTCACACAACTTATATACTTAAACACAATTTCACAATAATGTAAAGCTATGAAATGAAGCCTTTTGGCTATGTAAGAAATCCGCCCTGGGAATCCCAAATGATAATTTCCTTTCTGTTTGTCTAAGACTTTCTACTAGGGTGTGTGTCCATCCAAATTTGTACAGAGGCGCTGTCACTTCCGATTACTTTGAGGTGGGGTTTTCTCTCCAACCCTGGGGTCCTGTTCCTTGGCTAGGCTGCAACCCAAGGCCCAGCAATCCTCAAGGCTCACCTTTCTTGGAGCCAATGTTATTCGTGTGTGTGGGCACCAGGCATGTCACATGGCTGCTAGGATTAGAACCCCAGTCTTCAGTATTGTGCATAAAGACCTCTTAACTGCCGAGCCGTCTTTCCGGCCCCTAATTCAAATTTCTTGAAGCAATAGGAACTCACAGAGGGTCACAGTACAGAGAATGAGTATCAGTGGCCATAAATGGGACATTCATAACCGCCCACCCCCCAGTCTCAGGGACATCGTGAAAAGGGAGGAACTGGACAAAGCAGTGTCCTCTGGTCAAGACAAGACCTCTGTTCTCATTAGCTCACAGCAGCTATGGCTGCCTACACAAAACAGTGCCAGTCATACACGAACACACAGGGTGAAGGGGCTCATGAGGCCCTGTTTTTAAAAACAAAAGCAAGACATACCTACATACTGCTTAAAAAATGCAAAGTGACACAAAGTTGTGCTAAAGAAATAAATACATTAACGTAAGACTCCGGGAAAGGGGATCCATGATGACTTAGAGAAAGGAAGTGGTCTGGCTAATGTGACAATCACGGCAGGTACAGAAAGGCCCTAACAGGTGCGCATCAAAAGCACAGTTATTCTAAACGACCAGACACTTCAGATCAGGGCTTGGTCCTGACATTTGAAATGCTCTACAACTATGTGCACCCTCTTCAAGTACAGACACCGTTTAGCAAAAAGTATCATAATCTGAGGCACAATTAGAAATAAGACTCCATTAATTTAACGGAATTAGAGACACACATCTGTTGTTTATCATACAGGAATTAAATTATCACTAACAGAAAAGATCTTCAGAAAATCTCCACATTTATAAATCAAATACACTTGCATTAGCATGTTGTATGAGCCAGGCATGGTGGCACAGTGGTGGTGGAGGCAGCAGGACGATGTCTGGAGAAGCCCCTGGGTAAAGACATCACTAGTGAATTCAACCGAACATTTAAGGAAGAAATAGCAGGGATTCTACATGAACCTAGAAAATGCAAAATGAATCTTCTCCAGATCACCCAGTGTGGTCAGGATTACTTGGACACTAAAACCAAACTGACCCAAGGAACCACAGATTAAATTACTCAGAGCAGGATGGAGTGCGCTCTGTGGCTAAGAGCATGCACTACCCTTGCAGGACCAGAGTTCAGTTCCCAGCACCCACATCAGGCAGCTCACACCTGCCTGTAATTTACCAAAGAATCTAACATTTATGCTCTCCAGGCACAGACACACACAAACATGATTAAAAATAATAAAAATAAATCTTTAAAAAAAATCTCTCAGATTGGAGAGATGGCCCAATGGTTAAGAGCACTGGCTACTCTTCTAGAGGTCCTGAGTTCAATTCCCAGCAACCATCTACAATGAGATCTAGCGCCCTCTTCTGGCATGCAGGCACACACGAGACAAAACACTGTATATATAATAAATACATGAATCTTTAAAAAAAAAAAAAACTCTCATGGACAGAGATGCAAAAAAAATACTAAACAAAATCAAATCAGGTGGATTCAGCAAAGCAAATCCAAATATGTGAAAAGGATAATGTATCACAAATCCAGACTTATCCCAGGAAGCCCAGGTTGCTTTGGCATCTAAAAATCAACCATTATAATTCACTTTATTAGCTAACTGAAATAGAAAAGGCATTCGATTATTAATAGATACAGAAAAGGCATTTAAATTCACCATTCATTCTTCACAACAATGTCAGCAAACAAGAAGAAGAAGTAAAACTTCCTTAACCGGATGAGCCAGAATCTCCCAGCCGGGCATAGTGGCTCACAACTGTAACCCCAGCGTCCCAGGCAGAGGCTGGATTGGGCAACAAGCACCCAAACACCTAATGATCCGAGGAATTCTATCCCTAGATCCCACAATAGGACAGGAGAGAACAGATTCCTGAAAGTTGCCCTCTGACCTCCACATATATGCTTCGTACATGCACATGCACACACATACTGAAAGATTTAAATTCACAATTCAATTTTTGAGAGGAAGGGCTTGAGACAGGGTCTCACTCTGTAGCACAGGCTAGCCTGAAAATAATGTGTAGTCAATGTTGACTTCAAAATTCTTCTGACTCAAGCCTGGCAGTGGTGGCACACACCTTTAATTCCAGCACTTGGGAAGCAGATCTCTGAGTTCAAGGCCAACCTGGTCTACAAAGTGAGTTCCAGGACAGCCAGATATGTAGGAAAAACTTGTCTCAAAAACCCAAAAGAACAAAAATTCCTCCTCAGCCCATAGAGCGCTGGGATTACAATCACGAACCACCTCACCCAGCCTTAACGGTATTTAATGGTCCAAGGCTAAGGGTTGCCTGGGAGATCAAGACACAGATCACGAAGCTGAGTGGTTTGATTTTGTTTGGTGACTGGGTCTCTGGTGGTCTAGGCTGGCCTCCAACTTGCACAAAAAATAATAATCTTGCCATCGGGGATAAATAAATGCTGTTAGCCATCATGATGGCCCAGGCCTATAATCCCAGTATTTGGAGGTAGAGGCAGGAGGATGAGGAGTAAAGGCCATCCTCAGCCATGCAGGGTTTGAGGCCGGCTTTGGCAGGTGTGGTGGAACCCATCTGTGCCCCACCACCCAGGAGGCTGAAACAGGAAAAATGAGTCTAAAATCAGCAGGGCCACTAAACAAACAAGCAAATCTCACAACAAAAACAAACCAATAACCAAACCCCATAAATCTGCCGAAGATAATTCCTAAGAAGACACTTCTTGGGGCTGGGGAGTTGCTTGGTGCAGTAAAGAACCTGCCATTCAAGCATGAGCACCCTCCTTGAGATCCCTGGGACTTCCAGTTCAGGGAGTTCCAGGCTCAGCAGGAGACCTTCTCTCTAGAAATAAGGTAGCACGCAACAGAGGAAGACACGGACTCTGGTCTCCAGCCTCCATGTACACACATGTACAAACACATATGCTCACAAACCACACACAGAAGAATGCATCTGGCTCCCTCACATTACAGCTATCATATAAATCCTGCATTATCAGAATATTCTAGGTTACTTTAGTCAACTCTTACACAGAATAACCACTACATTCTTTCTTAAATCTCTCCCTATTTATTTATATATCATGCTTCAGTATTAAAAAAGTAAAATAAGCTGGGCAGTGGTGGCACACGCCTTTTATTCCAGCACTCGGGGATCAGAGGCAGGCGAATCTCTGTGAGTTTGAGTCCAGCCTGGTCTACAGATTGAGTTCCAGGACAGCCAAGACTACACAGAGAAACCCAACCAACAAATAAATAATAAAATAAAGCAACAACAACAACAACAAAACCCAGTAACCTGGTCTCTAGCCCCCCCAAATCACCACAAAGTAGCACTCTGGATCTCTAAAGCAGTATCCAGTTGAGGACTACAACCTATAAAGAGGATTTTACCTTCATTATAGGGCACCGGATTCCCAATCTTTATTCCAACTTCTTCAGCTGATTTTACAACTTCTAAATCCATCAAAATAACTACTCTCCTGCAAAGACAAACAGACACAGTTATAATAAAGAACTCTGGAGCTTTGAGAAGAGCTATGAAGTTTAATGACTGTCTGATTAAACTGTATGCTTTATCATCTTTTTCTTATTCTTGAATAACTTGAGAAGTGCTAATTCCTAGGTAAATACTTCATTCACTCGGTCCCCATATCATCAATATTTGTTGTTGTTTTTTAAAATGACTATAAGGGCATTCATTTCCCATCTAGTTTCTTAATTAAAACAGTACACCTTGCTACATGCCATTAGCTTCACAGAGCCACTGATAGAATTTAGCTACATCACAAAAAGATGACCTGTTTTTAGAAGCATGACCTTATCTAAGCCATTACTTTTTCCCAGTGAAAAGTAATTATGGTAGTAGACATTTTAAAAATCTAGTTATTGGAGGCGGAGAATAGCTTAGTTGGGGAAATACTTGCTGTGCAAGCATGAGGACCTTAGTTTGGTCCCTGACACCCATATAAAAAGTCAGATGTTCATGGTTATAGTTCAGTGCCGGGGAGACAGAGACAGAAGGAGCCCTGGGTGCTGCTGGGCAGTCAGCCTAGCATAACCAGGAAGTTCCAGGTACCTGTCTCTAAAAGAAAAGTAAATGGCATCTAGGGAACGACACCTCTGCTTGCACAGGTACTTGTGCACATGCACGAATGAACACACACACACACACACACACACACACACACACACATACCAATT
The DNA here is from genome assembly GCF_903995425.1 of Onychomys torridus. NCBI lineage: Eukaryota > Metazoa > Chordata > Mammalia > Rodentia > Cricetidae > Onychomys > Onychomys torridus. The sequence goes on from NC_050450.1 coordinate 63,562,695, forward strand.
CTTTTTTTTTTTACTGGAGCTGAGGACCGAACCCAGGGCCTTGTGCTTGCTAAGCAAGCGCTCTACCACTGAGCTAAATCCCCAACCCCTACCAATTCTTTTTAAGGTGCTTATGTGGCATATTTACGGCCTGGCTATCCCATGCCTCCACCCTCCAGCTCATCTCAGCATTTCCAAGCGTGTTGCCCTCTAGCCCAGCTGTTTGCTTTCAGTTCCTGGCAGAAGCTGTGCTTCATCCTGCTGCCAAGCCCACAGAGTCCTCTGAGTGCATTTTTTCCCCTCATTCTGCCTCATCTAATATGCACTTTTTGCTCTTATCTCAAACTTGGAATTAAACCAGGGACTTATTCATGCTAGGCAAATGCTCTACCACAGAGCTACTCCTCCAACCTCCATCTCAAATATTTCAAGACATTTCCTTAGTCTCTCATTTAGATCAGGTTTCTTTGTCCTACTGCAGCCATGATTGCATCCCTTCAGAACACTGCTTTTAGTTTTAAGTTCTGTATTAATTAGTGATTGCTTTCTTTCTCTACTAGACTACACTTTCAACAAAGGCAGGTAGTCAGCTACAGTGTTTAATTAAGCAACAGCCCAAAGATGTCATTTAATACCTACTGAGACAAGACGTCATGATCTCATCTGCAGATTAAAAAGAACTTTCAATAGAAGGAGACAGATCGCTCAGTAGCTAAAGTGCTTGAGCATACTGAGTGTGAGCACCGGAGTTCAGGTGCCTCGAAACCCACACAAATGCCAGGTGGATGTAGCAGTCCGCCTCTAATTCCATCTTTGAGATAGGGTACCCCAGCGCAAGCTGGCTAGCAAGAGAAGTCAGGTTGGAGAGCTCTGGGCTTGACTAAGACCCTGCCTCCATGAATAACTCAGAAGTAAAAAAAGTGGTTAAGGATGATGACTCCCAAATCTTGGGTTTGCATGGTCATGTACAAATGTCAGTGCACACACACATACATGCACACCACATGTACTCACACATGAAACCTGGGAAAAGAAAAAGAGAATTGCGACAGGAAAATGGACTTTGAAGGTAACATCACCACAGGCGGAGAAGGACAGTGGACTGAATGAAAGCCTTGCTGCTGGCAATGCAAAGGGCAGACCGGAGCAAAGGTTAAGCAATACCCATGCTTCACTGTTTGCACGGCCGGACTGCCGAACGCTGGCCTTTACCTACGATTATTCAGTATGTGCTACCTTCATCGTGTTATCCCATCATGGTTAAGCCACTTCAACAAAACAAGCCTGCAAAAACCATCTGTTATGGCCTGGATACGGACGAGCTATTAAAACTACCCGCTAAGCCAAATGTGCAGATACATGCATGTGATCCCAGCACTCAGGGGATGAGTTCAAGGATTACCCCAGATGCACAGTGAGTTAGAGGCCAGCCTGGGCTATCATGCTCCAGAAACCAAAACTAAGACAAAACAAAAACACTTAAAAACAAACAAAAAACAAACAAACAAAAAAAACTACTTAGGCTGGAGAGATGGCTCAGCAATCCAAAGTACACACTGTTCTTGCTGAGGACCTCAGTTTGGTTTCCAGCACCACCATCTAGCAGCTCACAACTTCCTTTAACCCCAGCTCCAGGGGATATGACATCTCTGGCTTCCAAAGGCACTTCCCCAACACACGTATGTATGCATAACTACAAAGACACGCACACACACATAATTAAATAATTAAAAACAAGTCTTTAAAAAAATCTTATCTTGGGGTCTGGAGAGATGGCTCAGTAGGTAAAAGCACTGGCTGCTCTTCCAGAGGACCTGGGTTTGATTCTCAGCTCCCACATGGTGGCACACAACCAACCATCTGTAATCCCAGTTCCAGAATATCTGACACCTTCTCCTGCCCTCTGTAGATAAGACACCATGCGGTGCATATACATACAGGGAAAACACTCAAAAACATAAAATTAAATTTGAAAAAAATCTAAAATTAAAACAAAGTATTAAAAAATGTATTCCAGGCCGGGCAGTGGTGGCGTATGCCTTTAATCCTAGCACTCAGGAGGCAGAGCCAGGCAGATCTTTGTGAGTTTGAGGCCAGCCTGGGCTACCAAGTGAGTTCCAGGAAAGGCGCGAAGCTACACAGGGAAACCCTGTCTCGGAAAAAAAACAAAACAAACAAACAAAAACACATTAAATGAAATATAGCAAGATGAATACAACAGCACATTAAAATAATGTACCAAGTCCACTTTACAGAGAACACAGGTAACCTTTACAGGGATACCATCAGCAAAATAGAGACTGTGGGCAAGTGTAAGGATTAGAGACAAATGACCTGGTATCGTAAAAATAAACAGTCAAGGACATACGGGTGTTAGAAGGGCTCCAGACCACCAACCCACTGCTATGCTAGTTTACTTTGGATTCTGATTCAAATATGAATGTATACAGACACACACGTAAGCATTTATACATCCACATATATGAGTAGCTGGAACGTGAACACAGCTGGATACTTACTTTAGGTGCACCTGGTTTTCATTTTTGTGTGCATGGAGATGTGCAATGTGAGTGACTGCATGTTTGTGTATGTGAGTGCATGTGCATGTGGGTGCATGTCCTGCACATGTGTGTGCACAAGCCAGAGGTCAAGACATCAGTAAGCTGGATGTTTTCTATTGCTCTCCACAGTTTATTTTACATTCATTAATTTGTTCATTCATTCTCCAAGAAGCCCTGGTTGTCCTGGAACTCACTCTGTTGACCAGGCTAGCCTTGATCTCAGAGAACCTCCTGCCTCTGCCTCTCAAGTGCTGAGCTTAAAGGCATGTTCCACACCCAGCATTTTACTTTTATTTACTTAGTATTGTTGCCATGGCAGACTTGCTGCCAGTAAGCTCTGGGGATCCACCAGGGCTACAGATTAGTGCCACCATGCCTAGCTTTTTACGTGGGTGGCAGGGACTCCAACATCATGCTTTGTGGCAAGCACTTTACTGAGTTGTCTCCTCAGGCCCAGTACTTATTTTTCAAAACTAGTTCATCATGTAAATAAAAATATTAAAATATGTCTACCTGTAAAATAATGTATCTGATATTTACTTCAAAATTATCTAGAGTATATGGGGAAAAAATATGGATCGAGCAGGACCTGATGTCAAGTGATAATCTAAGTGAGAGCTATATGGGGACTCAATTCCACTGTGTGTTCTGTCTACTTTTATAAATGTTCAAAATCATGCAAAATATAAAACAGATTTGAAAAAAGAGAAAGGAAGCTAAGAGGATTATTTTTTTAGAGGCAGGATTTATTATGTAAGAATGAAAGAACAGTTCAATATTAATCGGTTAAAATAATTCATACTATTAAAGGATTAAAAACAATATGGTTATATCAAGCTGTAGTAAAAGCTTTCAAAAAATTCAAGAGCCATTCCTATAAAATTTTGAGCAATATAAGGACCTAGAAAAAGTCTTGACATGATAAAGTCTATGCACATTACAAGATAAGTGATGCTGAGCACTGAAACCAAAGGCATTTCCATTACTGTCCAGGGAGAGAGAAGGGACCTGCTGATACACTCCTGCCAACATGGTCTTAATGGTGCTGATTCAGACCATTAAAAACAAAGAAACAGGCCTGCTGAGAGGGCCAGTGGGTATAAGCCTCACACCTGTGTTTGATCCCCAGCAGCCATAGTGAAGGCGAGAACTAACTCCTGAAAGGTGTCTTCAGAACTTCTCTCTCTCTCTCTCACACACACACACACACACACACACACACACACACACACACACGGCACACATGTCCTCTCCCAAAAATAAAACATTCGATTATGTCATAGCACATGTGTGCCTACTACATACATGTGCCCTGCACAAAGAATACACAAATATAAAAAAAAAAAAACCACTCAAAAAGAAACAAATGACAAATAAATAACATACATATTACAATAAAGAGATAATTGTCTGGAAAATCCAAGGTTTTCAATGGTAAGATATTATATTCTTGGATGAAAAGACCTAATGTCAAAATACATCAACTTAATGCAATTATGTACATTCAAACAAGACCTCTGCTTGGTTTTTGAACTTGATATAATTCTTAAAATTCATATCGAAGAAAAAAACATGAAAACTGCCAAAAGTCACTAAAATATTCTACAGATGGTATTTTCACAGTACACACTTAGAGGGACTGTGAAAGATGTGTAGATCATCCACTCCGGACTGCTGGTCAGATGGTCAATGGGTATAGTTGTTTGGGAAAGTAGCCTGGTAATTCCGCATAAAGTTAAGTCATAAAGTCAGCATTTCAACCAGCACTTTCTGTCCTAGACACAGTCACCCCTGCGTCCAAGTCACCAAGACACCACTCCCAGGAGACTCTGTACATGGAACAAGGTAGCTGCTGCATTTAATTAACACACATCCTCTCATATGCTTTCAACATCTCTAGATTACTTACGATACCCAACATGATGCAAATTATGTTATACTGTATTATTTGTTGTTCCTGGAGCTGTGTCCATGCCAATGGATACCCACATGCTCCAGAAGAGAATTATGTTATACTGTTTTATTATTGGGAGAGGAGATGCACAATAAGAATATGGCTGTACATGCTTATTTCAAATGCAATACTTCCCCTGAACACTTGTGATCAGCTGAATATATGGACTGAGAATCCACAGGAAATCCACAGGAAGAAGGCCAATCATGTAAAAACTTGTATATTAATCTTCAGTGCATAATTCAAATTGCACACAGAAACAACCCAACAGCCCAGAAACTGAAAAACCAGATAAGCAAAGGATACTGGGCCTAGTGGCCCAGGTCTATAATCTCAACTAACTGCAAGGTTGAGGCAGAGGGCTCTCAAGTTCAATGACAACCTAGGCAACTTAGCAAGACACTGTCTCAAAATAAAAAGTAAAGAGGGCTGGGGATGTGGCTCAGAGGTAGAGCTTCTGCCTAGCATGTGTGCTGACCCCAGCACCACACACACACAAAAAAAGGAAAATGTGATCTGTCTATACAACAGAATTTTACAGCCACAAAGAGAAGTGAAGCAGTGATACATCTTAGCCCTGAAAATACTAAATGAAGTGTCACAGAGGACCAGGTATTACATGACTCCATTTACACAAAATGTCCAAAATCGACAAGTCTATAGACACGAAAACATCAGTGTTCCCTGAGATTTGGGGCTCGTAGCTAAAGGGTATAGGGTGTTTTTAAGGGGGTAAAAAAAAAAAAAAATTCTAAAATTAATTGTGATGGTAACTGTTTAACACTGTGAAGTGTTCCAAATAATTTCAGACTTTCATAAGCTGTGACACATGAACATCCAATCAGATCAGAGAGAAAAGTGACAAATTCAGAATAGTTACCAGTCTCTTTACATCTGTGTTTGCCACCAACTATCAATTTTCCACACAGTTATCACAGTTTATTTTTGTGTCTGCGTGTCTCATTTTATTTGTGGCTTTTGTTAGAATAACAGCCCAGGCTGGCCTCATATTCACTATGACCGAGGATGACCTTGAGCTTACAATCCTCCTGCTTCCATCTCCCAAGTGGTGGGATTACAGGGGTGTGCCACTGTGCCTGGGTCGATGTGGTCTCACGCATGCCAGGCAAGTGTACCGACTGAAACACACCCCAGCCCTGTCAGAGCAACTGTGCACAACCTTTTAAAGATTACAACAATAATGGGCCTCAGCGGTTCGTGTTCCTGGAGTTGTGTCATGCCAATGGATGCCCACATACTCCAGAGGAGAATTTGACATCGCTGCTGCCGTTATTGCTGTTATAACAGTGACGACCACCACTACTACTGTTTCTGGGATTGCCATTTCATAATTGGTTACTACAGCTAACACAGTGGAGACCCGGCAGCAAAAGTAGCTACCACAGTTAGTTAATCTTTCATTCTATTGGGCATGACAAATTTAAATCAAAAGTTATATACATTTCGATTGGCTTTGAAAGTTATAAATTTACAAACTCAAGTTCCATTTGCTCTTGGGATACCATCTTACAAGGACTCCAATTTGCAGTAAGGCTCGTTAAGGAAGGGAATGACTCAGTTGCCTTTAGGCTATGGGTGGGTTAAGACTTCTGTTGGTCTTTTCTGTGTGGAACACACAGATTGCAAGCCCAGCGCCACTTAGAGATCTTTGGCAGCAGTTAACTCTGCAGCTCTCACATGATTGAGCCTGTATGATAATGAGCTCACCAACCTAAGACAGAATGCGTGTGTAGCCTGGACAGGTGTCTCCATGACGGGTAAGGTGACCTGCTGACGTCCGACACAACCTAAGTCAGGAGCTCATATTTTAGTAAAAGTGGGGGAGGGGGACCTGTAGGTCCCTGGGCCCCGTTTTGGGTAACTGTTGCCTTGCTTGCTGACCTTGACCTTGATATCTTCCCTATGCTAATTCCCTGCAAGATTCCACCCTCCTGAATGCTTAAGGGATGTTCTGTGTCTGTGTATCCTGCATATTGGGCATTAACAGCTTAGATGCAAGATTGTAAAACATCAGAAGTGGGGTTGGGTATTTAGCTCAGTGGTAGAGCAACAAGGCCCGGGGTTCGATCCTCAGCTCCAAAAAAAAAAAAAAAAACATCAGAAGCAAACTTCTGCCCTTGCCCTCCTGGGCTGTCCCATTGTGCTGTAAGCCTGTATTTAAGACCTCCTCCCTCCTTCAATATTCGGCATTCAAAAAAAAAGAACTGGCTGTTATTCCAGAGGATCAGGGTTCGATTCCCAGAACCCACATGATGGCTCATAATCATCTACAACTCCAGAGGATCCAATGTCTTCTTCTGGAGCCCATGGACACCAAAAACACACATGGTACACAGACATAACCTCCATACATATAAAATTGAAAAAAATAAATACATCTCAAAAAACTGCTAATGGACAAAGAATCAGCTAAGGAGACAAGTCACGTACTTGTGCAAGCATAAATACCTGAGTTCAGATCCTCAGCACCCACCTGAAAAGTTAAGACTGGTGGTGCCTGTAACTCCAGTCTAGAAGGGTCAGAGACCACCAGTCCAGCAAAAACCAGTCATCTCCGGGTCAGTGAGAGACTATCAAGATACGGTGGAGAGCTATAGAGGAAGATATGGGGTTCTTAAAGCGTGGAAGGGAATGCGCGCGCGCACACACACACACACACACAGAGTTGTTGTTTTTTTTTAAATTTACAAACATTAAAACAGGCTGGTAATATGCTCAGTGGGTATAAGCCTGGTGACCAGAGTCCAACCCCCAGAAAAATGAGAGAACCAGAAGTTGTCCTGTGTCCTCTGGTTTCTCCGTGTGCACCATAGCAAATACACACACACACACACACACACACACAATTAATAAGTAAAATCAAAACTCCAAAAATTTAAAATATGAAGAACATAAACCATAGCCTGGGCTATAACACAGAGAAACCCTGTCTTGAAACCACCCCCAAGAAAAAAGTCAGGAATAAACCTGGATGACTACCATAAAGGCAAGGAATAGATAAATTCAGACAGACAGACAAACAGACAGACAGACAGACACACACACACACACACACACACACACACACACACAAGCTCTCAGCAGAAGTATAAAACAACACAGACGTGCCATTCACCATGCTGTGGGTGTGAGTCAGGGAGGAGTCATGAGCGAAATTGTCCTCAGTGGAGAGAGAGAAGCTCCACCCCCGAAAGGCTCTCCACCCTCCCCTCAACCACGTACTAGAAGCCAGAAGCACTGCTTGTAGCACCCAAGATAGCCCGGAGTGGAAGCCAGAGATCCCAGGCAGGCTGGCGAGATGTGTCTTGCCTAGACAAAGGCAGAACACGCACGAAATCCGGCAGAACTGTCCAGACTGTTCTTACTAATCGTGAACAAAATAAGAAGAAACAACACAGTAACGATTCCACACACAATATATAAAACGAAAGGGACGAGATACACAAAAGACAAAGAACCTGGGAAGCCAGACGCCTAAGCTGAGAGTGATACTTCCCAGAAGGGAGTCATAAAATAGACTGAATTCATTAAAATAAGAGCCAAAGATAAACCGCAACAGTCAGCTCCCAAACCTAAAAACAGGCCAGAACAATACGGCACTTCTGACAGTTGTTGCTGCCACCCCAACAGAATCAGAACCCCAGAGTAGGCAACTCTCTGGGTATGTCCAGAAGGGGGTCTTTAGATTAACCGAGGGGAGAAGACCCACTGTAACTGGGGTGGCACCATTCTATGGACTGAGGTCCCAGACTGAATAAAGACTCTAGCTGCCATGAGGACTGTACCCTCAAACCGTGAACCTTCTCTGAGTTGCTTTTATCAGGTATTTCTGTCATTCCAATGAGAAAGGTTAACTAATACACATTCAATACCTAAAAATAGAAACAAATTTGTTTGCATGTTTGAGATTTTGGAGATCACGGGCCAGTTATCCGTAATGTGAGGTCTGTTGGCGAAGGGCAATGATTCAGACCTATAATCCCAGCTGCTGTGAAGAGACAAACACCCTGCATATTAAAGGCCAGCCAGGGCAGCTTAAAGAGACCAGCTCAAAACTGACAGAAACAGCTAGACATACAGCAAACTAGCAGATTAACAGAATGTTCCCTAACGTGAAAGAGGCCCTGGGTTTTATTCCCAGTAGTGGAATGTGGTGGTATTGGGTTCCCCAAAATGTTGTGCACCCTAATAAACTTATCTGGGGTCAGAGAACAGAACAGCCACTAGATATAGAGGCCAGAAAATGGTGGCACACATGTCTTTAATCCTATCACTTGGGAGGCAGAGATCCATCCGGATCCCTGTGAATTTAAAGCCACACTGGAGGGGGCTGGAGAGAGGGCTCAGAGGTTAAGAGCACTCACTGACTGCTCTTCCAGAGGACCTGAGTTCAATTCCCAGCACCCACATGGTGGCTCACAACCATCTGTAATGAGGTCTGGTGCCCTCTTCTGGCCTGCAGTCATACATGCTGTATACATAATAAATAAATCTTTAAAAAAAAAAAAAAAAAAAGCCACACTGGAAACAGCCAGGCATGGTGACTCACGCCTTTAATCCTAGGAAGCGATGCCAGAAAGCAGAAAGGTATTTAAGGTGTGAGGACCAGGAACTAGAGCTGGGTAAGCTTTTAGGCTTTTCAGTAGCAATTCAGCTGAGATCCACTTGGATGAGGACTCAGAGGCTTCCAGTCTGAGGAAACAGGATCAGCTGAGGAACTGGTGAGGTGAGGTGGCTGTGTGTGGACTGGCTCTAGCTCAGTCGGTAGAGCATGAGACTCTTAATCTCAGGGTCGTGGGTTCGAGCCCCACGTTGGGCGCCAAATGTAGATGTATCCGGCTTGTTAAATAAGAAACACAGACCGATTGCAGAGTTACAAAACCACGAGGTCAGAGCAAAAGCGGAAAACCTTACCCTTCACTGCTTCTGCGGTTCTTCCTCTCCGAAAGAGACCTACTTCTGTGTGTCCTGTCTATTTAAAGACTTTCTGTTCTGTTTTCTCATTGGTTGTAAACCCAGCTACATGACCTCCTCGTCACTGCCTGTTTGTACAGACCTCCAGGTCTTCTATGGTTGGTATTGAGATTAAAGGCGTGTGTCTGCCATGCTGGCTGTGTCCTTGAACACACAGAGATCCGCCTAGCTCTGCCTCCCAAGTGCTGGGATTAAAGGCGTGCCCCACTACTGCTCAGCTTCTGCTCTGGCTTGCTCTGACCTCAAGGCAACTTTATTGACATACAAATAAAATCACATTTCAATACAAATAAAATATCACTATATCTGTGGCTTGTTCTGCTTCTCTGATCTTCCAGCATTCACCCCAATACCTGGCTCAGGTTTGATTTTATTAATAAGACCATCTAACAATTCTGCTACAGTGGAAGAAAGAATAGAAAATTCTACCACAGTACACATACTGCTGGACCACACAGAAAAGTAAATAGAATTCTATAGTACACAGGATATTCTGGTCAACAAAGGACATCCTATATGACGGTGTCATCAGATTAACAACAACAGAGGTAAAAATTCCTATTGCCTAGTGATGTGGCAGCTGTCCTAACGGTCAAGAGGGACACCACTCAAGTGTCTCTGGGTGCTGGTATAAACCCAGTCACCACACGGGAGGACAGAACTCACACTTCCTGATGGTTTGTACCTACTACAGTACTCTGCATTGTTATTTTCACGTGTGCTCCTCACTGTGTTTCTTCACTGCACCGAGAAGCCAGCTGTGTTCACACAAGGGACTGACCTAACTAGACAGTTCTAAAAGGACCACGAGGCACACACACACTGGGAACTATAAACCTGAAGTTCTCAGTACACTGGCTTCACTGAGAACCTAACATGCTTGTTGTTTTTCGAGACAGGGTTTGTGTAGCTTTGCGCCTTTCCTACAATTCACTCTGTAGCCCAGGCTGGCCTCGAATTCACAGAGATCCGCTGGCCTCTGCCTCCCAAGTGCTGGGATTAAAGGCGTGCGCCACCACTGCCCGGCCCTAATATGCATTTTTAGATCACAGGTTCTTTTGTGGGGGAGGATGCACAGGTGCCTGTGTCTGAGTGCATTTGTATAGACATGTGTTTGTGCACATGCATGTGGAGGTCAGGTCAAAGGTCAACTTCAGGGTCAATACTCAGGAGCCATTCACCTTGATTTTTCCTTGGTCTGTTTTGAGACAAGGTCTCCTGTAGCCCAGGCTGGCCTAGAATTTGCTATATGAAGATGACCTTGATTTTCAGATCCTCCTAACTGCCCCAGAATATTGGGATTACAAGCATACACCACTAGATCTGATTTCTATGGTGCTACCAACCAAACCCAGGGCAGTGTGAATGCTAGACAAACACTTCACCAAATGAGGTACTTTCCCAATGCCAATCCTGTTTGTCCTTTAAACATTATGCATTTATTATTATGTACATGTGCACATGGGCATGCATACACAATGTTCAGAGGACAGCTTCTGGAGAGTCAAATCTCTCCTGCCACCATGAGGGTCATGGGGACTGAGGGCCTCAGGCTTGGCAACAAGCACTTTTACCCACTGACCTACCTCACCAGCCACCTACTTTATTTTTTGAGACATAAGCTCCCCACTGGGCTAGGCTAGCAAGGCAGGGAACACCAGGGATCCACCTACCCCTCCTCCTGTCCCCCACCTAGGATTATGAGCTCTTGCCACTGTACCTGGCTGTTTAGAACAAACTCAGAATCTCAGGCTTGTCTAGCAAGCAATATATCAACTGAGCTGTTGTTATCTCTGCAGCCTACTAAAGATGAGACAGTTTTAACATTCACAAAATTTTCCTGTAGGAATTGCTAAAAGATGCTTGTAAAAGACTTTAAGAAAATGGAAACTGCCAGGTATGGTAACACATGACTTTAATTAGTGTTCAGGAGACAGAGGCAGGAAGATCTCTGTGAGTTCCAGACCAGGCTACATAGTGAAGAAAAAGGAGGGGGGGGGGGAGAAGGCAGGGAGGGAGGTAAGGAAGGGAGGGAGGGAGAAAGAGAAAAAGGAGGGAGGGGAGGGAAAAATAGATTAACAAACAAGATGAGGTAAGCTAAAAACAATCTACAGGTAACCTGAATAAATAATGACTATAAAGAATGAGGCCTGGGGGTTGGGGATTTAGCTCAGTGGTAGAGTGCTTGCCCAGCAAGCTCAAGGCCCTGGGTTCGATCCTCAGCTCAAAAAAAAAAAAAAAAAAGAATGAGGTCTGGGATGTAACTGCTTGCCTAGAGGCATGAGGTGCTTCCTGGCTACCCTCAGCTATGCAGAAAACAAAACCACACCACAGATCACTAAGAGCTGCTTTATTCTGGGAGGGTGGTAACAAAACTGACCTATTTTGAAATATCTGTCAATTCAAATACAGATTTTAAAATCACCATAAAAACAGAGACTATTGATTGGTTCATGACAGAAACAAAAGAAAGCAAAGCAAAACCACAGTCAATACACACAAGCTTGAGCACGCAAAAAGGAGCTGGAATGGAGAAGCTCCCGGCTACCCAACACCCACAAAGCTGTCCACAACCACACCTTTTATCCCAACACTCAGGAGGCAGAGACAAACAGACCTCTGGGGGTTAGAGGCCAGCCTATTCTACAAAGTGAGTTCCAGCTAGCAAGGGTTAAAACAGTGAGACCTTGCCTCAAAAATAACATACAGTAAAAAATTTAAAAATTAACACCAAGTATAAACTTATCAAATCTTAAACTGAATTTTATAAAACATATCCCAAATTGACAACAGAAAGGCCAAATGCTAAAATTAGAATACAGACATAGCCAGTTAATATGAATTGAAAAAAAAGTGTCAAAATATATAGGGAATGGGGCTGAAGAGTTGGCTCAGTCATGAAGAGAACTGGCTGCTCTTCCGGAGGTCCTGAGTTCAATTCCCAGTATGTACATTTGTTTGTAGCTCACAACTGTTTGTAACCATAGTCTCATGGGATCCGATGCCCTCTTCTAGTGTGCAGGTATACATGTAGACAAAACATCCACATACATGAAATAAATAAATCTTAAAACACATACATGTAATATAACGATCATCAAAATACATTATAACAAATAAATTATAACATAATTTCACCAACACTGGAATGTTTATTATATTTGATTCTTATGTGTTTTGGTTGCAGTCTATCATTAAAAATAAAAGACAAGGAAAAAAAAAGTATATAAATCTCTCCCTAAAATAAAGTTTCTTGGTGGGGATTTAGCTTAGTGGTAGAGTGCTTGCCTAGCAAGTGCAAGGCCCTGGGTTCAGTCCTCAGCTCCGAAAATAAAATAAAAATAAAGTTTTCTTTTTTAAAAGTAAGTCTTTTTTTAGCAAGGGGAATAACAGTTCTGCTCACGCTGTATTTCTAGCATATAACACCTTGCAAGTACTTAACCATATCCTACATTGGCTTAACACACTGACTACGAAAGACTCTCACGATTGTCGGGCAGTGGTGGCACACACCTTTAATCCCAGCACTCGGGAGGCAGAGCCAGGCGGACCTCTGTGAGTTAGAGGCCAACCTGGTCTACAGAGCTAATCCAGAACAGGCTCCAAAGCTACAAAGAAACCCTGTCTCCGGAAAAAAAAAAAAAAAAAGACTCAAGATCACAAAAAAGGAACCAGACTGTATAACTAAATGTTTCTTTTTGATGTAGTAAGTGAATATCATTTAAAGATATTAACAATAATACTGAAGAAACCAGAAGGAAGTAGAATTGTGAAATCTAATCTTTTTTTTTGGGGGGGGGGATTTCCAGTTAGCTTCTTCTGTATTTCTCCCCTGATGCCACAGTTAGTCACTGAGCTCAGCTGAAGCGCTTCGCTGCCTTGTCAAACCCTCCCTCAACTTTCCCACTTGGCACCTTCTCTGTCCCAAGTCAGTTCCCGTTTCACAGCGGGACAAGCGGAGAACAAAGCGCCTACCTTCCGTCTTTCAGGGTGTTCACGATGAATCGGTTGACCTGGCAGACACAGTTGCTGGCCAGCTGCTGCCCCTCGACAAGAGGGTTCAGCTGTGTAGCCAGCATGAAAGCTGCAGGGCAAAGGGAGAAAGAACTTCAGCTCCAAGCCCTTCCACAAGGAAAGCATTAAATACAGCTGTTTAAACCCCCTCGCACTCTGCAGAGAGGAAAGCAGTGTACACCTGCCCGCCTTAAAATCTTGGGCTACTCCTAAACGTTATCTATTCCTCAAAGACCCCATCACTTTTACTATCGGTTTCCTGGGGAAAATGAAGGCAATCCTTTCTGGGTCTTCAGTGCTGTGACTAGAGACACCGGGCAAACAGTCTAGAAGGCACCCCACCGCCACTACCACAAATCTTCTTTTTAAAGATTCTAGGACAGAAATAAAACTGAAAAAGTTAAGCACAGGATGGCTCACCCATCACACTCACAAAATGTCAATACTATCCTCGGGGAAATTAATCAAAGAAAACATACAACACCAGTTAGAGGAAATTAATTAAGCTGAATGGCAGCTTCCCACTACATCCAGTGTATTGTCAGCCAGGCTCTCCGCCAGAGGCATCTCTCCCTCAACAAAGCCCACAGCCAATGTGGACTTCAGGTGCTCAAAACTCTGCAATCAAAGGGTACCGTGTGCTGCTGTTATCCAAGTATTCCCACAGCCTAGATTTATTCATCATACTCACAGGACAGTGTGTTCAATCCATCACTCATAAGCAGTCGATACCGGGGTGGACTATTCCCTGAGGTAATGGGACGAATGTTCTAGAAAAGTTGACAGGAAAGTTGATTCATTAAGCAGGCTGCCTGTCTAATCCCTAAAGGTAAGTAAACCTAGTGTCAGGAGAGAGGGTCTGCCGTTAGTTTAAGACAAGATGAACTGCTGGCCCATCCCCCTGACGCCTAAATACAAATGAAAGAAAATTGGATTGATGATTTTCCTCACCAAACTCTCTCCACTAACATTATTAAAAACAAAATAAACGCAAGTATCGATAACGGTGCTTTCTCTCTCCTGTATTTCAAAATTATGTATAACATGGCACCTAACACACACAAGGAACTGTTTAGGGAACATGTGGAAAATACAAGGTAAAATTAAAAATGGAAAGAAAATGATTTCCCTACAGCAACACACAGCGGGTGTAGAGAGAAGCAGATAGGACGGGACATGTGGACAGATGGAATGATCTCAGGGCAGAGGGTGACTGGCCCAGGAGGGCTGACTATCTTCACCTACTGTCTCAGAATCTACAGGAATGAGCCTGCAGTCTCTTTTCTAATGACATTTGAAATTCACATTACATTTTAGAAGCCCTAAATGATGGATCAATTAATTAGAAGACATTTAAGTAGTAAAGCTCATCAAAAAATCTTAATATCTACTGTGTGTGTGGTGGGGGGGGGGGTGTACGTGTGAGAGAGAGAATGAGTGTGAGTGTGTCCTGGAAACGGGGGAGGAAAAGTGTGTGTGTGTGTGTGTGTGTGTGTGTGCGCGTGTGTGCGCCCGCGCGCGCGCACAACATATGAGAGAAAGTGTGTGTTCCAGGAAGTAGACAAAACTGTCTTTCATCATATGCGGATTTTTAATTATATATGAGCTGAAACATGTTTGTTCAGCTTCCCACACATGCAGCTACTTACAATGACTTGAAGGATGGGCTTTATGGATGTATCTCCCTGTTGCATTATGGCCTGAAAAAGAAAAAAAAACAGATTCTTATTTAAAAAAAAATTGAAAAACAACTTAAAATTTGTATTTACTTTAGGACAGCTTGCTATTTAGAATAAACTAGAGAAAACATCATCCTAAGAGCCTGCCTCGCCAGGGCCATCACGACGGCTCAGATGGCTCAGTGGGCAAAGGTGGTGCTGCACGGGCCAGAGAACCTGAGTTCGATCCCAGGGACTGTGGAGGGAGAGGACACTCTTGGAAGCTGTCTTCTAACCTCCATAGGCTTTGTCGTGTGCGCAAAGACAACACACTAACAATAAGAGAATCCAACTAAATTTAAAAGAGCCCGTCAGAGGTATCTAGCAGAAAAGTTTTAATTTTATCATTGGACAAATCATGGAGCCCAAGCTGGCCTCAAGTCCACAAGTCCCTAAGGATGACTGTGAACTTCTGATCCTCCTGCTTCTAGCGCCCAATACTCAACACTCTTCTCATGAAATCAGTGTGATAGTAACATAACAGGAGAGGGACCATTCCTGTCTCAGCCTCCAGTGCTGGAAGTACAGGTGAGTGCCACCATACTTTAGTACGAACGTGAATTTCTAATTAAATAAAACATCAAACATGGAAGATCTGTAAAGTGTAATGAGCCAAATGTTTTCCAAATGACTAATGCATGCTAACAGAAACACAGCTGAGCATGGTTACACATGCCTGTAAATCTCAATGCTCAGGAGGCTCAGGCAAGAAGATCATGAATGAGTTCAAGACCAGGTTAAGCTATGACACAGGATTCCAGAAACAGACCTACATACTCAATGTATTTTGTCAAACACAACAAAGTATCTCAGTGGAACAAAACTGGTCCGACAGATCACCATGCAAAAAAGTAAATCCAAGGCTGTGCTAAATGCTTAGCAAAGCTGGGTGACCTGAGTTGGATCCCCAGAACCTATGTTTTAAAATGCTACTCGTGGTGGCACATGCTTGTAATTCCTGCGCTGGGGAGGTAAGGCCAAGCAGGAACCTGGGGCTCCGTGGACAGTCAACCAGCCTAGTCTACTTGGTAAACTGCAGCTCTCAGACAATTGACCCTGTCTCAAACAACACCCAAGGCTGAATTCAGGTCTACACACATAGGCACATGGACACACACACACACACACACACACACACACACACACATACACACACACACGTTCGCAACAAATAATTAACTGACTAGTTAGTTAACTAATTAAAAGTTAACTTGAAATGGTTCACGAGTCTGAAAGCAAATCTAAAACTTTAGAAATTTAGGCGAAAAAATATGGGACAAAAGATTTTTAACCTAGAAATAAGTAAAAATTTTAAAAATTTAGAATACACAAGTACAATTCAGAGAAAGAAAACTGGAGTTACAGATTGTTGTGAGCAGCTATTTGTGTGATAAGAATTGAACCTGGGTCCTCTGGAAGAACAGCCAGTGCTACTAAGTGAACCATCTCTCCAGCCACCATCACGCATGCCTTCAATCCTAGCACTCAGGAGACAGAGGCAGACAGAGCTCTGTGAGCTTGAGGCCAGCCTGGGCTACACAGTGAGACCCTGGGCGTGTAGGGAGTGTCACTGAAAGCCAGTGAGATGGCTGAGGGGGTAAAGGTGCTTGCTGCCAAGACAGGTGACCTAAAATTCCAACCCTGGGTCCCACTTGGTAGGAGAAGCAATCATGTAAGCCGTCCCCTGACCTCTATCCATATTCAGTGACACATGGCTACACACACTCACACACAAAAAAATGTTTTTAAAAATGGAAAGGTAAGTTGGGGTGCAGCTCAGTGGTTGAGCTCCTGTTAGTGTGGAGTCTCTACATCTGACCTTTACAACCTTACATGAAAAGGCAACACAGCCTATGAGAAAATAGTTGTGATATTTATATTTAACAGAAGACATATACAAAATAAATCCTGCCACGTTTCTGTCTTTCAGGACCTGCTCTTGTTCTGTAGCTTATGCCAGCCTGGAGCTCCTGACCCCCCAGCTTCTGGCTGGGACAACAGTTACATACCACCACATTCTAGACAAAACCCAAATTCAAGACCTCAGAAAAATGGGGACACTTCCCAAGCTATACAGATGGACAATAAAGACACCGACGGATGTTCAATGTCATTCCTAATGAAGGAAATACAAATAAGATCAGAGAAAGCCAGCATTACACTTACACATTCATCAGGACAGCAAAACAGAGGCGGACGGCACTACACATCGGCCACTAGAACTTTCACAAACACTTGGGAAAAGTTGGAGATTTCTATCAAATTACGCATTCAGTTGCCATATGACCTAGCAATCACACTCCCAGATATTTATCTGCCAATATCTGGATTACTTTATATATACAAAAAATTTAATACATATTACATAATTTATGTATATATTATGAATAATTTATGTGGTATATTTAAATATTTATATGTATAAAGATCTGTACATAAATGTTCAAAGCATCTTCATTTACAATAGCCAAAAAATAAAAATAAAGCTGGGCTTAGTATACCACAGGCCCATAGTGCCAGCTACTTGACAGGCAAACACAGGAAACAGCTGAGGCCAGGAGTTCAAAGCCAATCTGAGCAGCATAATGAGACTGTTTCTCAGAAATTAAAAAAAAAAGGAACCAAAGCAAAACCGAAACTACAAATCTTCCCCCTCCTTTCTGTACTTTTTTGGGATAGGGTCTCACCTAGGCCAGGCTGTGCTGAACTCACTATGGAGATAAGTACCAATCCTCTTACCGAGAGAGACCTCTCACGTGCTGCCATTACCGACCCAGACCACATTAGAAGTTTGTTTCGTACAGTGCTGGGGATTAAATCTAGGGCTTTATGCCAAGTAGGCAAGTACTCTACCAACTCAGCTACATCTCTGGACCGTTTTGTTTTCTCTTTATCCTTTTTGAGATAGGATCTTGCAGCCTAAATTGGCCTTGACCTTTCAACCTCTGGCTAACTTGGTTTACAGAAATGTTCCACGTAACCCAGCTAGACACCCGTTGTTTTTTAATCTTTATTCCGTGTGCGTGTGCGTGTGTGCGTGAGTGCGTGCGTGCGTGCGTGTGCGTGCGTGCGTGCGTGTGTGTGTGTGTGTGTGTGTGTGTATATAGCTCAGAGGACAAGTTGCAGGAGTCAAACACCTCATTCCACCATGCAGGTTCAGGGGATCAATCTCTGATCCTCAGGCTTGGTGTGTTACCCACTGGGCCATCTTGCAGGACCCCGTGGACAAGTTTTCCTTTGAGAAGTTATGTCTGGCCTGGGTGTGGTAGCTCACACTTGTAATCCCACCATTCGGGAGGCAGAGGTAGGAGGACTGCCACAGGTGGACGCCAGCCTGGGCTACAGAGTAAGGTAGAGGCCATAGATTACATGACAAGACCCGGTTTTAAACACACTGGTGGTTTAAAGCCAGGTGGTGGTTAACACACACCTTTAATCCCAGCCAGGTCTACAGAGGAGTTCTAGGGCAGCCAGGGCTACACAGAAAAACCCTGTCTCCAAACACAAAAACACCACAAAAAAACCCCACTGGGCAGGGTGAAGCAAAGGTCAATAATTTCATTAAGTACCTTTCTGTTCTGTTTAACTTAAAAACCACATGCAGTTACTACTTTATTGTTCTTAATTTAAAATGTATCATAAATAGGCGAAGGGAAATTTTTCTTTGGAACATTATCATAACACGTACACTTAAAAGTACTTTAAATTTGGGCTGGGAAGGTGGCTCAGGGGTTAAGAGCACTGGCTAGTCTTCCCAGAGGCTCTGAGATCAACTGCTAGCACCCAAACGGTGGTTCCCAGCTGTCTATAATAAAGGAATCTGGTGCCCTGCGGTATGCAGATATACATGTAGACAAAACGTCCATATAAATAAAATACATACATAAATCTTTCTAAAAAGTACATTAAATTTTCAAGTAACATTACTAATAAAAAAAATCACAAAGCAATCAAATAAGGCAACAGGCAGTTTATACCTCTTTCCATTTTAACACCTTTGTAAAATGTGACACTGATTAAAACAACTGACATTGGAAATCATAAAAATACTAATCTCCTTGCCTTTTCCTCCCCATAGCTGAACTATGTGAAGACAGACAGGATGGGCTGGCCAGGGGTAGAGTTTAGCAGTAGAGTGCCTGCCTAGCTTACGTGTCTGAGGCCTTGGGTTTGAGCTCCACCACTAGGGATAGCAAGTAGTAAAAGTGCTGTACTTACCCTACTTATCACCACAGTTCCAAGCATAAGCTCATTTTATGGTAACTTCTCCCCCCAATACCTCCACTTTCTGCTATTTGCTTGGCCAGTGGGGCCTGATGCCTTTGTGCTAAAACGACACTTCTGTCAGGTAACCAGGGATCTCTACACTCCATCACCATAAACACATATTAAAACACTATGGGCCCGGCAGTGGTTGGCATATGCCTTTAGTCCCAGCACTCGGGAGGCAGAGGCAGGCGGATATCCATGAGTTCGAGGCCAGCCTGGTATACAGAGTGACTTCCAGGACAGGCTCCAAAATAACAGAAAAACCCTGTCTCCAAAACAAAAACAAAACAACAAAAAACACTATGGAGTCTGGCATGGTGGCACTTCGGGAGGCGGAGCACGTGATCTCTGTGAGTTTGAGGTCAGCCTGGTCAACAAAGCCAGTTCCAGAACAGCTGGGATGGTCTTTAAAAACAAACAAACAAACAAAAAACATTTTACCTATGATCAAAACCTCAAAAAAAAAAAAAAAACAACTCACAACTTTATAAACAAAGTCTAAATAATATTTCACCCAATGTCTGAAAAAGCTTTCTAAAATGTTTATATTTAAGAAAAACTTAGCAAGTTATTTAAATAACCCTATGAACATTCTTTATAAGAGTAAAGAATCATTAGTAATTTGTCTTAAGGGTACAAGGTGGTAGCCATGTTAGTCAGGACAATTCAAAAATATCCCAAGCTTCAACATAAATACAACCCTAGTGTATACAAATATCCCTTTGATTCTGACAACTGTTTTTCCTCCTCCTTTGTTCCAAGCTGCTTCTTTCCTCCCTTCCGCCTCTGTCCCTCTCTTTCCACTGTTTCACTCATTCTGTAGAGACAGGCCTCACAGCTTAGTGTAAAAAACACAAAGTAACCCACAGCAGTCAAATAATAAATAATAAATGTACATTTACATCTGTGATGTCACCTAGCTGCACTAGCAGGCGCTAAATTAACTTCGGAAACCCAATCCTCCAACTAGTCCTGTGCAATGGGTACTCAGTACCATCCTCATTTTACAGACAAGGCGAAGAGTTCAGAATGCTGCCCCAAATCATACATACTATAATAAGGGAACAAAAACTCAAAATAAATGGATTCAGTCTAGTTACTTTGCCAACCAACGCAGTAACAACTGAGCTGAACTGGAACATTCTGTTAACAAAAGAAATAGAAACAATGATCAATGGCCTCCAGGGAAAGATATTTTAAAAGAGAAAAGACAGAAAGACAGACAAGGCCTAGCAAGGGGACCTTAAGGGGACTGTGGAGAGTGTGTTGAGTAGTACTGACTAGTTCAGAGAGCAAATGATTGTTGCAGTGTGTGGATGGAAAGTAGATGACTCAGAGATCTGTGTGGAGTTAAAATACACTCCAGTTGTTGACAGGTCTAGGCACCCAGTCGGGCAAAATGTAGGGAGGATTCCTTAGTTTCTAACTAGCATAAATTAAAGAATAATGGTGTAATTCATTGAGACAGAGACATCCAGAAATCCAAACTGTGGGCCAGCAAGATGGCTCTGTGGGCAAAGACGCCTGCTGTGCAAGCCTGGATACCTGAGTTCAATCCCCAGAATCCACAGAGAAGTGTGGAGAGAACTAACAACTTCACAAAGTTGTCCTCTGCATTCCAAGGCATATGCACTTGTGTATGTACACACATATACACACACGTAATTCTTTTTAAAATTCAGACTTAAGGACATCACGAATTTGCTCTGAGATGTTCAATTTAAGATGACTTTGAGAAGAGAAGGCAGAGAGAATCCTTTAGATGGAAGGTAGCTCAGCAGGAAGAAATAGAGCAATTGACATGCAGAAGAGGGCTAGTCTACAGAGGGCCTGGCTTGAGTCAACGAAAACTTACACTCGGGCTTTCAAGTAAGACAAGGCGAGAGCAGCCAACGTATGTCACGGAACCCTAGCAAGAGTAGTGTTAGCAGAAAGAAGCAGCGGCCAACAAGCCCAAACAATGTCAGCTGAAAACTGAAAAACGTCTTCCGACTTGGCTACCGGGGAGACTACTGGTGGCTTCAGCCAACGTTTTCTCCCGTGACCAGGGAAAAGTCTAACAGGAGTAAAGAGGAGGCAAAGAAATCAAACAGCCGAAAACAACTCTAGAAAAGTTTGGAGGTGATGGGGAAAGGGAGGAAAGAGAGGCCGCAGAAGGTAAATAGGAGCATGTTTATTTGTCTTGTTTTCTTAGGTAGAAGAAATGCGAGCTTGTATACGGGGACCAGGATGCCTCATGGGGAGGGGCATGACCATTGAGACCCCGGGAGGCTTTCCGGGAGCCCACGCAATCTCCACCCCGATGCTCTCCCGTTCAACAGCGGCTCCCTCCCCTTGTCTGCTTTGCACCGCTCCAGGCCGGTGCTGCCAAAGCCATCGGCCCCGCTCGGGGTCGTCTCCTTACCGCAATGGCCCCCTCGCTCAGGCGTCCCACCATGGCTGCACCGCTAACTCCCGCGCTCGCGCTCCAGCACCGCCCGAGCTTCACTGCCGGGTCCGGCGGGCTGCTCACCGATTGGCCAGAGCATCTGTGCGCGCAGCTCCCGCCCCCGACGTGCGCGCGGTGCGAGGGGCGGACCTAGGCGCCGGCAGCCGCGGGATTGGCTACCGCGCGGCGGGCGGAGCACGTGACCCACCCGAGGCCGGGTTCGAGGCCTAGTGGCGGGACGGCGGGGACTGAGGGCGGGGCTACGTCCGTGTCTGCGCCGCGCCGCGCCGCTGAGTTGGTCACTTGCCAGCTGTCGGAAGTTTGCCGGCCCCTTTGGCGGATGGACAGCATGGCCGCCCAGGGGGCAATCGGAGCTGTTCCCTGGTAACTCTGCTGCTAAATATAGTCAAAGCAGTGACCTGAGTCCCTCATCCATCCACGCGGTGCGTGCCCGGCGCCCGTGCCAGGCCCAGAGCTTGACACTGTGGGATAAACCAGGTAAAGCAGACTCAGTCCCCGCCCTCAGAAGAGCGTAGTCCGACCTCGGCGTCGTGGCAGCGTCGAGCCCAGATTTAAGGGGGACGCGATAAGGGCCACACGTGTGGTGAAGTCCCGGGGGGTGGGAGGGATGGGGATCAATCAGTGAGGCTTTGGAGGAGATGCCGTTTAAACTGAGTCACATATGTGTGGGAATTTGTCAGGTGGCTTCCGAGTGAGGGTAGTGGTGTTCCTAAAAACACAAACGGCCCATGCCACAGTCCTGGAGAACCTACGGTCTTGTCTGTAATCCCAGCCCTTGGGATGTGGAGGCAGCACAAGTTCAAGGTCATCCTTAACAACACCGTAAATTCGGGGTCAGCCTAGACTACACGAGACCCTCAAAAATAAAAATTGGAGGGGGGGGGGCTGGTGTGGTGGCGCTCAGGAGTTAGAACCAGACAGATTTCTGTGAGTTCGAAGCCAGCCAAGGCTACATAGGAAGAAGACCAGGTCTCAAAAAGAAAACAAAAACAAAACAACAATAACAACTACAACATCACAAAAAAATCCGAGTCTATGAACTGAAAGAAAGATCTGGAGATTGAAACAGAAAACTGAACCATCTTAGAAATTAAAATTCTAATTTCATAGTTGCTGGGGTGAAGGCCTTGGACAACTAGAGTAAACAGAGGTCTAGAGGGACTGGAATATGAATCAAATACCATGTTTATTTTTTTAAAGATTTATTTGTTTATTATGTATACATTGTTCTGCCTACATATGTCCCTGCAGGCCAGAAGAGGGCACCAGGTCTCATCACAGGTGGTTGAGAGCCACCATGTGGGTGCAGGGAATTGAACTCAGGACCTCTGGGAGAACAGTCGGTGCTCTTAACCTCTGAGCCATCGTCTCTCCAGCCCCCAAATACCATATTTATATAACCACTATCTACCATAGTTCCTTGAACAGTTTTCCAAAGAATATTCTGAGTGACAGAATGTCCAGTGACTTGGTACCACCGATTATATCTCCTCCCGCATATCAACAACTATAGAAAAAGACCCGAGAAATTGATTTGGTTGCTTCTCACTTGCTATATGAAATCTCGATTTTATAAATTGTGCATTTGTAGAAAGGTGAATCCTTAATCTCTACCTTTGCAGAACTAAGGTGGCATGGATCTGCCTGTGGATGAATGGAGATCTTACCTTCTTGACAAGTGGGCGTCACTCCCGAAGGCTGTGCAGGACACAGTTTCCACAGCAGATGCGTTGAGCGACGTCTTTCTTCGCTCCTCCTCCCTTCTCCAGTGAGTGAAAGGAAACTTCGGGGATTTTGATCTGGAAACCGTTCTCTCCTGTCATTTGATCTAAAGTTACATCTTTTTCTGCTGGAAAGAGTAGCTTTATGTTTTTATATTATGAGGCATTAAGCAGTTCTTATCTGTTTTCACATTTCTTCCTAGTCTGTGATTATAGAATGTGTAGGGATAACTATTTTCCTTTTTTGGTATGTATTATATTTCAGTAATTTAGTGTCTTGTTGTAGTCCTGAGGCTGTACCCTTCCTGTCACTCAAAGGATATATGGTGCAGATTGTGTAGCTGCCAAAGAAATTCGTTAAATGCTATAGTTGGGAAAGAACCCTAGAAATTATATAGTCTAGCCCCAATAATTTTCAGATTCTATGGACTATATTCATTGGTAAGCTAGACATTTTTGGTTGTGAGCCTAGCCTTTAACGGCTGAGCCATCTCTCCAGCCCGGTAAGCTAGACATTTTATATCTCTACCTAGTAAACATATGCATATGTAGAAAACAGTGGAATTAACCAAGTTTCATTTATTCAATGAATATTATTTTTAATTTTCTGAAATTAAAATATAATTGCATCATTTCCTCCCTCCAACCTTCTCATGTACCCCTCCCCACCTTGCTCTTGCCCTCTCTCAAATTCATGGCCTCTTTTATTTTTAAGTTGTAGTTGTGTGTGTGTGTGTGTTTCTAAATATATAAATGCAATCTAGGCAGTCCATATGATGTTGCTTGTATGTGTATGATTGCAGGACAGACCACTTTGTATTGGATAACCAGCTGGGGCTTGGTTTCCCTGGAGAAGATTATTTCTCCCACTCTGAACATTCTTTAGTTTCTTGTAGTTCTTTGTCTGACATTGGGCCCCTGTGAGAACCTTTTCCCCTTTCAGGCTAACCTTTATATTGGTGTCATCCTTATCCAGGTCTTGTTTAGGCAGCCATATTGTTGAGACTTCATAGCTTCCCTGGCATTTCTGGGAGATGCAATCTCACAGCAGACTTTCTGGCTCTTAAAATCTTTCCATCCATCTTCCTCCTGTTCCCTGAGCCTGAACTGCAAGAGCTATGCTGTCAATGTATCAGTTGGGGCTGAGCTCCATGTGATCACTTGTTCAGTAACTGTTATTGATTGTCAGTGGCAATCAGTAATATTAATCCCTGCACTCCAGAGGCAGAGGCAGGTAGACTGGTCTATGTAGAGAGTTCCAGGCCAGAAAGGGCAATATAGTGAGACTCTGTCTCAAAAACAAAAAAAAAATAAAGGGGGACAGGGTTGTTCCAGCAGAACATGTAATAAAAATTGCAACAAAAGCCGGGCAGTGGTGACCGGGAGGCAGAGCCAGGTGGATCTCTGTGAGTTCAAGGAAAGGCTCAAAGTTACACAGAGAAACCCTGTCTCGAAAAACAAAAACAAAAACAAAAACAAAAAAAAATTGCAACAAAAAGGTCAAATGACAGCGACCACCAGGAAAGGATGTGAATGTGCATGCACCGAGTAGGTTCGAGCACTAGCAAGAAAGCTAGTCTGGATCACAGCGGAATGAGCTGAGAGCAGAGGGACAAGTGGTAATAGGGCACAGTGAGTACCGGGAAACACGCCTGGCACAAACCACGCCATTAGGAAGTGCCATCAACCCAGTGAGCCTGGGAAGGCTCTTCCCAGCCCCTCCGAAGAGGATTCTCACCTTGGGAGGACCTGAGCAGAGAGGCAGCCTGTGCATAGGCTTCTGACCCCAGCACTGTGATGGTAATGAGTGGCTGTTGTTCTGAGCTGCTCAGCTGCGGAGAAGAGCAAACTAGTTGGCGGAAGGCTTGAGAGAAGCGTGATGTGAACTGACTGTATGTTCAAGCAGAGATGAGCAAACTAAGCATGCAGGATAAAGTTATTTCAATTGTATGTTTTCCTCTTAGGACCACAGCTAAGGATGGTTTTGCCAGATAGACATTTGCAGTTGATTTTAGGATAAGGAGTATTGGCCTTGAACCCTAATTAAGCAAAATGACATGGTTTTTTGTTTGTTTGTTTGTTTGTTTGTTTGTTTGTTTTTGGTTTTTCCAGACAGGGTTTCTCTGTGTAATTTTGGTGCCTGTCCTGGATCTCGCTTTGTAGACCAGTCTGGCCTCGAACTCACAGAGATCCGCCTGGCTCTGCCTCCCAAGTCCTAGGATTAAAGACATGCACCACCACCCCGCTTGCTTTGCTTTTAATAAAGAAAGGCCAGTGAGATGACTAAGCAAGTAAATGCTTGCTTCCTAGGATGTAAGCCTGCCTGACCACCTAATATGTAAGCTTGGTAACCTGAGTTCAATCCCCATATCCACATAAAGGTGGAAGGAGAGATCCAACTCTGCAGGGTTGTTCTCTGACCTCCACACATATGCTGTGGAAAACATGAACATGAATGCACACACATACACTAATAATAATACAACTAATTAATTAATTAGAAAATAAATAATTCCATTGTTGTCATTAGTAGACTTATATTACAAAAATTATACTCTACTATTATATTTTTAATTTTGTCAAAAGATTTTGGAAATCTGCTTGCTATATGAGTAACTGTAATAGATTAAAATCTTCTAGGCTTGCAAAATCTAAATACTCTAGCTTTCTATGTGAAAAGTTGGCTGAGCCCTGATTTTTCTTTTTAATGATTTTCTATTGAAATTTCTTTTACTTTTGTGTATGTGTGTAGCATATACACGCACATGCCACAGTGTACAGGTGGAGGTCAGAGGACAACTCTGGAGAGTTGGTCTCTCTTTCCACAACTCAGGTTCAGGGATTGAACTCAGATCATCAAACTTGGCAGGAAGTAATTTAGGTCTGAACAGTCTCACTGGTCCTGAGCCCTGTTGTAAAGACTCACTCTGTCTGCTGTGTTAAGGCCAGGCAGCAGAAGGAGCCAGAGTAGAAGCAGAGACGCCTGAAAGGCCACCAAAGTAACCCCGATGAGAAGATGCACATAGGCCAGGATGACTGTGATTAGGGTAGGAAGAAGCATTTGGATTCTGAGGTAGATTTAATAGCAGTTCTTGACATGAGATGTGTTGTGGAGTAGAATGTGAGAAGTACAGATGGCCCCAGGGAGAAGGATGACATTGCCACATCTGGAAACCACAGACAGGGAAAGAAGACCCACACTTTGTATTTGAGTTGCATGTGGCCAGTAGATATATCCGATGGCGATGTCTAAACACGTTTGGAATTTAAGAGAGAGGCCTGGGATAGAGATACAAGCCTGGGAGAGCTCTGTGGCATTTAGAGCCGTCAAATTGGCTGTCTCCAAGCAAGCATGTGTGGATGCTCACTGCATGAGCTGTATTGTGACAGTTTGCCTTCTGTTTACCTCGTTTTGAAATGCTAATCAGAGCCCACTAAATTCATTTCATGACCCATTGAATCATGACCTGCAATTTGAAAAAACTGAAAAATATCTAAAGCAGTCTACAGGAGCTGTGGATTCCCTTTACAGAATTTCAAAAATGGTAGGGAACTGATGAAAGTATGGATCATGGGCAGAATTTTGCCTAGATAAATCAGTCTGGTTTACTAACAGAACAATGTAGTAAACAGCAAGAATCATTTGAATATTTGATGCATTGGTAGGAATATAAATTAAAGAGGGGGGTTTGTCTGATTGTTTAATACAGGAGTTCCTCAAGACTAGCCTGGGCTCCCTTCCCTTTTCGATTTGTATTCTCAACTGAGGAAGTTGCATTTCAGACCAGTGATATCAGTTTTCTTTGAAATGTCCTTAAAATGTATGGAAAGCCTCTTTTCTGAGACTCAAATCTATAAATCCAGCTAACTTCTTGAAAATCTCAAAGATACTTAAGAATTTAGCATATCCAGAAACAAACACATGATTTGCCATCAAAATCATATTCCCAGCTGGGCGGTGGTAGCGCACACCTTTAATCCCAGCACTTGGGAGGCAGAGCCAGGTGGATGTCTGTGAGTTCCAGGCCAGCCTGGTCTACAGAGCACCAAAACTACACAGAGTCTCAAAAAACAAAACAAACAAAAGTCAGATTCCCTTCCGGTGGTCCCTATCCTAGTGAATCACAACAGCCTTTGGTTCAGTTCCTAACCTGGAGATTTTAGGGCCTGTTCTAGTTTTGTTCCTGTTGCTGTGATAAGATATCCTGGCATAAAGCAACTTGGAAAAGGTTTATTTGCCTTGCAGTTCTGGGATATGGTCCATGATTTCCAGGAAGTCAAGGCAGAGACTAAAAGCATCACATCCATAGTCAAGAAAAGCAAAAGTGAACACCTGGATCCTGGCTTGCTTGCCTGTTTCTTCTCTCTTACACTGCTTGAGACCTCCTGCTCAGGGAATGGTACTGCTCACAGTGGGCTGGGTCTTCCACATCAATTAACAATCAGGATATTCCCTATCAACATGCCCTTAGCCCACCCCAGCATAGACAGTCCCTTCATTGAGACTCTTCCCAGATGACTCTTGGTGATGTAAGTTGACAATTAAAGCTAACCATCCAGAGCTATTCTGTACTGAAAAACCAAATTTGTAAGCTAGGCCTAGTAGCACATGAAGGAGGATCATCTTATAGAATCTCTTATTGAACTGTACCAACACCTGCCCAGTTACAATCCAGAAACTGGCTGATTACTTTCCTTCTCCATTACACTCCACATTAAATCTATTCTCAAATCTTGTGTTTGCAGTATGTATTGGCAAATTTCTTCACATTTGACAAAGAGGACTTCTGCTTCTAGGTGGGATATGCTAGGTCACAGCAGGCAATACTCCCAAGGCAACTAAAAATTCTGCTGTAACAAACACATTTTACAGACATCAGATAGCAGCAAGGTCTAGATAAACTAAATTTCTGAAGGGAAAAACTGCTTCTTAGTGATCATTAGCTATTTTCTTTCCTGAGGATAAATTGTAGACCAAAGAGTTAAGTATGAGCCTAGCTAAGTGACCACCCTGAAAGAAGCGGAAGTTGGCAGAAGTCTTGGCAGTCATTTGGATCTGGTCTGGTGGATTGACAAATGGACAAATTCATAGCCCAAATACGAAAATCAGTTTTCCCCAGTTCTCAGGAACAGAAAGTCAAGTAACAGGGTGGAATAAAGTCTTCAGTCTTAATAGTGGAGGAATAAAATCTCACTGCAGCAAACACAATTAAAAAATCTCTCTGTCAAGACATTTGCCAGATGTTGAATGTCTATGATGTGACAAGCCACAGATCCATGTTCAGAGCCCCCAAGACCAAAACCTTGAGGCCTAAAGAAATGGAGAGTTCTTTCTAGGCTCTCACACTAAAGCTCAGGAGGACCACATCCAAGGAGCAGTGAAAAACTAGCTATACTGAATTTTGTGGAGTGAGTTGTTTGTTTTTAAGACAAGGTCTGTCCATGTAGCTCAGGCTGACTCCAGGTTTAATCCTAGCAGAAGGAAACCTGCTTAAACATGAAGACTGAGTTCAAAACCCTAGTACCCACATATATTAGAATTCTCTAAAGTAATAGAGCTGGTAGAATAAATATATGGCTTTTGTTTTGGTTTGGTTTGGTTTGGTTTTGGTTTGGTTTCTTTGTTTTGTTTTGAGACAGGGTTTCTCTGTGTAGCCCCAGCTGTCCTGAAACTCGCTCTGTAGCCCAGGCTGGCCTCAAGCTCACAGAGATCTGCCTGCTTCTACCTCCCAAGTGCTAGGATTAAAGGCTTACACCACAGTGCCTGACTGAATATATGTATTAAAATGGGGTTTATTAAATTGACTTACATGATACAGTCTGGGTGATCAACAGTGGGTTGTCTGACATTGAAGAGGCTGAGAATCTAGTAGTTCCTCAGTCCACGAGGCGGGATGTCTCAGCTGACCCAGCTAAAAGGCCTTCAGGATTCCTAGAGAGCTTCTGGTCTACAGTCTAGGTTGGAAGTTGGCAGAAATTGCTTGTTATATCAGCAAAGGAATGCCTCAACAACAGGACAGATGAACTTGCCAGCAAGAGTGAAGGCAAAGAGGCAAATGGCAAAGTTTCCTTTTCCATGTCCTTTTATTGGGCTGCCACTAGAAGGTACTATACATTTAGTGTGAGTCTTCTCACTTTTAGTGATCTGATCAAGAAACTCACTCACGGGGCTGGAGAGATGACTCAGTGGTTAAGAGCACTTATTGCTCTTGCAGAGGATGTGGGTCCATTCCCAGAACTCACATGGTAGTTTACAGCTATCAGTTACTCCAGTTCCATGGGATCCATCACTATCTTCTGACCTCCGTGGGCACCGGGCACAGATGTGTACATATACATACATGAGGTGAAGCATTCATACATATAAAATTAAATTTGTAAGAAAATCCTTCTCAAGAATGCCAGCAGCTTGAATTTTATTAGTTGTTTACAGATCCATTTGTTGACAACTAAGATAAACCAAACATGACCGCATCCATCTGTAACCTCAGGTGTTACTTAGATGTGGGGTGGAGACAGGTGGATCCCAGGGTCTCACTCGCCAGGCAGCCTTGCTGAAAAAGTGAGCTCCAGGTTCAGTGAGAGACCCTGTCTCAAAAAGTAAGATGAAGAAACAATTGAGGAAGACATCCATACATTGTTCTGTGGCCTCCATATGCACACAGAGATGCCCATGTTCATACATAACATACACACACAGTAAAATGAAGTTAAAAATTAGACAAGTAGGACATGGTAGCATAGGCTTATAATCAAACACTTGAGAGACTGAGGCAGGAGCAGCAGGAGTTTGAGGCCAGGGCTGGAGAGACGGCTCAGCAGTTAGGAACATTTTCTGCTCTTCTAGAGGACCCGGGTTCACTTCCCAGCATGGAATTCTCATGGCAGCTCAAAACCATCTATAACTCCAGTTCCAGGGGATCTATGCTGGCTAGTTTTTAGGTCAACTTGACATGAGCTTGTATTATCTGAGAAGGAACCTCAGTTGAAAAAATATCCCCCATCAGATTGGCCTGTAGGTAAGCCAATGAGATGATTTCTTGACTGATGATTGATATGGAAGGGCCCAGTCTACTGTGGGCAGTGCCATTCCTGGGTGGTCCTGAAGTGTATAAGAAAGCAGGCAGCCGGGTGGTGGCGCACGCCTTTGATCCCAGCACTCGGGAGGCAGAGGCAGGTGGATCTCTGTGAGTTCGAGGCCAGCCTGGGCTACAGAGTGAGTTCCAGGACAGGCTCCAAAGCTACACCGAGAAACCCTGCCTCGAAAAACCAATAATTAATTAATTGATTGATTGATTGATTGATTAATTAATTAGTTTTAAAAAGGAAGGAAGGGGGAGAGAGAGAGGAAGGAAGGAAGGAAGGAAGGAAGGAAGGAAGGAAGGGAGAAGGCTGAGCAAGCCAGTAAGTGGCTTTCCACCCTGACTTTTCTTTGAGTTCCTGCCTCCAAGTTCCTGCCTCGAGTTCCTGCCTCGAGTTCCTGCCCTGACTTCCCTCAGTGATGGAGTGTGACCTGAGAGTTGAGAGATAAAATAAACTCATTCCTCCCCACGTTACTTTTGGTCATGGTGTTTTATCACAGCAATAGAAACCATAACAAAGAATCCAGGGCCCTCTTCTAGCCTCTGAGGGCACCATGTAAGCATGTGGTGCACAAACATCCATGCAGGCAAAAACACCCATGCACACAATACATTTTAAGAACGGACTGGAGAGATGGCTTAATGGTTATGAACACTGGCTGCTCTAGCAGGGACCCAGGTTCAATTCCCAGCACCCACATGGCAGCTCACAGCTGCTTGCAATTCAAGCTCTAAGTGATCTGATGCTCTCTTCTGGCCTCCTGTGGCACCAGGCATACACATGGTGCACATGAAAATAAATAATTGATTAAAGAGGAAAAAAAAATGTAAAGAGTTTGAGGCCAGCCTGGGCTACATAGTGAAACTTTTCCTCAAAGCAAATAAAACAAAACATCTAAATGTTAATAAATATTGGTTGAATGACACTTTAGAAAGTATATGAAATTGTGAGTTCAGTGACTAGTATATATTAATGCTTAAAAATAACATATAAAGGAGAATCCTGGATAAACAGCTTCATGGGTAGCTCTGAGAGCAGTGTACCCTGGTGCTCTCTTCTCCAAGGAAAGCCTTCCAAATGTTTATATACCCCTGAGCACTTGGTAGGATATTGCTGATTCCAGAAATGTCCTCAAAGGAGCGTTTTGGTTTTTGTTGTTTTTTTTTTTGTCATTGTCTTTGCTACAAAGTACTCTTTTGGGTTTTTGTTGTTGTTGCTTGATTTTTGTTTTGTTTCTTTTTGTTTTGTTTTTTTAAATTAGTTTTTTGTTTTTGTTTTCCAAGACAGAGTTTCTCTGTATAGCTTTGCACCTTTCCTGGATCTTGCTCTGTAAACCAGGCTGGCCTTGAACTCAGAGATCTACCTGCCTCTGCCTCCAGAGTGCAGGGATCAAAGGTGTACCGCCTGGTGTGTTTTTGTTTTTTTAAAACTGTTCACACTGTGTAGCCCTGGCTGGTATAGTACTTGCTTTGTGGTATCAAACTGACAGTGATCTTGCCTCAGCCTCCAGAGTGCTGGGTGTATAGGCATGCATAACCTTTGTGTGGCTGTAGAGTTCTTTTTTCAGTCTCTTTATTGTGGGGCATATGTGTGGAGCTCAGAGGGAATTTGTGGGAATTGTTCTCTCCTCCCACTGTGTGGGTCCCAGGGATCAAACTAAGGTTGTCAGATCTTTTTGGCAAGCACTTTCACATGCTGAGCATCTCACCAGCCCCAGTTTTGATGTTTGGTTGTTTTGGGTTGGGGAAAGTGTGTGGTTGTTTTGGGTTGGGGAAAGCTGTGTGGTGGTTTTGGGTTGGGGAGAGCTGTTTGGTTGTTTGGGGGTCTAGAGATTGAACATGGAGCCTCAGAAATGCCTTTTTTAAATGTTTGTTTTTTGAGATAGGCTTTCACTGTGTAACCCTGGAACTATGTAGACTAGACTGGCCTTGAACCCACAGAGATCCTCCTGCCCCTGCCTCCCAAGTGCTCAAATCAAAGGTGTGCATAGCCGGACCCGACCAGCATTCGTCTTTTGAATGACTATGCCTTCCTTATCTGTATCTTGACATGCACTCCCATTGTGATTTGTTGCTTGGTTCCTAGCGGGTTGTGGTTTTTGTTTTGGTTTTTGTTTTCTTTCTTTTTTTCCTTGGTGGTGTTCTTTTATAAACTGTGGGTGCTTTAAGATGCAGGGTCTGGCTGACCGAGGTAGGCTGACCGAGCTATGCTGGTAGCAGTGGGCCTGTAAGGTGTAGGCAGCTCTGTGTCCTGCCCCACCACACAGTGAACCAAACGCCTGTGCCATCCACGCCCTCCTGCCATGGTGGTGCCCAAATTACAGCTCGTCTCCCTGCCATCACGGATGGAAACCTCCTGCAGCCTTCCCTCTGCAGTTGCTTCTGTCAGGGGTTTTGGTCACAGCAACGTGAAAGCTAACTGTAAAAGCTAGGTTGTATATCAAGAACCCTTTCTACCAACACTGTCCTCTCTGCTTCCTTCCCCCCAGTTCTTAATATAAATCCAGTTCAGTGCATCCAGAAGCATTCAAGCAGTGCCTGGGCTGCCTTCAAATTCACTCCAGTGGATTACTCCATCTCCTTGAACTCAGCTTCCACAAAGTCTTGTGGCAAGATGTAGACAAGTCTTTGTCATACTGTCACAGGAATGCCTCTGACCCAGTTCCCAGGAAAATGCTTACTCCCTTCTGAGACCTCACGAGCACGGCCTTTACTATTTGAACTGTGAGCATTCTGTTCTCAGTTTTCACCAGACTAGACCAGTAAATTTAGTTTGTAACGTTCTGTCTTTCTGTAGCCTAGGGCTCCACTTCTCTAGACACCTCCTCTAACCCAGGTCTGGAGCATCTGAACTCCATCAGCAGGTAAACATGGCAGCAACCCCACCGCCAGCCCCGCTTTCTGTGTTGCTCAGTTTCTCCTCGTTGTAGCCTGGTAAAACTCGGGGAGGAAGCTTTGTTCTGGCTTACAGTTTCAGTACAGAGTCATCTGGCTGCATGGCTTTGAACATGAAGGAAATGAGAGAATCGTGTGAGTAGGAGGGGCTTGTGGCAGAAGAGGCTGCTCACTGCAAGCCAAGAAGCAGAGAAAGCAAAGGACCAGCAACAAGGTAGACCCTTCAGGGGCGTGCCCCCAGTGACGAACTTCCTCCTGGTAGGCCTTCCCTCAGTAATACTTTC
This sequence comes from Onychomys torridus, assembly GCF_903995425.1. Classification (NCBI taxonomy): domain Eukaryota; kingdom Metazoa; phylum Chordata; class Mammalia; order Rodentia; family Cricetidae; genus Onychomys; species Onychomys torridus. Next base: position 63,596,616 of record NC_050450.1, read on the forward strand.
AGATTGCCAATCTGTCAATTAATCCGCTGATTGGATCAGAGCTTTCCTGACCCAGTCACTTCCCAAGGGTCCCACCTCTGGACTATGCTCAACTCAGGAGTTTTGGGAAACTTTTCACATTCTTCTCATTCGTGTCAAAGATATATAGTCAAAGAGCTTTCTAGTCCTTTTGTGTATTTGCATATGTTTGTACAAAAATCCATTCGATATCTTTTTCTATATTCTCCACTAGATTATATTGTGTGCGCTGTTCTACAGGGGCTTTTCAACATCATACCTTAGTCTTCTTAACAGCCGTATGATGTAACTAGAATAGTATAATTATGTCCCAATTTAGTTGTTCTTTTTCCTACTGATGAGCAGTTAAGTATTTTTTGTTATTTGGTTTTGTTTCACTATTACAAACAATGCTGCAGTAAACAATCTTTATGTGTGTTTTTGAGCACATACTTAAGAAATTAAGATAGACTCTTACACAGAGAATTGCTCCACCCTAGGTTATGGCATCTTTAAATGAACAGTTACCGCCATATTGTCCAGCAGAAAGCCTTTACCACCTTACCATAAACAATGTGTGAGAGATGTTTCCCTCATTCTCACCAACATTCCAGAGCAACAGTCCTTGGGTTCAGTACCACAGAATATGAAAAGAACAAAGGCAAATATTTAATTGACAGTTTTTCTGATCACAAGCAAAAGAGTCTTTTTCTGGTGTTAAGCTCTTTCACATTGCTTCTATGAGTTATTTGTTTGTGTCCTTTGTCCATTGATCTAGTGAGTCATCTAACATCTAGCTATAAGTCTGGCTGTTTAAATATTTGCTATGCTTCACTATGTATGTTACTAATTTTTCCAGATTTTTAAATCTCTTTCAAAACTTATGATACCTTTCATTGTATAGTCAGCCATCTATATCCACAGGACCTTGGATGGAAAATATTAGGCAGGAAAAAGAATCCCAACAAGTCCTCCCAAAGCCAAGTTTGAATTGCATCACATGCTGTACTGAATCTGTGTACCTGACATGATATGTAGGCACACCCAGTTAAGCTTCCTGCTCTTCACAGATCCTCTCTCCAGCAGTCAGTGTTCGAGCACAATTCTCTACATCTGCTATAGCATTTGTGCTGTGTGTAGGTAGCCTTAGAATGTATCTGTACTGATCATATATAGGCTCGTTTTTTTCTTGTCATTAGTCACTGAACCATACAACACAACTGTGTAGATGGCATTTATGCTATCTTAAGTATTGTAAGTAACATATGGCAGCCAATGGTAGAGGTCTTACCTTACCTAGCATATATAAGATCTTGGGCTTGGTCCCCAGCTCACCCCCTCACACACACACACACACACACACACACACACACACACACACAGAAATGTTGTAAAGAATAAGGAAGGATTTGCATGTTACATGCATATACTACACCATACTGCATAGGGACTTAAACACTGGCAGATTGTGCGTGTGTGTTGTTTTGACTTTCACACAAGCATTTCTGTTATTTGGGTTGGATTGTGGGGGGGGGGTTATCTTAGTGTATGTTTTAAATAATTTATTTAATTTTATTTTATTTGCATTTGTGTGAAGGTGTCAGATCTCCTGGAACGGGAGGTACAGACAGTTGTGAGCTGCCTTGTGGGTGCCTTGTGGGAATTGAACTTGGGTCCTCTGGAAGAGCAGCCAGTGCTCCTAACCCCTGAGCCATCTCTCCAGCCCAAGTGTATTTTTTTTAAAGATTCATTTTATGGCCAGGCAGTGGTGGCACACACCTTTAATCCCAGCACTTGGGAGGCAGAGGCAGTCAAATCTCTGTGAGTTTGAGGCCAGCCTGGTCTACAGAGTGAGTTCCAGGACAGGCTCCAAAGCTACACAGAGAAACTGTCTCAAAAAAAAAAAAAACCAAAAGAAAAAAAGAAAAAGAATTATTTTATGTGTCTGGGCACCACATGTGTACCTGGTGCCCACAGTCATCAGAAGAGGGCATTGGCTCCCCTGGAACTTGAGTTGCAGATGATTGTGAGCTATCCTGTGATATAGGAACTGAACCCAGGTCCTCTGCAAGAGCAACAGGTGCTCTTAACTATTGATCAGTCTCTCTAGTCTCTTTGCTTAAGTCAGAGCTTTTCTATGTAAACATGTCCTGGATCTTGCTATGTAGACCAGGCTGACCTTGAACTCATGGTGATCCTTCTGCATCTGCCTCTCCATTGCTTAAACTATGTGTCAGCACCGCAGCTTTTGTGTAGTCCTTGTGGTATTTGTCATATAGCCCAGGCTAACCTCAAGCTCATGGTAGTCCTCTCTCAACCTCAAATGCTAGGATTGCTAGTGTGCACCACAGGCCTGGCTCGTCGTTTTTGTTGTTGTTGTTGTTGTTTGTTTGTTTTTTACAGCTTCTGAATTATATGTCTTGTTTAAACATCAAGATTATAAAATTGTATTCTCTTCTAACTTTTTTATAGTTTTATACTTTTAACTCTCTAATCCATCCAAAAATGTTCCAGCTCTATTGGCCTATAATTGATAGATTAAAAATTATATGTATCTACAGTGTTGTCTTAGTCAGTGTTCTGCTGCTGTGAAGAGACACCATGACCAAGGCAACCCTTATAAAAGAAAACATTTAACTGGGGGCTTATACAGTTTTAGAGGTTTAGTCCATTATCATGTAAGGGAACACGTCAGCACAAAGGCAGGCATGGTGCTGGAGAAGTAGTTGAGAACTTTACATCCTGATCTACAAGCAGGGGAGGAAGGGAGGGAGAGAGAGACAGAGACAGAGGCAGAGAGAGACAGAGACAGAGGCTATGCCTGACATGGGCTTTTGAAACCTCAAAGCCCACACCCAGTGACATACCTCCTTCAACGAAGCCACACCTCCTAATCCTCATGGAACAGTTCCATTCCCTAATGACTAAGCAATGGAATCTATTCTCATTCAAACCACCACAGGTGTACAATGTGAGGTCACAATACACATACACAGCTGAAATTAATGTTGTGTGTGATTGGTTAATTTTTTGTCAACTTACACATACCTAGACATATGGGAGAGGTAATCTGAATTCAGGAATTGCCTCCATCAGATTAGCTCGTGGACACGTCTGTGGGGCATTTTCTTGATTGCTGATTGTTGTAGAAGGGCACATCCCACTGTGGGCAGCCCTACACCTGGGCAGATGATCTTGAGAAGTATAAGTAAGAAAGGTAGCTGTGTAGAAGTCTGGGAACAAGCCAGTATGAAGCCTTCCTCCATGGTTTCCGTTCCAGTTCCTGCCTCCAGATTCCATCTTGATGAACTCCTATCCTGACTTTGCTCAATGATTGACTGTTATCAGGACATGTAAACCAAGTAAACCTTTTCCTCCCGTGGTAGCCTTTATCACAGCAACGGAGAACCAAACTAGGATGATATTTTAATTTTTTTTGAACAAGACAGTTTGTCTGCAGCATTATTGAATGGCCCATCTTGTCCCCAATACTTCAAAATGCCATACTTATTGAAAATAAGTTCCTGTGTACTTTGTAAATTTGTTTCTAGATTTTGTTTTGTTTTGTTTTTATTTTTGTTTTTTGTTTCTCTGTGTAGTTTTGGTGCCTGTCCTGGATCTCACTCTATAGCCAGGCTGGCCTTGAACTCAAAGAGATCCTCCTGGCTTTGCTTCCTGAGTGCTGGGATTAATACATGTGCCACTACCACCCGGCTGTTTCTAGACTCTGTATGCCAAAACCAAAGAGTTTTAATTACTATGACCTCATTCATTTTATAACTTTTTGAGTTTCAAGTTAACAGAAACCCAGCCCAAATTTGATATTTGTAACTATGAAACTAAAATTTTCAAAAGCAGATGTATTTTCAGGCTGTTTGTATACAAAGGCTCAGAGCATGTCACCAGACTTCATATTTCTTCAACATTTAACAGCTCTTGCATTTGGTAATGTTGTGCCCATTCTTAGCCCAGGGCACACTCCCTTAGCTTATTAACCCCAGAGATAGTTTCATTGAGGAATTCTGGGAGGCTTTATTTTATTTTCTAAGACAGGGTCTCACTATGTAGCTCTGACTGTCCTGGAACTCACTATGTAGATCATGTTGGCCTAGAGCTCACAGAGATCCTCCAGCCACTACCTCCCAAGTGCTGGGAGTAAAGGCATGCTCAGCTTTGCCCAGCCATGGCAAGAGATTAGCCTAACTCTGATTTCCCACATATCCCTTTGGTCAAAGATAGGCAGCTCCTTCTGATGTGATCTGGTGTGATCTGGAGGTCAATCTTGTTTCCACTCAAGGAACAGTTTCCCCACTGAGATTTAGGAGGAAGTAGGAGGGAAGGGAACTCAAAAAACAGGGAATCAGAGGCAGGTTGATCTCTGTGAGTTCAAGGTCAACCTGGTCTACAAAGAGAGTTCTAGGACAGCTAGAGCTACACAGAGAAACCCTGTCTTGAGAAAACAAATCATCATCATCATCATCATCATCATCATCATCATCATCAGGGAGCCCTCCAGTATGAATGGGACTTCCTAACTAAATAATTAGGCCAAGATGCACACATCCAGTCACTACCCTTCTTCAGAACCTGTGTTATGTCGTGTACATTTCCCCATGTAAACTTTAGAATTGGCTTGTTGAGTTTCATAAAAAATGTTGTTGGGCTCTTGATTGGGATTGTGTTAAATTTATAGATTCATTTAGGGAGAGCTGACATCTTTACAATATTAGATGTTTTCATCCAAGGAAAAGATTGTCTTGCCACTTACTTGGGGTTTCTTTTATGTCCTTAAGTAAAGGTTTATAGTTTTCTTTATATAGGTCTTGCACATTTCCTGCTAGATTTATTTTTACTTGTAAGGTTTTGTTGTTATTGTATATAAACATTTTCCCCCAATTACATTCTATAATTGATGGTTAGGGGTTATAAATAAAAGGTTGAATTTTTTTAAATTGCTGTATAAATGACTGCTTGGTGTACTATAACATTATTTCACTGTTACGCCAATATCCTTGGCATTTTTAGGTTAGATAGTGACATCTGTCCATAGCACTCCTCTGACCCAGTGTGTGTACGACTTACTTCCTTTTCACCTTTGACAGCCCAAGCACACATCTGACGCTGTGGTGATTGCTAATGCACATTAGGATAGTTACCATAGGCTTATAACATGCAGCTTGCTGCAGTTTAAGGGAGTTGCCCTATAGTCCTCCTTCCATTTATTTATTTATTTGTTTGTTTGTTTGTTTATTTTTAATCCTGGCATGATCAGACACTAGAATGCCTAGGAATGTTCCTCTGGAACATCAGTCAGTGCTCTTAACCACTGAGCCATCTCTCTCCTCTGCCATATATTCCTTAACACTAAAGTTTTATCATAAATACACATTGGACTTTATCAAAATTTTAAAAATATCTTGAGAAATTACCATTTTTCTTCATTCGTTTAAGTAAGATTTTTCTAACTATAGTTATAAATACTATTAGCCTACATATTTCTTCTGTTCTTTTTGTCTACTCTTGGAATCAGAATTGTGATGGTCTCAGAATGAATCAGGAGCTTTCCTGTCTCTTCCTCTGTTCTTAAATCACTTTATAATGTAAGGATGATACGTATATCTGCCAGCTAGGCCTTACACACAACAGGTGTCTGCCACAACCTTCCAAAACAGTACTACCAGTCAGAGACCATGTTCAAACACATGAGCCTTTGGGGGACTTGGCACATTTAAACAGAACATTGTTATCTAAGGAAATCTGGTCACTCCTAGCAGAAGCCTAAAAATATGTAAAGGTAAACATCAGTGATAGCTGCACTTATTCCTCCTCCTCCTCTTTTTTCTTTTTCCTCTTTGCTTTCTTCTTCTTTTTCTTTCTTTCTTTTTTTCTTTTTTTGCAACATGGTCTCACTATGTAACCCTAACTAGCCTGGAACTTGCTATATAGACCTGGCTGGCCTCTGTCTCCTGAATGCTGATATTAACAGTGTGTACTACCACATCTAGCCTGCACTTATTTTGAAATGGAGAGAGAAAAAAATAGATATAAATATAGATGAATGCCAGTTACTAAATTATTACTTCTTTGTACTTAGTTGAAGGCCAAGGCAGGGATTTTTCCACTTTGCAAGTTGTCTCCATTAAGAGACTTTTCTTCTTTTGGTCTCACTAGAGAGAGGTGAGAGAGAGTGGGGGAAGGGAGGAGAGAGGGGGAAGGGAGGAGATTTGAAGGAGAACGCCCCCACAGGTTCATAGATTTGAATGCTTGGGCCCCAGAACTGTTTGGGAAGGATTAGGAGGTGTGTCCTGGTTAGAGTAGGTGTGGCCAGTTGGAGGAGGTGTGTCAGTAGGGGGTTGGGTTTTGAGGTTTCAAAAGTTCATGCCAGGCCCAGTGTGTGTGTGTGTGTGTGTGTGTGTGTGTGTGTGTGTGTGTGTGCGCGTGCCTACAGATCAGGATGTAGAGCTCTCAGCTACTACTCTGGCACCATGCCTATGTGTTTCCCACCATGGTGATCATGAACTAAACTGTAAGCAAGCCTCCAATTAAATACTTGGTTTTATAAGAGTTGCCTTGGTCAGTGTGGTCTTCACAGTAATAGTGACCTTAACTAAGGCAGAGAATGAGAGTGTTGTGTGACACTAGTCTTGCATCACTAAAAGCCCACTCCAGTGTAGCCGGAATGTTTGTCAGTCCCACCTGGCTATAAAATAATCACTCAGAGGCTTAATATTAATTACAGACTGTATGGCCTATGACTCAAGCTTCTTGCTAGCTAGTTCTCTTATCTTAAGTTAACCCATTTCTATAAATCTGTATGTTGCCATGTGGTTGTGGCGTTACCGGTCTGCTGACATCTTGTTGCTCCATCGGCAGCTTGTGCCTCTCTTGACTCCTCTCTTCGTTGTCTGGTCTTCAGTTTGAGTGCACTACCTAACCTAAAGCCAGTGCAGCTTCATTTATGATCCAGTTGGAGTCACACGTATTCACAGCGTACAGAAAGACACCCCACAACACTCCAGCATAGGAAGCTCAGGAAAGCTAGAAACCTAAAATTCACTGCACAACCTACAGGCAGCTCAACAAGGTATCCCTTGGAGCCAGACCCATGGGTCTGAGCCTCTTCCAGACAGCCAGGCTTAGCTGATGTGACAGTGTCTCTCCCCAATCCTAACAGCTTCTGTATGCTTGGGGAAAGGATGGACCTAGTGAGTCCAGGCAGCTTCAGAGACTCCCTGAGCTCATAAGCTTCCTGAACTATTTCACCTCCCATGGAGCATCTGTGTTTAAGGAGCTCCCCCAAGGTGGAGGCTGTTTTCTGAAAAAATTGCCCAGTGACAGAGTTGAAGGCCGGAGGAAGCTGGAATTCGGCTCTTTGTTACTAGTTACAAGCCATGTGGGAAAGGATGAAGTTAGACCTTTATATCATATATAAAATTAAGTGAAACAGAATTTAAAATTTAAAGAGCTAAAACTGTGATTCTCTTAAAAGAAAGTCTTCATGGCTGGGTTTGGCAATGATTACTGGATGTGTCAATAGCATGGCCAGTGGGGGAAAAATAAACTGGACTTCATCCAGATTAAACTGTTAAGAATCAAAAGACAGTACCAAGAGAATAAAAACACAGCCCACAAAATGGAAGCAAGTACTTGTTAATCATTTTTATCAGAGTATTAATATCCAGAGTTAATAAAGAACTCCCACAACTCAACAACAATTTTTAAAAATCCAATTAAAAAACAAGCAAATAACTTGAATCAACATTTCTCTGAAGAAGATGATACACAAACAGCCAATAAACATGTAAAATGATGCTTTACAACATTAATGATCAAGGAAATGCAAATCAACCCTGAGATAAGATACCACTTCACAGTCATTAGACAGCTGCTACTCAAAAACAAAGCCAGAAATGTTGGTGAAGATGTGTAGAAATGGAAACCCTTCTCACAGCCAGTGGGAATATAAAATGATACAACCATTGTGGAAAATTGCTTGAAAGTTAGAGAATTATTGTATGATCCAATAATCCCACTTCTGGGTTTATATCCAAAAGAATTGAAAGCAGGATGTGAGCAAATATTTGCACACCAGTGTTCATAGACACATTATCCACAGTAGTTAAAAGTGGAAACCACATTGTCTTAGTCATTGTTCTACTGCTGTGAAGAGACACTATGACCACAATAACTTTTATAAAAGAAAGCATTTAATTGGGTGCGTACTAGAGTTTCAGAGGGTTAGTTCATTGTCATCATGGCAGGGAGCATGGTGGCATGCGGGCAGACATGGTGCTGGAGGAGCAGCTGAGAGTTTATATCTGCATTAGCAGTCAGCAGGAACAGTGTGACACTGGACCTGACTTGGGCTTTTGGAGCCTCAAAGCCCATCCTCAGTGACATACTTCCTCCAACAAGGCCACACCTACACCAAAAAGGCCACAGCTCCGGTTCCTCTCAAGTTGTACCTGCAACCAATTTACTTACAGCACCGCTCCCTGATGACTAAGCATCCAAATATGAGCCTGTGAGGGCCGTTCTTACTCAAACACCACACACATGAATGTCTACCCGCACACGAGTGGATAATGAAATATTATTCAACCATTTTTTTAAATAGTGAAATTCTGGGACATGCTGCAACATGTTGAACCTTGAAAACTTTTTATCAAGTGAAATAAGCCAAACACACAAAAAAGACAGATATGCTCCATCCAGCAAGGCTTGCTTCGGGAACCAGAATAAAGGATAGACATGTGTACAGAAAGGCTGGAATAGGTGGGCTGTGCTCTCTGATGGAAGACATCTACTATGCCACAACTTGGGAACTCAGCCGTTTGTTGTATACTGCATAAGCAGCAGGTTAGCTAGTCCTGGTGGGCAGTCTCTGTAGAGGAACAGTCTCTGGTTGCAGTCATCCCAAAGGAGAAAGCTCTGGTTGCTAGTTTTGGACACAGCCAGGACCAGAGGACAGCTTTGCCAGTTCCCACGGGTCTGAGGCAAAGCCATGTCAACAGAACACATTCACTCTGGACTTCATCCACTCCCTCATAATATTACCTGTAATCTCTTTATATAAAGAATTTCTAATGGGGTCAGCAAGATGGCTCTGTGGTTTCTTGAGACTAACCCTTAAGACCTGAGACCCACACCGTGGGAGAAGAGAACCAACTCCCACAAGGTGTCCTCTGACCTCCACACGTGCACCCTGGAACACACACACACACACACACACACACACACACACACACACACACACACATAAGTGAAAACGGAGTTTAAAAATTTCAAGAACCCACACTAGGCAAATGATGTAAAATGTAGAAAGAATTTACATGGAACTGGGGAGAAGGCAGAGTGATGAGGTAACAGCGTATTTCCGTTTGGGACGATGCAGAGGACAGCTAGTCATGGCGCTCATCCAGAATCCCAGCCCTTTGGAAGCTGAGACGAAAGAAAACAGCTGCTGTGAATCATAGGCAGAGTGAGAGCAGAGTGGGACCCTTTCTGAACGAAAGGGAGTGGCGGGGACAGTCAGCTGGCTAGGGGTGCAAACACCTGCCATGCAAGTGTGACCAGCTGAATTTGATCGCTAGAACCCACAGTGCAAGGAGAGAACCAAGTCCTGAAAGTTGTCCTCTGACCTCCACATGCATGCTATGATGTACGTTATATGCTTGTACAGGCACACATGCAAAATAATGTACAGGAAACAAACAACAGTGATAGCCAGCGCTAGGAAGGAAGAGGCAGGGGGACAACTTTTGGAGTTCTCTCCTATCATCATTTGGATCCCAGGATCAAACTCAGGTTGTCAGGTTTGGCAACAAGTGCCTTTATGAGTTGAGCCATCTAGTTGCCCACACATATACACTTTTAACATCGTGTGTCTGTGTGTCTGTGTGTCTGTGTCTGTCTGTCTGTCTATGTCTGTGTGTTTGAAAAAAAAAACCTTGATGGGTGGTGGTGGCACACACCTTTGATCCCAGCACTCCAGAGGCAGAGCCAGGCAGATCTCTGTGAGTTCGAGGCCAGCCTGGTCTACAGAGCGAGTTCCAAGACAGGCACCAAAACAACACAGAGAAACTCTGTCTCAGAAAAAAACCTTATTGTCTTGCTCAGGCTGGCCTCCAACTTGTGGTAATCCTGTTACCTCAGTTTCTTAATGGCTGGGATTACAGGTCTGCACCACCATGCCTAGATTTTTTTTTTTTTTTTTTGAGCTGAGGATCGAACCCAGGGCCTTGTGCTTGCTAGACGAGCGCTCTACCACTGAGCTAAATCCCCAACCCAATGATCTTCAGTATTTTTTTTAATTAATTATATGTATGTTCCTGTATGTGGGTGTGTGCACACAAGTGCGGGTACTCACAGAGATCAGAGGTGTTAGATGCCCTTGGAACTGGAGTTACAGATGATTGTGAGCCATCTGATATGAGCACCAAGTGAACTCTGCTGACCAGTAGATATATATATGTACTTAACTGCTGAGCCATCTTCCCAGCCCTCAGGATTTTCTCTCAGTGTAACTGGAGAGCACTCCTTGGTGCAAAGATTCCTTGTGTTGTATCATTCTCTACACCCAGGCTTTGTTGTGATGTGTGATCCAAGGAATAATTGACTGACCACTAAACATGAGATAGAGTCAGACATCAGCGCTCTCAGCTCTAAATGGCTATCCCTGTCCCTGTGTCTCTGAGACCAGCAGGAATGCTCCAGTTGGATTACACAGTGCACACAGGCCTGTGTGCACTGCTCCCAGGCAGTTGTTGCAATTTCAAGTACAGTGATTCCAGAGCCTCACTCGAAATAACACCTTTCCCCTTTTTGTTTGTCTCCCTCTTACTTCCAAGACCTGAAGATGAGATGTTTTTAAAGCGACTTTCTAGCGCTTACTTGGTGGAAAAGGACTACGATGCTCCCCTTTTCTACAGAGAAGAAGGGAACAGAAAATTCCAAGAGAAGGACTATGCAGGTGCTGCAGTGCTGTACTCGAAGGTAACACGCATGCAGCCCCACAGTTGCACAAGGCATGCTCTGCAGAAGTTAGAGTCCTAGTACTGAATTTCATAGCCAGTGGGTCCTTGTTTTGTTTTGTTTTGTTTTGTTTTGTTTTAGTTGACATTTTGGATTAGATTTGGGGGGGGGGAGAAATGATAGAATTCTGTTGTTGATTATATTCTCAAACAAAGAATAGCTTATATATCCTGAATTTTGGAAGATTCTTCCCACGTTCCTTCAGACTCATAGTGGCCACACATATTGGCCCTTTGCTCTGCTTTGCCGGTGATAGTTCTCACTGAATTATATGCCATTTTTATCTGAAGAACTGATAAGAATTTTAGCTTAATAATCCTAATTTAGTGAACAGCTAGATTTTTTTAATAAATAAATACTTTATTATATATACACCTTCCCCCCCAAGTTTCTCAAGACAGGGTTTCTCTATGTAGCCACCAGGGCTGTCCTGTATCTCGATCCGTAGACCAGGCTGGCCTTGAACTCACAGAGATCCACCTGCTTCTGCCTCCCAAGAGCTGGGATTATAGGTGTGGACCACCACCGCCCCACACAGCTAGATTTTTAACTAGCCACATGTTAGCTTACAACCATAATAACTTAAGCTGAGCATGGTGGCACTTGCCTTTAACTCCAGTGCTCAGGAAGCAGAGGCAAATGGATCTCTGTGAGTTCAAGGCTGGCATGATCTACATAGCAAGCTCCAGGCCAGCCTTGGGCTATGTAGTGAGACCATATCTTGATAAAATAAATAATGATGTAAATAAAGTCAAACAAGAAAATAAGTGGATTTGCGATAGCCCAACCAAACTAGGTTTTGTTGCTGTTTTACTCTCTGGGGGCCGCCACCCAGCTCCCACATAAATGCAGAGGCTTTTTCTTACTTATGAATGCCTGGCCTTAGCTTGGTTTGTTTCCAGCCATTTTTTCTTAATTTAAATGATCCTGTCTACCTTTTGCCTTTGGGCTTCTACCTTTCTCTCTTCTATATACCTTTCTTTACTTCTTACTCCGTGGCATGATGTAGCTGGGTGGCTGGGTGGCTGGCCCCTGACGCCCTCCTCTCCTCCTTTCACCCCATCTTCTCTTCCCAGATTTCTCCTTTCATTTATCCTCTCTGCCCACCAGCCTTTCTCTGCCTAACATTCAGCTCTCGATTAAACCAAGCAGGAAAAGTAACACAGCTCCACAGAGTTAAATGCAACATAGAAGAATGCAACACATCTTTGCATCATTAAACAAATGTTCCACAGCATAAACAAATGTAACACATCTTCAACTGATATTCCACAACAGTTGGTCATCAGTTAATATATTTTGTTTTATCTTTTTTTTTTTTTTTTTTTTTTTGGAGACAGGGTTTCTCTGTGTAGCCCTTGCTGTCCTAGAACTCGCTTTGTAGACCAGGCTGGCCTCGAACTCACAGAGATCTGCTTAGTGTGCAATCACTGCCTGGTTCATCAGTTAACATATTGCTATTAGTGGCAATCAGTAGATACTTTACATTACACTAACTATGACCAAGCTATATTTTTTAATTATTATTTTATGCATATGGGTTTTTGCCTGCATGTATGTCTGTGTACCACATGTGTGCTTGGTGCCTGAGGAGACCAGAAGAGGGCATCAAATCTCCTGGGACTAGAGTTACAGACTGCTGTGAGCCACCATGTGGGTTCTGAGACTGAAACCCATGTCCTCTGGAAGTGCAGCCATTGTTCTTAACTGCTGATCCATTTCTCCAGCCCCACCAAGTGAGATTTTGAAGCAGAATCATGGCTTTTAATACTGTGTTACTCTTACTGACCTGTTTCCATGGTGCCCTGAGAAAATTCTTTCTCTTGTTTTTTCAGAGATTTATATGAGCTTAAAGCAAGACTATGTCAGACCTTTTTTTATTTTTATTATTTATTAATTTATTTATTAGTTTATTAATTAATTTATTTATTTTGGTTTTTCGGGGCAAGGTTTCTCTTTGTAGTTTTGCATCTGTCCTGGTTCTCACTCTGTAGCCCAGGCTGGCCTTGAACTCACAGAGATCCGCCTGGCTCTGCCTTCCAAGTGCTGGAATGAAAGGTGTGTGCTACCGCCACCCAACTATGTCAGACTCTCGATCTGTGATCTTATACAGTAAAAGAATGGGGTAAGCCTCATGTTGGCATACCCCTGTAATCCAGGTTCAGGGAGAAAGGAAGATCAAGGGTTGGAGGCCAGTGTTAGCTTTGTAACAAGTCTGAGGCTAGCTGAGCTGTCTGAGAGGCTGTCTTGAGGGAGAGAAGAGTGTAAGAGGGTGAGAGTGAAATTAGCTCCTTGTTACACCGTCCGCCTAGTGTGCATGACGCCCAAGGTCAGATTCCCAGCACTGGACGGGGCATGTTATATCCCTCTGCATCTTTAATAAGTCAATATTCAGGCCTGGGGAGATGGCTCAGTGGCTAAGAGCATTGGCAGCTCTTCCAGAGGTCCTGAGTTCAATTCCCAGCAACCACATGGTGGCTCTCAACCGTCTATAGTGGGAACTGATGTCCTCTTCTGGCCTGCAGGTGTACATGCAGATAGAGCACCATATACATAAAATAAATAAACCTTAATACATTATTTTTTTAAAATCAATATTCAACACTTGGAATTAATTTTCCAAAAACTATCAAAGCTACAACAGCCGTTCTGCAAACATAAAAGCCCTACTTTGTGATGGTGTAATAAAGTATTTGGCTTCAGTTTTATGCCTTTACATCCTAAACATGACCCCATGGCAAATTGTTCAAGGAAAACAGGTAAGCTAAGAAAGGAGGGGCTGGAGAGATGCTCAGAGCTTTGAGAGCACTTGCTCTTGCAAAGACCATGGCATATGGGGGTTCACCCCACCTCAGGGGTCCAAGACCCTCTTCTGGCCTCCACAGGCACCCACTCTCACACATGCACATAATTCTACAAATAAAATAAAACTTTTGAAATGAGCTCTAGAATGATTTTGACATCAGCCTGGGCTACATGAGACCCTGTCTCAAGAAGGAAAAAGATGAAGGTTTGCTGGGTGCAGAGGGAGAAGCACTTCCTATTTCACAAAGCTGGCATTTTGGTGATTATGGTACTTTGTAATTTTATAGAGAGCTGCTATTTTCTTTCTTTTTAAAGTAATGCTTGTTGTTTTGTCTGTAAAAGTAATAAATGTTACTTTGGAAAATATAGAGAAGTATAAAGAGTAAAAAAAAAAAAGTCATAACCAGCGATAAGTACTGTTAACATTTCTGCCTATACCCAGGCAGGCAGCCTTTCTTGTGTGAGAATGTGTTTTTCTTTTATAAAATTGGGATAATGCTGCACTTACTGTTCTGTAACCTGCTCTGTCCCTTCAACAATTTATTGTACCCATTTTCTCATGGTATTAAATTTTCTGCTCTAAGTAATTTTCCATAGCTAACTCAGTGTTCTATTACAGAGAAGAAATGTACTTAATTTAACATCTAATATTGGCATATTATTTGGCATTATGATGCTGTAATAAGCATCTCTGTATAAATATTTATGTACAACTGATCTTTGTTTAGGATGAATTAGTAGAAGGGTAGAGTGCTGGGTCAGAGGGAATGTTTTCAAGCCTTTGATGCTGAGTCTGGATTGTTGTCCAGGAAAGAACTGGTTAACATTTATTTTGATGCTAACCTCATTTCCATCCCCGTAAGCTCGCCTTGTTGAATATACTGTATGTAAGGCGTATATAGGTGAATAAAAACAGCCCAGCACAGCGGCACTAACCTCCAGTCACTTGGGAACTGCGGCAGGAGGGCCGTGACTCCAGGAGCCTAGGCTAGTCTGGCAGCATAGTGGCCCAAGCTGGCCTCAAACTCTTTAAATATTGTTTTTAAGATTATTTATCTATTATATATACAGCATGTATGACTGAAGGCCAGAAGAGGGCACCAGATCTCATTACAGATGGTTGTGAGCCACCATGTGGTTGCTGGGAATTGAACTCAGGAACTCTGGAAGAGCAGTCAGTGCTCTTAACCTCTGAGCCATCTCTCCAGCCCAGCCTCAAATTCTTATGCAGCTAAGCCTCATCCTCTTGACGCCACTCCTCAAGCATTGGAAGTACAGGTGTGCACCACCATGCCCAGCTCATTCGTTTTTCAGTATACAAAGAATGAGCTTCACTATGACATCTTCATCATGTATATAATGCATGCCATTGTGCCTGCTCATCCCTTACTGTCTTCTGCCCTCTTCCTTTTCTTCACTGGTCCTGTCCCCTCAAACACACACACCCCTTTTCTTTTGCATGATTTGCTAGGAAACAAACACGGGTCTTCACGAATTCTAGGCAGGAGTTGTACTACCAAGCTATATTGCTAGCCCTTCCTCAGCTCTTTTAGATCCTAGCCCTTAAAAAATAGAGAACCAGGCGGTGGTAGTGCATGCCTTTAATCCTAGGACTCAAGAGGGAGAGGCAAGTGGATCTGTGAGTTTGAAACCAGCCTGGTCTACATAGTGAGTTCCAGGACACCCAGGGCTACACAGAGAGACCCTGCTCAAAAAAAAAAAAAAAAAAGAAAAAGAAAGAAAGAAAATAGGACTGGACAGGACTTGATTATCATACCTATAATCCCTGCCCTTAGGAGATAGAGGCAGGAAGATCAAGAATTTGAGGTTGAGAGGCTGAAGAGATGGCTCATCAGTTAAAAATATATACTGCTCTTTTTTTAAAAAAAGAGATTTACTTATTTATTATGTATACAGTGTTCTGTCTGCATGTGTCCCTGCAGGCCAGAAGAGGGAGCCAGATCTCATTACAGATGGTTGTGAGCCACCATATGGTTGCTGGGAATTGAACTCAGGACCTCTGGAAGAACAGCCAATGTTCTTAACCTCTGAGTCATCTCTCCAGCCCTGTACTGCTCTTAAAGAGGACATGACTTTGGCTCCCAGCACCTTCCTGTAGCTCCAGCTCCAATAGATCCTCCAACACTGAAATCAAATGTATATGCATGCACATAATTTTTTTTTCTTGGTTTTTAGAGACAGGGTTTCTCTGTGTAGTTTTGGTGCCTGTCCTGGATCTCACTCTGTAGACCAGGCTGGCCTCGAACTCAGAGATCCACCTGCCTCTGCCTCCCAAGTGCTGGGATTACAGGCATGCGCCACCACGGCCCGGCTGTGTTTACGTTTTGATATTGCCTTGATTTGTTTGTGTTGTAAAGGATACATATGTATATAAGATACAATATATATTCACATATATATATATATATATATATATATATATATATACATGTATATGTGTATGTATATGTATTTATCAAAATGCTAGAAATGGAACCCAGAGCTTACCATATGGTAGGCAAGCACCTGGCCACTAAACTCTACCTCCAGCCCTTATGGATTCAAGTTTATTATCCTTTTATGATTTCTAGAGTTTTGTTTTTGTGGTTTTTCTTTTTCTTTCTTTTTCTCTCTCTTTTTTCCCCCTTAATATTTTGAGACTGGGTTTCACACAGCCAAGCAGAGCCTCAAACTTTGTAGCAGAAGCTGGCTTTGAACTGCTGATCCTCCTTCCTCCGCTTCCCAGATGTCAGGGTTAAGGCATGTGCCGCCATACCCAGCAACATCTGGGTTTTTATTGGAGTTAGAAAGGGACTCCTCCAACTTTACTTTGGATTCTTCATGGTTTCTTCCAGAGTTATTACTCATTAGTTACATTAAGAGTTTGGTCTGTTTGCATTGGACCTGGTGGCACAGACCTGCGATCCCACCTACTTGGGAAGTTGAGGCTGTGGGATCTGGTCTGTCTGAGTGACAGAGTGAGTTCAAGGTCAGCCTAGGCAAACTGGTAGACGTGGTAGAAACTGTGTCTTGTGCTACTGTATTCAGCATGGAATCTTCATTCCTCATTGGTCTTCAGAGGTTTGCTAAAAGGAAAAAATGAAAGAGAAGTAACTGGAACAGAGAGGTTCAGGTTTTTTCCCCATTACATTAAGTCTTAGTAGTAGATCCCTCATTATAGGAAAAGATTAGAAATGCTATTTCCCATTTGTCCTTTTGACCAGCTCATTGTTTTTCAGGGAGTGTCGCATTCAAGGCCTAACTCTGAGGGTATCTCACTGTGCTATGCCAATCGATCTGCAGCCCTCTTCCATCTGGGTCAGTATGAAGTAAGTACTGAGTTACCTGGTGTTTCTTCTGAGTCGTGTCACCTCCCACAGGTGACCATGAACAATAGTGTTAGTTGACAAGAAAAAGCAATGGCACTGTCCATAGGGATGGGCTTGATACAATAGGCCAGCACTTCTCAATGTCTTGATCAGCCAGATGTGTTGCTAATAGTACTTTAGATTCCAAGTATGTCAAGATATCAGCTTGTTCGTTTGTTTCTTCTGAATAAGCAGGGCATGAGGACAGGAGGGATGGTTCAGTGGTTAAGAGCACCAGCTGCTCTTCCAGAGGACCTGGGTTTCATTCCCAGCATCCACATGGCAGCTCATTGTGGGCTATAACTCCATTTCCAGGGGATCTGACATCCTCTTCTGGCTTCTGCAGGTACCAGGCAGACATGTGGTGCACAGACATATATGCAGGCAAAACATATACACATAAAATAGCAGTTTAAAAGAAGAAATTAAATAAGTAAGGAATGCTTGGCCAGACAGTGGTGGTGCACGCCTTTGATCCCAGCACTCGGGAGGCAGAGGCAGATGGATCTCTGTGAGTTCAAGGCCAGACTGATCTACAGAGTGAGTTCCAGGACAGGTTCCAAAGCTACAGAGAAACCCTGTCTTGGAAAAAGAAAAGAAAAAAAGATTATCCCTCTTCGTACAGCTCTTCTACAGTAAGCATCGAGAGCACAAAAGTGAAAGCCTTTCTTCTCATCCCGTAATTGCTGCAGCAGGAACAGAAACAACGGTGGACCATTGTGTCCAGGGAAACGACAAAAATCAGATCTATGTTTTTGGAAGATACCCATAAGCCCTCTGAAATGTGTAGTAGAAAGGCCTAAGGACAAGCTCTAAAATATCATCCCATCCATGTAGGAATTCTACATAAATTCAGTTATGCACTGGAATTGAGGGCTCTTTGAGTGGTCACATGTCCACACTCACTGCCCTTCATGGTAAACTAGAAGAGCAAGAATCTCTCTGGGCATGGCAGTACACAATTTTAACCCTACATGGACAAGGCACACTATGTGTTTGTAGCTAGCCTGGGCTACATGGTTAATACTGTCCAATCAGAGCTGCTGCTAACAACTGAAAAACAAAAATCCAGTAATCTGGGATTTTATAATTTCTTTTTTTTTTTTTTTAAATGGAGTGTGCAGGATGTCTCTGATTTTGTTCAAATGGCTACAGAACCAGGAAAAACTGCTGCTGTTGCTATTAATTCATAACACACTGCTATGATTTGACTTTTAATGTATCTGTAAGTGTGGATGTGTGTGTGTGTATGTGTATACATGGTGGCTCACAACCATCTGTAATGAGATCTAGTGCCCTCTTCTGTGTACACACACACACACACACATATATGTGTGTGTGTGTGTGTGTGTGTGTGTGTGTGTATAATTTGAATTTGGGGAAGCTTTAGCTGTGCTGTCAACTTTGGAAAACAGCATCCCAGTTTACCATGTTAAATTGGCATTGTATGGAAATCAACAGCTATATTGGTCTAGACACATTAAACTTAATTTTTCCATTTATATAGAAGTAATACACTGTATTAAATATTCAGTCTTTGGTTTGGTTTGGTTTGATTTTTTGAGACAGGGTTTCTCTGTGTAGTTTTGTGCCTTTCCTGGAACTCACTTTGTAGACCAGGCTGGCCTCGAACTCACAGAGATCCACCTGACTCTGCCTCCTGAGTGCTGGGATTAAAGGCATGCGCCACCACCACCCGGCTATTCAGAGTCTTATCTACATGAATTTGATCATAGAAAATAACAAAATATTCTCTAAAGAAAAAAGATCCGCTGGAGAGATGGCTCAGAGGTTAAGAGCACAGACTGCTCTTCCAGAGGTCATGAGTTCAATTCCCAGCAACCACATGGTGGCTCACAACCATCTGTAATGAGATCTAGTGCCCTCTTCTGTGTACATAGTAAATAAATAAATCTTTAAAAAAAAAAAAAAAGAAAAAAAGAAAAAAGATCCAAGAATCTGACTCTGGCTGTCCTGGCACTCACTCTGTAGACTATGCTGGTCTCAAACTCACAGAGATCCACTGTCCTCTGCCTCTAGAATGCTGGAATTAAAGGTGTGCACCATCAAACCTGGCAAAGTCTACCTTGACTCCCTTTAATTTTCTAAAGACTTTTTTGCTCTTAAAAAAAACAGAACTAGGCCGGGCAGTGGTGGCACACACCTTTAATCCCAGCACTCGGGAGGCAGAGCCAGGCAGATCTCTATGAGTTCGAGGCCATCCTGGTCTCCAAAGAGAATTCCAGGAAAGGCACAAAGCTAAACAGAGAAACCCTGTCTCGAAAAACCAGGAAAAAAAAAAAGGAAAAACAAAAAAACAGAACTAGGGGGCTGGAGAGGTGGCTCAGAGGTTAAGAGCACTGACTGTTCTTCCAGAGTTCCTGAGTTCAATTCCCAGCATCCACATGGTGGCTCACAGCTATCTATAATGAGATCTGGTGCCCTCTTCTGGTGTGCAAGGTTACATGGAGGCAAAATGTTATAATAAAAAATAAATAAATCTTGGGAAAAAAAAAAAAAACTATTAAGCTGGTCTTGGTGAGACAAGTTTCATCTTTAATCTCAGCACTCTGTCAGGAGACAGAGATAGGCCTGTGGGTTTGTGCCAGCCTGGTCTACAGAGAGAGTTCTGGGCCAGCCAAAGCTATAGCAAAACTTTGTCTTAAACAAACAAACAAAAAAACCCAGAACTGACCAATAATAAAAATTAGATATAATACTCTCAACAGTATTACTAGTTACTCAATGAAAAGGTCACACAGGTGCTGAAATCAGCCCCCAGCATAAGGAAGGAAAGAAGAAAGGAGGAGAGGGAAGAGGGGAAGATAAGGAAGGGAGAGGGAAGGAAGCGGGAGGGAGGGAGGAAGAGAGAAAAGGGAAAGATCAGGAAGCAGAGCACAGGTTGTAAATTAAGGCCTAAGCTCTCGATCGAGATTGTCCACTTTTATGACCCTTTGCGTGCCTGTGGGTTTTCAGTTTTCAGTACATAGGAAAGAGTAGACATCAAGAGTCATCCTGGAATTCCCTTTTGTTTTCAGGCATGTCTTCAAGACATAGTGAGAGCAGGCATGCATGGGTATCCTGAAAGGCTGCAACCCAAGGTGATGCTGAGGAAGACAGAATGCCTAGTGAACCTGGGGAGACTACAGGAGGCAAGGCAAACCATCACTGATCTTGAAAGCAGCCTCGCTGCCAAGCCAACGCTGGTACCTTCCTCTCATCAAATTCTGCAGAGGAGCCTCCATCATCTGAAACTGAAGATACAGGAGAAGGAGACTCTCCCAGAGACCTTCCCAGCAGCTCTCAGCAGAGCCTTTGAGGATATGGCCCTGGGGGAAGAGAGCAGACAGATTTCTGGGGCATCCTGCTCTGTCAGCTTACACGCAGACCCTTTGAAAGGACGCCATCTAGTAGCCACAAAAGACATTCTCCCAGGAGAACTCCTGGTGAAGGAGGATGCTTTCGTAAGTGTCCTTAACCCAGGAGAAATGCCACCACTGCATCATGGCCTAGAAAACAAGTGGGATAGCAGAGTTACCAATGGAGACCTCTACTGTCACCGGTGTCTGAAGCACACTTTGGCGACAGTACCCTGTGGCGGCTGCAGCTATACCAGGTATTGCAGCCAGGAATGTATGCAGAAGGCGTGGGACTGCTACCATAGCACAGAGTGTCCTCTAGGGGGCCTGCTTCTCACGCTTGGGGTCTTCTGCCATGTTGCCCTGAGGATGACTCTTCTGACCAGATTTGAAGATGTTGATGGAGTTGTCAGGGCGCTTTGTGATGAGACTGCTAACAAAGACATCTGTTTGCCTGGAAACAAGACTCTGGTTGAGACATTTGATTATACAAATCGGGGGGAGAGTGAAGAGAACCACAAAAAAAGTGAAACCCCCCTTCCTGGATGCAGTGCCAATGGGAAGTATGAAAGTAATTACAATGCTGTCTTCAGCCTTTTGCCTCACACTGAAAACCATAGCCCGGAACACAAATTCATCTGTGCCCTCAGTGTCTCTGCACTCTGCAGGCACCTCACAGCAGCCAGCTTGCAGACCCAAACCGTGAGCTTAAAGTCCTCCAGGGGGAAAGCAGAGACTCCAGGATTGTGTGCAGACCTGACTGTTTGGGGACTAGCCATGCTGCGACACATGCTGCAACTGCAGTGCAATGCCCAGGCGATAACCTCCATGCAGCACACAGGTGAGACGGGGCCACTGGCTTTTCTAGAGCTCGTGTTTAAGGAGGCCAGAACTATGAAGGAAGACTGGCGTCGAACGAGTGAGTCAGTGACCGGAGAGGAAACCCCGCTGTCTTCTGTTATCCTTGTACTTTGTGTGCACTTCTGCAATCCGAGCTTGGGAGACAGAGACAGAATGATTAGGAGTTCAGGACAGCCTCAGCTGTATAGCAAGTTTGAGGTTAGTCTGGGTACATGAGACCCTGTCTCTTAAAAACATAAGGAGCCAGAGCTGGGGGTGGCCCATGCTTTTAATCCCAGCAGTTAGGGGCCAGGCAAGTGAATCTCTGAATTCAAGGCCAGCCTGGTCTACAGAGTGAGTTCCAGGACAAACAGGGCTCCACAGAGAAACCGCTGTCTCAAAAAAAACCTTATGGAGCCAGGCATGGTGGCACATGCCTTTAATCCCAGCACTTGAGAGACCAAGGCAAGTAGATCTCTCAGTTCAAGGCCAGCCGGGTCTATATAGCAAGATCCCCATCAGCCAAGACTATACATAGTGAGATCCTGTCCCAAAAGTTAATAATAATAGTAATCTAATTAAAATTTAAAGACTGAAGTATTTTTAAACTTTTATGTCTTTTCTCTGTGCGATGCATGTCACAGTCACAGGAGTCAGTGTCTCCCGCCATGTGTGTCCTGGGGATCTAACTCAGGTGGTCAGGCTCAGTGGCGGGTGCTTTTCCTTCCTCAGCCATCTCCAGTGTTTTTACTGAGTGATCTTCATTTTGTCAGAAATGCCTTTGAAGCCTGGGGAGATGGCTTAGTGGGGGATGCACTTGCTCTGCACGCATGAGAGCTGGAGTTTAGATCCCTAGCACCCAGGCAGCCACAGATTCCAGCAACAGGGAATCCAGAAACAGGATCCCTGGAGCAAGCTAGCTAACCAGACTAGCTGGATTGGTGAGTCCTGGATTTAAGGGAGAGACCCAAGATCAGTGTGTATGATGGAGAGTGAGTGATAGAGGAAAATCCTTAATTACCATCAGTTGCTGGCCTCCATGGGCAAGCTCACACACACCCCCACACAGAGACAAGTACAAACATCACACAAATATATGTGGGGGGTGGGGGAGAAAGTGCGGTTTAAGTTTTTTTGTTTGTTTTGTTTTGTTTTGTTTTGTTTTTTGACTAGTGTGGTGGCACAGGCCTTTAATACCAACATTTGGTGGGGAAGCAGGAAGCTCTTTTTGAATTGGAGGCCAGCCTGGTCTACATAGCAAGCTCCAGGACTACATATAGACAGACCCTATCTCAAACTAACAAACAAGCAAAAAGATTCATTTTATATATATGAGTGTTTTGTGTATGTCTGGGGACCACTTGTGTGCCTGGTGTCTGTAGAGGACAGAAGAGGGCATCAGATCTCCTGGAACTGGAGTTACAGACACTTAGGAAGCACCGTGTGGGTGCTAAGAATCAAACCAGGTCCTCTGAAAGAGCAGCAAGTACTCTTAACTGCTGGGCCATCTCCTCATCTTCTTTTCAAGTTAATTCTGCTAAATGGGAGGAAAGGAGATAAAACCTAGGATTTACTGACAGATTAACACTCTGTTAGCCTAACTAAACTGTAGAAGCTTACTCTTCAGACTTGCCATGTAATATTGTCCAGATTTTGCTATCCTTTTGTGTGTGTGTGTGTGTGTGTGTGTGTGTGTGTAGATCTTAATTCAGCTGCCAAATTATACAGTATGTAGGCATTCTTTGGGACATGGATCTTTTGCCCATTTTAAAGTAATGGAATTTGAAAACTAGCAGTTATGTGGCCCATGGTCCTGTCAAGCCACATCTCAAGTTAGTCTCTGTTTTCTTTTCTGCCTTCTTTCCCTCTTTGAACCAATGCTACAAAAACATCCAAATCTGTGCTAGAGAGACGGCTCTGCTAGAACAGGCTTGCCTCTAAGCCTGAGGATCTCAGTTGTTTCACTTTGGTTTGGTTTGGTTTGGTTTTTGGTTTTGTTAAGACAGCATTTCTCTGTGTAGTCCTGGCTGTTCTGGCTCTCATTCTGTAGACCAGGCTGGCCTTGAACTCAGATCCACCTGCCTCTGCCTCCTAAGTGCTGGGATTAAAGGCGTGCACCATCACTGCCTGGCTAAAATAAAAATGGAACACTTCACAAATTTGTGTGTCATCCCTGCGCAGGGGCCATGCTAACCTTCTCTGTATCCTTCAGTTTTAGTGTATGTGCTAAGAGCCTGAGGGCCTGAGTTATAGCCTCAGGACCACATGGTGGAGGAGAGAACCAGCTGCTTCTACACAAGCTGTCCTCTCCCTCCAGACACACATGGCGTGTGCTCCGCCCCACACCGAATAATGAATATTGGCATAGCCAAAATCGCTGCATGTTAGCGGCTGCTCCTCTGTTTCTGAGGTCCTCTGTGTTTTTAAATTAAGAACACTGTTCACATAGTGGGGCAGTGAACTAGTAAATTTTGAAATGTATAAACCATTCATTCTAGGGGAAACTTTTTAAACCTCTGTGTGTGAGACAGACAAAGACAGAGGCTGTGTGACGGTTAGGGACAGCTCTTAGGGGTTGAATCTCTCCTGTCTGTTTTTGACGCAGAATCACTCTTGTTTCTGCCCCTGTACTTCACACATGAACTTCATACATTCAACTTCTGTCTCTACCTCTCGTCTTACCCTAAGCATGTTGACCTTACAGATGCCAGCCACCACTTAGCATGGGTACCAGGATCAAGCTAAGGGCATCTGGCTAACATGGCAGGTGCTTTACCCACTGAGCCATCTTGTATTTTCACAAAGCAAAAGATAATCAATGAAAATGAGTCTGTCATGTAAAATGTAAATGGACAATCAGGCATGGGGTGCACACCTTTAATCTCAGCATTCAGGAGGCAGAGGCAGGTGGATCTCTGTGAACTCTAGGCCAGCCTGGGCTACCTAGTGAGATGCTGTCGAGGGGGGTGGGGAAGGAAAGTAAATGGGGGTAAACTCTCCTGCTAAGCACTCTTTTTAAGTGAATCAGAAAACAGAAAATTAAGACCTTTCTGTATTCCATTCACAAAAGTGATTGCTGTAACAATATTTGGGCATGTCAAGAATCAAAGTAAACCAGGGTATTGGTGTTAATATGAAATAGCAGAACTCAAAGTAAGATATCTAATAAATCAAAACGTTTTATTTTTATGAAGGAGACTTTCCATACTGAAATATATTATCAGTGTTAGCTCTCAGAAACAGAGATTGTATCTATAAAACAAAAATGGTTAAGTGTACAAGAAGGAGCTTGGTAAAAACTCCTTTGTTGTAAGAAAATTTAGTGTGCCGTTCCGACTTTGACTGGGCAAATATATTAAGGCTCTAGAAACCAAGATTACATAATAGCCTGGGGATTTGGTAGCCGTCTCTATCTATCAAAACTTGGATCTCATAGATCAGAAGTCCGTGAAGCACCAGATAGTATAACATTTTAGGATTTGCAGGCTGAATGCTTTGTTCCAGCTGTGCACCTCTGCCCTGTAGCCCGAGAACAGCCAGCTGTGAGTAATGCACAGTCACAAAAGTGAGCCTGCCCTGATTTCTGTCCAAGTGCATCATAGACACTGAGATCTCGATTTTTACAGTTTTCCATATTCAGAGTTGTTCTGGGTGTGTTTTTAACTACTTAAACATTAAAACACACCAAGACCCGGCTGTGAAAATGGTTCAGTGTGTAAAATGAACCCGAGTGCGGATTCCCAGAACCACCCAGAGCTGGACGAAGTAAGGTCACTGCAGTTCCAGTGCTCCCATAACTGGATGGGAGGCAGAAATAGAGGAACTCCTGAAAGCTCGTGGGTCAGCTGGTTTGGCATACACAACACTGAAGAGTAAAGGGAACCTGCTTTACTGTTTTCTGTTGCTGCGAAGAGGCCCCATGACCACGGCAACTCTTTTTTTTTTTTTTTAAGATCTATTTATTTTATGTAAGTACTCAATCTGCATGTACGCCTTTATACCAGAAGAGGGCAACAGATCCCACCATAGATGGCTGTGAGTGGGTGCTGGGAATTGAACTCAGGACCTCTGGAAGAGCAGCCAGTGCTCTTAACCTCTGAGCCATCTCTCCAGCCCAACCACGGCAACTCGTATAAAGGAAAACATTTAATTGGGGTGGCTCATTTACAGTTTCAGAGGTTCAGTCCGTTGTCATCATGATGGGAAGTATGGTGGTGTGCAGGCAGACATGGTGCTGGAGCTGAGAGGGCTACATCTTGCAGGCAACAGTTAGTCAACTGACTTACTAGGTGGTATCCTGAGCATAGGAAACCTCAAAGCCCACCCCCACAGTGACTCACTTCCTCCACAAGGCCACACCCACTCTAACAAAGCCACACCTCCTAACAGTGCCACTCCCTGTGAGATTATGGAGGCCAATTACATTCAAACTGCCACAAGGTAGAAGATGAAGGCTGACACAGACATTGTCCTCTGACCTCCCTACACATGTGTGCACTCACACACACACTCAGGCACACACACACTCAGGCACACACACACTCAGGCACACACACACACACAGAGTATGAAAACCATTATTAGGCCACAGGCTACACACAAATATGCAATAGGTAGGAATTAGGCCACAGACTGCAGTTTAAAGATTCTTGATATAGACTGAGATCTGGTAAACCTAACAGTCTCTGGATAGGGCGGGGGTGTGGCTCAGTGAGTAACATTCTCTAGTTTAGGAATTATACCAGGAAAATTGCTCATCGCAAAGTGTGTGCTGTGCAAGTGTGAGGACCTGAATTCACACCTGAAGCACCCACAGAAAAAGCTGCATGTAGCAGAAGCATGCTCTGATAATCCCACCAGTAGGAGGCAGAGATGGGAGAATCCAAGGCACTTCCTCCCCAGGCAGTCTAGCCAATCAGTGACCATAGGTGAACCAGTGAAAACCCTAATCTCGAAAACTAAGGTAATAAAGTGGAGTGCAACCAAGGAAGACACCCTGTGTCAGCCTCTGGGCCCAACCAGCTACTTGTGGTCACACATACTCATGCATGTCAGAGAATTCTGTAGTCGGGCCTGTAGCACAGGCACTATATTCCCAGTTACTGAAAAAGTGAAGCAATGGTTCAGAGCACTGGCTGCCCTTCCAGAGGATCTGAGTTTGATTCCCAGCACCCACATGGTGACTCACTTCCCTGGGAATCTAACACTGTTTTCTGGCCTCTGAGCGCCAGGAATACATGGAATACACAGACATAAATCCAAAGGAAACATCTGTGCAGATAAAACTAAATACGTGAGGACTGAAAAAGAAGCAGCACTTGCTGCTGCCGAGTCAGGAGGATCTTGAACCCAAGACCTGCCTGAGCTCCAGTGAATTCAGAGGCAGCCTGAAGGGGTCAGTGGTGAGGGGTGTGTCAAGTGGGTAAGCACTAACCCAGCCATGTGAGGCCCTGAACTCAGTCTCTAGGGGGACGGTTGGGGAGGGAGGACATTGGGGCGTTGTCTGTCGTCTGTGTAGGGGAGGAAAAATTCCACAGAAAGATTAGCACCTTTAGCCAGGCGCAGTGACGCACACCTGTAATCTAGGCACTCAGGAAGCTGAGGCAGGCTTGTAACAAAGTAACACAAGCACACTGGTCTATACCCATAGTCCAGCTACTTGGGAGGTTTAGTCAGGATCGTTGGAGCCCAGAAGCTCCAGGCCAGCCTGGGCAACATAACAAATCACTGCTTCCTCTTTTAAAATTGCATAATTTTTGGATACTAATTTAAGAATGTTACATAGACACAACTTTTAGAAAATACAAATTGCCTTAATTGCTCTAGAAGTAGAAAAACACTTTGTAAAAAAAAAAAAAAAAAAAATTCAAGTTAACAAAATAGTTCTGTTAGGGCCTGACTAGATAATCAGTGGTCCTAAATTCTATTCCCAGCCACCCAGGAATTCTATTCCCTGTTAACTCCAGTCCCAGGTGATCCCACGCCCTCTTCTGGCCTCTGTGGACACTGCATGTACACAGTGTGCAGACATACATGCCCTGAACAAAGAGAAAGAACCCTTTTCAGAAGATGAAGACTGATGGGGAAGTGGTCCCTGACCTCCATACGCACATGTGTCATGTGAGTCCTTCGAAACTTTTTTTTTTTTTTTTTTTTTTTGGAGCTGAGGATTGAACCCAGGGCCTTGCGCTTGCTAGGCAAATGCTCTACCACTGAGCTAAATCCCCAACCCCTAAAACTTTTTTTAATTATTATTTTTCAGTGCTACGTATTGAACCTAGGGCCTTCCCCATGCATGCCAGGCAAGCACTTCAACACCGAGTTACAGCCCAGGCCCTATTTGTTTTTACTTTGAAATTCGCCACCAGGCCTTATAAGTTCTTCAAAACTTTGACGAAGCATATTTGACCATAATTTTACAAAAGAAAAAGGAGCAGAGCAGAGCATACCTGTAATCCCAGCACTGGGGGGATGGCAAGAGAAGGGTCAAGGTCACCCTACACTGTATGGAGAGTTCAGGGCCAGCCTGGGATACACAAGAGTCTGCCAGAAATATAGTTGAAAGGGGGCTTTCAAATTAAGTCATTTCCTAGGGCAGGCGCGCGCGCGCGCGCGCACACACACACACACACACACATATACACACGCGCACACACTTGCACACACACTCACACACACACTTGCACACACGCACACAGACTGGGGAGTTGCTAGAGAGATGGCTCATCAGATAAAAGCATGTACTACTCTTGCAAAGAACCTGGGTTTCACACACACAGTATAAAGACATACATATAAAATAAAATACTTTTTTAAATTTTGAGACAGGGGTGTAGCCCTGGCTGACCTGGAACTCACTCTGTAGACAGACTGGCTCTGCCTCCAGAGAGATCACTGTGAGTTCAAGGCCAACCTGGGCTACAGAGTGAGTTCCAGGAAAGGCACAAAGCTACACAGAGAAACCCTGTCTTGAAAAACTAAAAAAATAAAAAAATAAAAAAGGTGTACACTACTATGCCTGGCCTTTTTATTTTATTTTAATATTTTTTAAGGTTTATTTATTTATTTTATATGTACAAGTGCTCTACCTGCATGTATGCTTGCACAGCAGAAGAGGGCATCAGATCTTACTACAGATGGTTGTAAGCTACCATGTGGTTGCTGGGAGTTGAACTCAGGACGTCTGGAAGAGCAGCCAGTGCTCTTAACTTCTGAGCCATCTCTCCAGCCCCTATTTTTAGTATTTTTGTTATTTACTTTATATATAAGGGTGTTTTGCCTGCTGTGTGTATGTGCACTACCTTCACGCAGTGCTTTAAGAGGCCAGAAAAGGGTCTCAGATCTCCTGGAACTGGAGTAACAGACTATTGGTAGGTAGGACCAAACCCAGGTCCTCTGAAAAAGTAGCAAGTACTCCTAACTTCTGAGCTACCTCTCCAGCCTCTATTAATTTTTTTAATTGTTTGTTTGTTTGTTTGTTTGTTTTTTGTTGTTTTTCAAGACAGGGTTTCTCTGTGTATCTTTGTGCCTTTCCTGGAACTCAGGCTGGCCTTGAACTCACAGAGATCCACCTGGCTCTGCCTCCCTAAATTTTATTTTATTAGTTTATGTGTTTGGGTACTTTGCTATATATATGGTTTTGTGCCAGTCGCATGCTTAGTACCCAAGGAGAACAGAAGAGGGCATTGCATCCCCTGGAACTGGAGTTACATATGTTTGTGAGCCACCATGTAAGTGCTTCTGACCCCCATATGTGCACCAATGCACATAAAAACAATAATAAAGTTTTAAAGGGAATGGATGTTCAAAAATAAAGCCAATATGGAACAGTTGTGCATACTATAGTCAGTACTGGGAAGGATGAAGGAGGACCACAAATTCAAAGCTAGGGGGCAAAAACAGACTGAGATACAGCGCCAGTCTGTAAGGATGCTTGGATGGGTGGTACACACCTTTAATCCAGCACTCAAGAGGCAAAAACAGGAGAATAGCCACAGGTTTGAGGCCAGCTTGGTCTGCAGCAAATCCCAGGCCAGTCAGGGCTGTGTGGCAGGGCCTGTCCAAAGGACAGACAAAGGCCAGCAAGTACCAGGCTGCACTCTGAGACCCTCTCAAGCAAAACCAAACAAATGCATATGGAGCTTGTGAGAGTCAGGAGTTAAACGTGCTGGGCGTGGTGGTGCGTACCGTACTTGTGAGGCAGAGAGAGGAGAAAGTTCAGTCTTCTTGGCTATATAAATGAGTTTGAAGTCAGCCTTGGCTACATGAGACCTTGTCTCCAAAAAACTTTATTAAATTTTAAAAATTAGGAGCCTCAAAGGGACTGGAGAGATGAGGACCTGAGTTCAGATCCCTAGCACCCATGTAAAAAGCTAGATGTTGGTGATATATGTTTGTACTCCCAGGGTGTGGAGAAGCAGACAGACATCTGGAGCTCACTGCCTAGTGAGCCTAGCCCTCATCAGTGAACCCTAGATTCAGACAAAAATCTGTCAAAAACAGTAAGTTGGGACTAACAAGATGGTCCTGGGGGTAAAATTACTTGCCTAACACACTGAGTCTCATCCTTGGAGCTTATGTGAAAGCAGATGGACAGACTGACTCCCCCGTGTATGCTATGGCACATGTGCACCCATACTCTCATATACATGTTAGTAATAAATAAGACACCTGAGAACATTTGATGAGGGCACCCAACGTCAACCTCCAGACTCCACATGTATGCATGTGCTTCATACCACACAAATAAATCCACACACCAAAGGATATAAAGACTTATATCTTCAATGATGGACATGATGGCAGCACACTTGTAATCCCACTATTTGGGAGAATGAAGCAAAAGGATTACAAACTGAAAGCCTGTGTAGGATATATAGCAAGACCTTGTCTCAAAAAATAAACAAAGCAGGGTAGTGCATGTCTTTAATCCCAGCATTTGAGACAGAGACGAGTAGATCTTTGTGAGTTGGGGCCAGCCTGGTCTCCATAGTGAATTACAGGCTGTCCAAGGCTATACAGTAAGGCCCTGTCTCAAAGAAAAATAGTTTTAAAGAATAAAAATGAAGAGCTGGACAGCTGAACGCATGGCGGTTCCTGGAAGTGGGATACCCAGAGAGGGCTGAAGTGTAGACCTCCTTTCCCGTTTGTAGCTCCCCTGCATTCATTGTCTTATCTTTGGTTATAAGGAGACACCAGTAAACATGTTTACAAGAGTCCATGATGAATGCTAAGAAAAGGCAATAGGTTTTGCTCTCTCACTGACAGGGCATCGGAGGGCCATCCCCACAGTCAGAATTCAGCAGATAGGCTCACTAGAGCCCTGCTTACCACAGCCACCCAGGAACCAAGCTAACTACTGGGTGATTGATGGGTGCAAACCCTGGAAGGGGAATATCATGAGTGTGATGTCTGCCAAAAACAGCCAAACAAAAGGCAGTCTACAAGGAAAGATGTACAGCATTTATTTCTAAGTGGAAAAGAAGTGTAGTGTTCAGAGTATGATTTTTATATATATACCTGTTAATGGCCAGCTTGACAGCTCAGCTGGTAAAGGAGCTTGCTCCTGCCAAGCCTGATGACCTGAGTTTGATCCCAGGGTTCCCCATGATGGAAGGAGAGAACCGACTCCCCAAAGTTGTTCTTTGACCTCCACACCCATGCCATGTACACACACAGATAATAAAACAATAAGAAAAAATTAAATATATACCTAATTTTTACTTGCGTGCTCAGGCTCTCATGTTTATGTAGCAAGTATTTTACCAACTAAGCCATCTCCTCAAGCTCTAGAAGCTCCTGGTTTTTAAAATATTTAACTTAAAGGAGCTGTATCAATAGTTCAGGGGTTAGAAACACTGGCCACTCTTTCGGAGGACCTGGATTCAGTTCCCAGCACCCACATGGCAGGTCACTACTGTGTGTAACTCCATTTCCAGGGGATCTGACACCTTCTGGCTTTGAAGGCACTGCATACATGCAAGCAAAATACTTATCGACATAAAATAATAATACTTAACTGGAAATAAATTTTTGAGGCAGAGTCCCTAGTAGCCCAGGCTGGCCTAAAACTCATTTACATAGCTGAGGAAGGCCTTGAGCTTATGACCTTCTTACCTGCATGTCCCACGTGCTGGGATGCACTACCATGCCCAGCAGAATTTAACTTGTGACATCATGCAGTCTACATACATTTATTTTGTTCTGGGTGTGTGTGTGTGTGTCAGAGATCAAACACAGGGCTTCATGCTTCCTAGCAACTGAGCGACACCCACAGCCTCTTGATGAAATGTTTATAAGTGCACATGAGCAAGCACATTGTCATGATAGAAAGGGTCAGTCTATACCCACTCTATAGAAGTTAAATCGAGATGCCATTCTGTCTATGAGATTGGCAGTCATTTTGTTGATGTCCTGATTAGTTTTTGTTAACTTGGTGCACACCTAGATATGTCTTGGAAGAAGGAATCTTAATGGAGAAAATACCTCCATAAGATTGGCCTGTAGGCAAGTCTGATTAATGGTTGATGTGGAAGGGCACAGATCACTGGGGGTGGTACCACCCCTGGGCAGGTGCTCTGTGGTGTATATAAAAATAGGCTGAGCAAACCAGGAAGTAGCATTCCTCTGTGGCTTCCATTTTAGTTCCTGTCTCCAGGTTCCTGCCTTGAATTCCTGCCCTGATTTCCCTTAGTGAAGGCATGTCACCTGAGAGTTGTAAGAAGAAATAAACCGGAGTTGAAGATGTAGCTCAGTGGTAGAGCACTTGCCTAGCAAGTGCAAGGCCCTGGGTTCAGTTCTCAGCTCTTGGGTGGGGGGTGGGGGGGGAGAAGAAGAAATCAACCCTTTCCTCCCCAGGTACCTTTTGGTCATGGTGTTTTATCTCAACAGTAGAAACCCCAACTAAGATACTTGGTTTGCTTTTTAATTACATTTTTAATGCATTTTAGATTAATTTTTTTAATGGCCATGGCATATTATATAAAAAGAAATAACTTACAAATCACCATGTGTCCTTGTCACAAATTATGTTAGAAGTTTGGTCCACCAGGTATGATGTTCCAGGCCTACAATCTGAATACTCATGAGTCTGAGGCAGGAGGATGGTGAACTCAAGGCTAGCTTGGGCTACACAGCAAGATCCTGTCCAAATAATAACAATAATAATTCCATGCCTGGCACCAGAAGGGCCACGGCAGAGACAGCGCATCCAAACATTGGACCCGCTAATTGGACTTTAGATGACGGTCTTGGTCTCTGTCGTTTTCACTTTCTAATTTTTGCATAACTACCATGTATTCCTTTTGTAATTTAATTGGTTTTTTAATAATAGAAACAATCTAAGTGCTAAGAATATTTCCATAGGAACATGTTTAAGGCACTTGATACATACTGCAAATTTGCCCTCCAGGTGAGTCGTACCAGTTACATGCCACCAGCAATGTTCACTTTCATATTTTTTTACTGTCTAATTCTGTTTTAGTCTATTCATAGTTCTAATCTCGTTATATCCCTTTTTATTGTTTCTTTGGGGTTCCAACACCTCCCAGTTTAGTGTTCTCATTGAATTTCATTAGCAGCTGTTTCATTAGTGGTACAGAAGAAGGATTAAAGCGTTAACTAGGATAGACTTTGACAAAAACCTATAAAAATGTATGCTATAATCTTTGCATAAATTCTTTTTAATCAAAGTTCCTCAAAAACCTCTCTCTGTTCCCATCTCCAGGGATAGGTCTGGGCGCTGATGATATTCTTGGTAGAGGGGTGTGTGGTTCTGTCCCCGTGGGAAGGGCACATCTGTGTTGCATCTGGATTCATGTCTAACAAGCCTTGATGAGGCTTTGTGGTCTGGAATCAGCTAACTGCCCTTTGGGTTATTTCTTTGGTCTTGGTCACCTCCACACACTTCTCATTTGCAGACTATTTATCAGGGTAGATGTGT
Source organism: Onychomys torridus (assembly GCF_903995425.1). NCBI lineage: Eukaryota > Metazoa > Chordata > Mammalia > Rodentia > Cricetidae > Onychomys > Onychomys torridus. The sequence goes on from NC_050450.1 coordinate 63,629,960, forward strand.
CCTAGACATGCAAATGAGTCTTTCTGTTGTTTTCTACTTGAGTCCCATTTGATATGTACCAGAGTACACTTTTAAACCCAAGGTACACTTCTGCTAGAGAATCACTCACACTTATTTTTATATACAAAATGTCACCCATTAAATTCGGTTGATAAGGTGCGTACGTACCCTCTCTTCCTATTATCTCCACTAATAGATGACTAATGCAAAATATTGAGTAATTTTTAAAAATCAATACTCAATTTTTTAGAAATAATTAGAGAGACATTCAACTCTGACACCAACACCCACTCAGTTCCTGAGCCTACTTCTGCTCGAGGATGGTCTATAAATAACTCACATTACTCACTGTGGTGCAGTCAGTTTTTCCTGAGAAAATTTTAGCAACTGTTCTAATACAGACTGCCAGTTATCAGTAGTTGAGAATGCAAGTCAACTTTTAATTATGCAGACGCTGATTATTCCGACGACAAATTGTTGGTGCCCTGTACTGCTCCTTCCTGCCGCCTACCTTTTAGCATCTGCACTGCTCATTAGCACATCTTCCAGAAGGTAGGCATTGGGAGCAAGGAGACAGACTCAAATCAGCTGAGCACGTAGGAGAAGCTCTGATGAAAGATTTTAATGCAGTTTGTACAACTATTGACTAAAATTGAGTGATTTGGATTCCCTGCGAATTGTATTTACATGTTCTGTGCTTGTCCCCCATAGCAACAGATAATAGAATTGTCTGCAGAGAAACAACATAATTCTTATATTTAACTTTTCCTTTGTAGAACATTTTTACATGATGGTTCATGGTGTTTTCTTTGTTCATTACGTTTGTATCCAGACCAGTTACTTCTCTGATAAACAACTAGTTAAGATTCCTGGCACATGTACAGTGACAGCACAGTGATCTGATAGTTTCCCAGGTTTTGGGTTTTTTTGTTTTTTGTTTTTTGTTTTTTGTTTTTTTTTTTTAGCTGAAGATCGAACCCAGGGCCTTGTGCTTGCTAGGCAAGCGCTCTACCACTGAGCTAAATCCCCAACCCAGTTTCCCAGGTTTTTAGAAAACTGTGTCCCTTTAAGTATCAGTTTTCACATCTCAACCAGGTTATTGGAAATATGATTTTCCTCTTGCTTAAACTGAGCCTATGATCTTAGTTTAAGCCTTTCTAGGTAGCCAACTTTACATATATCATACTACTCCTGGCATATGTTTGGCTATTAGAAAAACCCTTGTAGGTATGCAGTCCTCCTGGGGGCCTCTGGTTAAGTGAAATGTCCCCCGTGTGATGAAATTTGAGTGTGAATGGGGTGTTGTTTGCCCTGGGACTGTTGTGTCACACATAGGAGTTCTCTGCCCCCTCTAGTCTATTACTGTCTGTTTCCCCGTTGGCAGAAAACCTTGCCATATATTCCCACATGTGAGTTCTCTGCTTCTGAACTTCTTTCGCCTGAGAATCTGCATAACCAAATCAAGTAGCATTTAGAGATTGGATCTTACCTGTTATCCACAGATCCTCTTGCTAAAGCCTTGACCACTGCTAACTTTTGGGAGGCAGGGAACAGTGGAAGGAGACCTCGCCACTGCCTCTTCTCTCGCTTGTTTTGGTTGGGTTGGGTTTTGATTCTGTTTTGTTTTGTCTGAGCCAGCATCAGTTCTGGGTCCCAGGCTGATCTTCTTGTCCTAGCCTCTCAAATGCTAGGATTACAAGCATGCATCAGTCAGCGTACCTTTCCTTTGCTTTTTTAAAATTGATTTTGCCATGGCAACAGAAACCTAACATGAACATAGCCGTGCACATGAGTGTGAACAACTCACATAGGCATGAATGGAAGTTCATGCAGACCAGCGTCGCTGCCAGAGCCCCTCTTCCTCCTCCCATATCTGTAGCTGTCTGAGCTGTCTGAGTGTACCGCAGAGAGGCTGTCTGGGGCGTCAGACTGCCTTCAGTGGAGCAAGTACAGGCAGTTTGCGTACATGAGACTGCAGAGCAGCTTCCAGAAAGGTTTGACAAAGGGCAGGGCAAAGAAGGCTGAGGGTTCTTATACACATCTAAGTCTGTGTAAGTATATAAAATATGCAACACCAACTAGGACACTTATTCCAATAACTAACCAAAGACCAGTTAAACAAAAGCACCCAGACTTTAAAAATCTTGGGGAGATAATCACAAAGGTACTATGGTTCTGCATCCTGTGAACATTATGAAACTCTAGAAAGTTCCCTACTGATAATCCCTTTTTTATTATTTTTTATAAATTCTAATATTGGGATTTATTGAGTGACACACAGGCATAATGGTTAGGCTCCAGCGGACTTTTCATGGACTCATTCACTTTGCTTCCTGGGGACCAGAGTTTGCTATGACTCATGTTCCATCCGATTTATATTGGATCCGGCTGCGGAGCCATGACTCAGATGGGCTTCAGGCCCAGATGCTCAGTTCATCTTCTGAGAATAGATGTAAGGGCAGGACAAATGTCCTGATGCATATTTCCTTCTGTTCTTGTACTTTCAGGGTCTAAAGAGAGCATCATTACCAAGAGCAGGCAGGTACGCCTTGCCACAGGCGTCTTCCCGGTTATCAGCCTCCTGAACCACTCCTGCAGCCCCAACACTAGTGTGTCCTTCACTGGCACTGTCGCCACCGTCCGGGCAGCACAGCACATCAGAAGGGGACAAGAGATTGTGCACTGCTATGGTGAGCCAGCCTTTCTTTCTGCTGCCCTGCCCCACCCCCTCTGTAATGGATAGGTGGGCAGGCACTGAGCCAGTGCCTTTGCTCATCCTCTGTGTTTTTCCTGGAAAAGGCAATGCATCCTTAGGCCAATAAAAAAGGTCTTCTGGCCGGGTGGTGGCGGCACATGCCTGTAATCCCAGCACTCACGAGGCAGAGGCAGGTGGATCTCTGTGAGTTCGAGGCCAGCCTAATCTACAGAGCTAGTCCAGGACAGGCTCCAAAAAGCTACAGAGAAACCCTGTCTCGAAAAACAAAAACAACAACCAAAAACCAAGAGGTCTTCTGGCCATAATAAAAAGGTCTGTTGAGGGCAGTGAGCCATGTCTCTCATGCTGAATTCCTGTAGACTACATATCCTGAAAGTAGGCTAGGAGCGTCTTCTCGGCTTCCTTTTCTTCCTGCCCTAGCAGCTTGGAAGCTTATTCACTTCTACCCATGTGTTGTTTCTTTTGAGATGATAGGATAGTACCCAGCCTCACATACACTAGTGTCTGTCACTGAGCCAGACCCCCAGCCCAGTTCTGCCATTTCAGTCAACATGATGAGTATGCCAGCCCCTCTGTTGAGTAGTCTTTGACTCTGTTAATGTGAGAGTTACTGTGGATGATCTCTCTCCAGGGCCTCACAAGAGCCGGATGGGTGTTGCTGAGAGGCAGCGGAAGCTGAGTTCTCAGTACTTCTTTGACTGCAGTTGTCCAGCCTGTCACACTGAGACGCTCAGAGCAGCTGCAGAACCCAGGTGGGAAGCCTTCTGTTGTAACACGTGCAGAGCGCTCATGCAGGTAAATCTTCTCTACTGTTCCCAGAGGTCAGTGCTCCAGCCCAAAGGAGTCACTAAGAGAAACCACTGGGGGTTTATCGAGAGCACTATTATTACTTCCATCTTAGTAAATCATCTAAACATGTTGCCCAACCCTGAGAACAACCACAGTGTCAGGTTGGATTTAGTAATGTTTTCCTTACAAATGACACAAAATCTTTTCTTTTATGATTTATTTATTGTGTATACATTGCAGAACACCAGAAGAGGGCACCAGATCTCATTACAGATGGTTGTAAGCCATCATGTGGTTGCTGGGAATTGAACTCGGGACCTCTGGAAGAACAGCCAGTAATCTTAACCTCTGAGCCATCTTGCCAGCCCATGACACAAAATCTTAACTTTGACCTAGTAGAAGAAAAAAACTAGAAATATACTTGCTCAAATAAATTATCAAAAATTCTGTATCAGACCTGGTAGTTGGCTCACACCTGTAATCCCAGCACCCAGAAGGCTGAGGCAGAAGGATCTCAAGTCTGAGGCCAATCTCAAGTGAGACCCCATCTAATAAAACAGCATTCCAGAGAACAGTTTCAGATACAGCTTAATCTAAGGGCTCAGATAGCATCACCAGCACCCAGATTTTCTGTCTTCCCAACCTCATTCTCTCTAAGCTAGACTCACCAGCACACTCCTCTCGTATGGTGACAAGATGGTTGTCACACCTCAGCCTCCTGTCCACCCAGCCCAATAGGATGAAAACGTATGCCAGTCCAAAGTCAGTCTGACCAGAAATCTTATTGTGTGTCATTGATGCAGAAACTGGGAAAATCCATCCCAGATAGTTTTCCTTCAGCCATTTGACCCAGAGGAAGGAACCACATTTGAGCCCCTCAGCTAAGGGCATTGACCTTGGGAGAGGGAGCATAGGTCCTTAGAGAATTGAGCTGCTATTGCCAGAAAATGGCATAGACACTGGAGTCTTCAGCAGTCCTGCCCAGATGAAAAATGTTCTCCACTACCAGAGGATGGCATTCTTGTTAGGAATACTATAAGTGTAATTAGTTATGTTGAGAAGCTAAAATCATCACCCAAGGGTCGAATGTGAGGCCTTACCTAGCACTTTTGTTTTGTTTGTTGTTTTAGGCAGGGTCTCACTGCATAGCCTTGGCTGGCCTGGAACTCACAGAGATCCACCTGCCCTCTGCCTCCCAAGTGCTGGGATTAAAGTCATGCACAGCCATGCTGGGGCCTAGCACCCTTTTGTATTAGCTCCCCTCATTCTTGCTCTCTTGAGAAGGGGTTTTGTTGTATATCCCCAATGTCTTAGTTAAGGTTTACTGTTGCTGTGAAGAGACACCATAACCATGGCAACTCTTATAAAGAAAACATTCCATTGGGATGACTCACAGTTTCAGAGGTCATCATGGTGGGGAACATGGTGGCATGTGGGCAGATATGGTGCTGGAGTTGAGAGCCCTACATCTTGACACAGAGGCAACAGGAAGTCAACTGTCACATTGATTGAAGCTTGAGAAAAGAGACCTCAAAGCCCACCCCCACAGTGACACACTGCCTCCAACAAGGCCACACCTCTAAATAGTGCCACTCCCTTTGGGGGCCATTTTCTTTCAAACCACCACACCCAACTAGCCTAGAATTCATTTCATAGCCCACAATGGCCTCAAACTTGAGATTCCCCTGTCTCAACTTCCCAAATACTGGTGTTTTTACAGGTCTTTCAACCTACACCTAGCTTTCGCCAATAGATGGTTTTTTGTTTTTTGGTTTTTCAAGACAGGGTTTCTCTGTTGGTTTGGAGCCTGTCCTGGACTAGCTCTGTAGACCAGGCTGGCCTCGAACTCACAGAGATCCACCTGCCTCTGCCTCCTGAGTGCTGGGATTATAGGCGTGTGCCACCATCGCCCAGCCTTAGATTATTTTTTTAATGATTTATTTATTTTTATTTTTTGTGCATTAGTGTTTTACTTGTATGTATGTCTGTGTGAAGGTGTCAGATCCCCTGGAAATAGAGTTACAGACAATTGTGAGCTGCCATGTAGGTGCTGGGAATTGAACCTGGGTCCTCTGAAAGAACAGCCAGTGAGTGCTCTTAACCTCTGAGCCATCTCTCCAGCCCCTCCAATAGATTCTTAATAAGATGATTCTATCCTTTGAGCCATATCTCTCTTCTCTTTTGGTTCTTCTTCCTCTCTTCCCTTCTCCCTCCAAGGATGGGCTAGAACTCATTACATAGCCCTGGCTGGCCTCAAACTCATCATCTTCTGCCTCTGGTTCCCAAGTGCCACTGTTATAGTAGTGTCACCACATCCTGCTTTCTGTGACTGGGTTTCTTTCTTCTTTTTTTTTTAAATAACCAGTATACATATGTTCATAATCTAAAAGCCTGTTCCCAAAAGGAGCTGAGGGGGGCTGCTGAGGTGGAAAGGATTACAGACTGTATCGTTTTTGTCCCAAAATGAAATCTCAGAGTGGAATCAGCTACTGCTCCCACCAGAATTGCTGTTAGACCAAATTCACTCAGGCTTTTTGCCGTGTGTTAGTGCAGGAGCCCCTTTCCCCATCAGGTCAGTGACCCTGTAGCTGAGTGCGTGCAACATGCAGTGCTGATAACTGCTCTGGCTTAGCGATAAGGTAGAACCGGCTTCCACAGGGAAATGATGTGCTGAGCTGCAGCAACGAATCTTGCACAGAATCCGTCAGCAAGGACCACCTGGTCTCCCGCCTCCAGGACCTTCAGCAGCAGGTTTGCGGGGCCCAGAAGCTGCTCAGGAATGGTGAACTAGGTGAGACTGACCCCTGCTTCGGCTCTCCAGCCTCTTCCCTGTTGTTTATTCTGCTGTCACCTTGCACTCAAGACTAGTCCTCAGTGAGTGATTGAGGACTTGGATTTCATTATCCCAGCACCAGCCACAAGATGGCCGTATAGGCCAGGGAGACCAAACCCTAACCAGCTGTAATCCAGTGTCCTTGAAAGAGTGCCCGATGGTTTAAGCTGTTATAGTTTAAACTGTTATAGATAGTTCCAGTACCTTGAGCACCAGAAAGACTTTCTGACTTCCCTGAGCTTTGTGTGGCCCCGGAAGTCCCATGTCATTTATCTTAACTCTCAGCCTGATGACCGACCATTGGGGAAAATTTCTCTGCCCTCAGCCACGGTGGACCCTGCTCTGAGCTGTGTGTGACTCAGGGGCAGAGCTTACATAGCTAGCCTCTGCACAAAGAGAGGGAGAGAGGGATCCCTTCTTTTCAGAAGGGGATTTGTGAAACTTGCTATTAGACCCCGACATGGTAGGACTCTATTTCACCTGTTTTAACCAAGATTTTGAAGTTGACCTTTAGCCTAGAGTCAAGAGAAGTAATGATTACAGGTGGTCTGTGGAGCTGGTTATACTGGAAAATGGATGGATGTTAGGAGCCTGGAGTAAATGTGGAGAGGCCTCATCTAGCACCTTTTTCTACGAAAAGAGAAAACATAAGAGACAACAGCTTTCCTGGAATGCTGGGTTGTTGACTCAGGGAAATAAGGGGTATTTCCACATTGGCCCAGCCAATAGAAAACATGTGATCTGGGCTCTCATGTCCAGGTCTGTGTCTATTGTGAGGTGTTTTTCCTTTGACTTGATAGAGCAAGCCGTTCAACAGTTGTTGGGATGCCGGGAGGCTGCGGAGAGCTTCTTGTCAGCAGAGCACACCATTGTGGGGGAAATTGAAGATGGCCTGGGCCAGGCCTATGCTGCCTTAGGTATGCGGCCTCCTGTTCACTTGTGGCCCTGCTCAGTCTCCTTGGCTCTCCCTCCATTCTACTTTCCTCACCCTGAGAGCCTTGGGCAGATGGTGGTTCTTTTCTGAAATGAGACTGTTCCCACAGGAGACTGGCAAAAGTCTGCTGCCCATGTCCAGAAGAGTGTCCGTGTGGTTGAAGCCCGCCATGGGCCATCCAGCGTTGAAACTGGCCATGAGCTCTTCAAACTGGCCCAAGTCTTGTTCAATGGGTAGGTCTTTCCTCTTCCTAGCCAGGGCACATACTGTTCTGCGTTATACTAGGTACTTCAGTGGATGACTTTTGCTACAGTGCTTGTAAGCATGTTGAAGCTCTTCTATTTCCTCTTTAGGACAGAGCCTTGCCCTCCGCCTCGCTGACAGACTTTAAGCTTTGACTTTCCTCCCGAGAGATGTGGAGAAAGCTCTTAGATCTGAACTGAGTTTCCCAGGGCGGGTTTCCAGGCAGCCTCGCCCGCCGCCAGCATTCCTCACGGTTGAATCACACCTCCCTCGGCTTCCCAGCCACTCTCAACTCCAGGACCTCTGCCTTTCCCTAGTTTGCATCCTACTCCTTTTAAAGCAGTTGTTTTCACGCAGAAGGAATTCTCCTTCAGATGGTGCTGCCATTGTCTGGAGACAGTGTTGATGGTCAGGGTTGAAGGATGCTACCAGTACCTAGTGGGTGAAGGCCCCACCTGCAGTGCACAGGACAGCCTCCACAGTGCAGTCACCCAAGTTACCTCAAGGCTGAGAATCCCTGCTCTGAAGGTTGCAAACGCAGCTGAGGGAATGGCTCAATCGGTAGCACCTTTGCCTAGCATTCCCAAGGCCCTGGGTTCCATCCCTGCACTGCACCCACAAAAGACAAGAGCGAGTTAGTGCACTAGCTGGTCCTTCGCCCAGTGCTGCCACTGAGATCACTTGAAGCGAAACATGTCCCCACTGGTAGTGTTTCTATGTAGGTAGCATACCTCCAGCTTGATTAAAAACTCATTAGTGTACATTGATAAGGGAAAGTGCAGCTTAGACCTACTACCTGAAATAGAAAGAGCATGTTTGGTCAGAGAGAAGGAGGGACACAAAGTCAGTCAGGTGAGACATGGGCACCCTAAAATGAACACCTCTGTATAAATGTTGATTAAGGTTTTAAAATGTGCCTGTTTTTTTCAGGGTCCTGGAGTCTGTCTTACACACACACACACACACACACACACACACACACACACGCAGAGTTTTCTCAAACTCTGCTTTGCAATGTGCTTGTGAAAGTTTCTTATCTGTCCTTTTAGATGGTAAGATCCTGGAGGGCGTGGTGAATGTAGACCCTTTGTGTCCTCCATGAGATCTGGAGGATGGAATGAACTTGAGCCTTGTGTTCAAGGAGTTGGCTTTCATTTTGACTGAGTGAGTGACCTGACCAGTTTTCCTCCCTTGGTTCAGCTTGGCAGTCCCTGAAGCTCTGAATACTGTATGGAAAGCAGAAAGGATCCTGTTGGTGCACTGTGGCCCTGAGAGTGATGAGGTCCAGGAGCTCCGGGAGATGAAATCCTGTTTACTGGATCTGTCATTCGTCCCTTCGGTGTAGAGTACAAATCCAGCCCACGGGGAGGGAACTCTGGCACACCGTAAAGAGGTTCTGTAGATTTGGAGCTGTCATCAGAAAGGACAGGACCTACCCAGCTGGCCTAAGCTGAGTCTTGATGGCAGGGAGCACTTGGGAGACACAATGGTTGAGAAGCACTGCCCCAATGGCTGCTGTTTGCAGGAATTAACTACCCTCTGATAGAAACCCCCCATCCCCAGAAAAGACTTACACCAGCCAGATGGCGGTGGCGGCCCACACCTTTAATCCCAGCATTCGGGAGGCAGAGGCAGGTGGATTTCTCTGAGTTTGAGGCCAGCCTGGTCTACAGAGTGAGTTCCAGGACAGGCACCAAAGCTACACAGAGAAACCCTGTCTCGAAAAAAAAAAAAAAGTTACACCAGCGTCTGGAAGCTGAGTGCTTTAAAGGGCCACAGATGATCTGCAGGCAGCTGATACTAGCCTAGAATTTTGGCTTCATTTCATCTCACTAAACCATGAGTCTGATTCCCTGGAACATTCCTCTGGTTTCTGGTAATAATGAGTGCTGTGTACCACTCCAGTGGGAACTTCAACTCTTAGTCCTGTATTGTAATTGAAAAACAACATACAGCAAGAAATCCGTGTGACTCTACCTCAAGAGACACACAGTTACACTTACAGTATCCTGCTTCCCTAAATTCTTCGTTAAAACTGGTGGTGTATAATTTGTGAATGGAGAAATAAACATGGGGCTGTCTTACTGTTTGTGGGCAGTGTCTTCCTGGGATGGCAACTCTGAATTTGTTTCCTACCAGTTTTCTAATTCTTCTTCTTTTTTTAATTTCATGTTCATTGATGTTTTACCTGCATGTATGTCTGTGTGAGGGTGTCAGAAGTCCTAGAACTGGAGTTACAGACAGCTGTGAGCTGCTATCTGGGTGCTGAGAATTGAGCCTGGGCCCTCTGGAAGAAGAGCCAGTGCTCCTAACCTCTGAGCCATCTCTCCAGCCCCGCAGTTTCCTAATTTTATTCGCTGGCTTTCATTGAGTCTTCTTGGCAGACTCACTATCCAGGTATTAATAAAAGTCAAACTCGCAGGAATGACGTTATAACACATACCTCCTTTCTGAGTTATTTGTTAGCAAACCTGAAAGTAGATGACTCAGTTTGTTTATTTGAAGACAGGCTCTCACTCTGTAAGCCAGTCTAGCCTCAAACATATCATCCTCCTGCCTCAGCCTTCCAAGTACTAGCTTTAAAAGTAATGGGTACAAGCCGGGCGGTGGTGGCGCACATCTTTAATCCCAGCACTCAGGAGGCTGAGGCAGGCGGATCTCTGTGAGTTCAAGGCCAGCTTGGTCTCCAAAGTGAGTTCCAGGAAAGGCGCAAAGCCACACAGAGAAACCCTGTCTCGAAAAACCTTAAAAAATAAATAAATAAATAAATAAATAATGGGTACAAAGAAGAGAATCAAGAGTCTGCAGAACCTTCCATGAGGAGCTGGGGGTGTGGCTCACTGGTAGAGTGTGGCTCATGGTTGCGTCCCCAGATCCCTGCCCACCCACAGTGCTGAGGTTGTAGACATTGCTGCTTATGGTTTCAAACTGAGACAGAAGGGAAGGAGGCTGCCCCTTTCCTCACAGGTGTGTAGTGGTGGTCCAGACCCCCAGGGTCAGGTAACTATGGGATTTTCTGACTGATCCTTATTACATTATCACTGGTGACCAGTGTGTTCAGATGAGTTAGTGGGAAAGAAAACCAAATTCGTACACACTGCTCTTGAGAACTTGCCCACTCTGGCCATGCCCAAGAAGTGGCTGTTAGTTGCCATGGCATTGCAATCAGGAAATAAATAGCCCTGAAGATGCCTGACAGCAACTTTCCAGGAAGCTAGGTGATGGAAGATAGTTAGCATTCAACCATCTGTGGAATGGAAAGTGGTCAGAATTCGATTCTCCTACTGCCTATTAACTGACTCTGACAAAGAGGTTGGTTTGTTTGTTTTTGAGATTTGTTTATTTATTTATTATACACACACACACACACACACACAATATTATGCCTGCACACCAGAAGAGGACACCAGATCTCATTATAGATGGTTGTGAGTCATCACATAGTTGTTGGGAATTGAACTCAGGACCTCTGGAAAAGCAGCCAGTGCCCTTAACCTCTGAGCCATCTCTCCAGCCCCAACAAGTAAGAATTTTTTGGTAGGGTTTTTTCAGGAAAAAAGTTTAGTCCTACAAACAGTTCTATTGTTATTCCAGTCTAAAACACATACTGTGTGTTTTGTTCCTAAGAGCCTGTTACCTCTGTAAAATAGGTACTCTTCCTCAAAGGATATGTTTAGACTTTTACATATTAGGCCTTATTGTGTGTATGTATGTATATATATATATATATGGAAGCTTTTTTAAAATGCTTTGTAAAATAGTTATTTCCTAAAGTTATAAACTATGTCTCTCAGGGCTGGAAAGATGGCTCAGTGGACTGCTCTTCTGGAAATACTGAGTTTGTTTGCCAGTACCCACATGGCAGCTAACAGGTATTTGTAATTCCAGTTCCGGAGGTCCATTGCCCTCTTCTGGCCTCTGTGGGCACTGCATGCTCATGTTGCACATAAAATATAAATATATAAATATAAATGCAGGCGAAACAGTCATACACAGAAATAAAAACTGAAAATAAATCTCTCATTGTCTCGTGTAACCTTAGCTTGAGAATTCCTGTGCCAGCCTTAAATCTAGCATGGGCTGGCCATGGTAGCAACCCGCCTATTAACTCAACACTCAGGGGGCTAAACAAGAAGGTCAGGGTGAGAGGGCAGTGTGGGCTACAAAAGATCTTGTCTCAAAATGAAAAGGCTGAGCTGGGCATGATGGCGCACACCTTTAGTCTAAGCACTCAAGAGGCAAAGGTAGGCGGATCTCTGAGTTCCAGGCCAACTTGGTCTACAGAGCACATTCCAGGACAGCCAGGGCTGCATAGAGAAACTCTAAGGAAAACAAAACAAAACAAAAATAATAAAAATAAAAGGGCTGAGGAGCTGTTTCAGCAGTTAAGAGCACATACTGCTTTTCCAGAGGACCTCAGTTCAGTTCCCAGCACCTACACTGAGTGGTTCACAGCCACCTATAACTCCAGGTTCATGGGATTCATCACCTCTGGACTACATGGGCACCCACACTCAATTACACAGATACTCAAGTGTGCGTGCACACACATGTGGTGATATTTTGTTTGTGATCTAACAAATAAAGCTTACCTGAAGATCAGAGTGCAGAGCCAAGCCACTAGTTAGCCATAGAGGCCAGGCAATGGCGGCGCACACCTTTAATCCCAGCACTCGGGAGGCACAGGCAGACAAATCTCTGTGAGTTTGAGGCCACCCTGGGCTACACAAGATTGGTCCAGTCTAAAGAAAAACAGCCAGGCAGTGGTAGCACACACCTTTGATCCTAGTACTTGGGAGGCTCATGCCTTTAATCCCAGCACTAGGGAGGTGGAGATAGTAAGTAATGGCTGGGTGTGCAATAAGTAGTAAGATTAGGTGGGAGGAGACAGGAGCTCAGTCTCTTTCAGGTTGAAGAGTTGGTAAGGTAAGAGGTGATAGACTCTTTCGTCTCTCTGATCTTGCAGCATTTACCCCTATATCTGACTCTAGGTTTTTATTATTAAGACCAATTAGAATTTGTGCTACATACACACACACACACACACACACACACACACACACACACACACACACACACACAAATAAGTCTTTCAAAGTAAATAAAAACAGGGATAAAATGAAATGGCATCTAAGCTTGATATGGTGGTACACAGTTTTAATCCCAGCACTCAGGAGGCAGATGCAGGCAGATTGCATTGAGTTTCAGGGTAGACTGTTCTACATAATGCGTTCCAGGCCAGCCAGGGCTGCATAGTGAGGCCCTGCCTGCAAATACGAGGGCTGGAGAGGTGGCTCAGCAGTTAAGCATATGCTAGTCTTGCAGGGAGCCCAAGCTCAATTCTAGCCTAGTGGCAAGCTATTCCAATCCCCATTCCTAGTGGCCAGCAACTCAAAACCACAGTAACTCTAGCTCCAAGGGGATCTGATGCTTCTGACCTCTGCAAGCACTTACACTCTATGCACATGTCCACACACAGACACATATATACGTGTAACTAAAAATAAACACAAATCCTTTTTTAAAAATAAAACCACAGGGGGTGGAGATTTAGCTCAGTGGTAGAACATTTGCCTAGCAAGCGCAAGGTCTGGGGTTCGATCCTCAGCTCCAAAATAAATAAATAAATAGATGGATAGATAGATAAATAAAACCACACAAGCTGGGTGGTGGTGACTCACACCTTTAATCCCAGCACTTAGGGGGCAGAGGCAGATGAATATCTGAGTTCAAGGCCAGCCTGGTCTATAGAACTAGTTCTAGGCCAGCCAGGGCTACACAAAGAAACCCTGTCTCTAAAAAACAAAAAAATAAATAAATAGGCCCAATTGTTAAAATTTAGCTTGTCCTCCAAGCACAAGAACCCAAGGTCAACCCCCAAAATCCATGTGAAGAGAAGATGTGGTGGCACATACTTGTGACCCAGCCTTGGCGAGATGGAGACAAATGGGCCCCTGGGGCTCACTGGCCAGCCAGCTAGCCTAGTCTACTTAGTCTGATGCAGGCCAGTAAGAAACTGTCCATAAAAAGCAGGGTGGGAAGAGGTAACAGATGTCTCAGCAGGAAAAGACACTTACAGTACAAGCTTGGCAACTCCAGTCCAGTCCTCAGACGCCATGTAAAGGTGCAAGAAGAGAACCCACTCTATAGAACTGTCCCCTGACCTCCATATACATGCTGTGACACCCACACACATCATGCATGCATGCATACAGATAATGATTTTTTTCTTTTTGTTCTTTTTTTGCCTGTCCTAGGTCTCACTCTGTAGCCCGGGCTGGCCTTGAACTCACAGAGATCCGCCTGGCTCTGCCTCCCTAGTGCTAGGATTAAAGGTGTGCGCCACCACTGCCTGGCTATGATTTTTAAATGTTTATGGGTATGGTATTATTGCCTACATACATGTCTGTGCACCACATGCATGCAGTGACTATGGAGGCCAGAAGAGGGCATCAGATTCCCTGGAACTGGAGCTATAAAGGGTGAGCCACCACGTGGATGCTAGGAGCCTAACCCTGAGTCCTCTGCAAGAGGTTCTTAATCACATAGCCATCTCTCCAGCCCCTCAATAATATACGTATTTTTTTTTAACTTTTAAAGTGGACACCTCCTGAGAAATGACACCCAAGATTGACCTCTGGCCCCTACATGACTCGATGCACAAACACATACCTACATAAACACATGTAAATGCACAAGTAAACCTAGTTGGGTTCTTTAGGAACATGTGCTACAGTTTAGATTGTGAGTCCCCCAAGGACCCATGTGGTAAAAGTGTGGTCCCAGGAGATAGTAGAACTATTAAGAGGCTGGGCCTAAGGCTGGGTGGTGGTGGTGCACACCTTTATTCCCAGCACTCAGGAGGCAGAGCTAGGCAGATCTCTGTGAGTTTGAGGCCAGCCTGGGCTACAGAGTGAGTTCCAGAATAGCTAGGGCTACATAGAGAATCCCTGTCTCAAAAAAAAAAAAAAAAAAAGAGGTTGGACCTAGTGGGAGGTGGCCAACCAAGGAGATCTCTGGTCTCCTCTTTTCTCTTTGCTTCCAAGTCACAAGACTACTTCATCCCATGCCCCAGAGCAAGGGGCCCAGTCATGAGCTGGGACCTCTAAAACAGCTGTGGATTTCTCCGGGAAGGTGTTATAGTGAGAGAAAGCTGAGGAGCACCACACCAGCCACCAAAGCTTCTGTAGTTGTGTGTGAGGGCGGGTGTGAGTCCTCATTCACCAGAGCTCCCGGAACAGGAAATGGTGAGTTTCTGCAGTTAAGCAGGGCCAGTTACCACCATGTAAATTCTTAAGGACCAGTTTCTCTCCATACTAAACACAACTCCAAACAGAAGGAAGAAAGCAGTGAAAATTCAGGAAAAGCTCGTTTATTGCAAAGGATACATTGAAGCTATAGGGCAGCCTTCCTGGAATGTGTGGTCAGCCATCCCTCTGGGGTTTTCTTCTGGAGCACACTGAGGAGACGCATTAAGTGCCCCTGGGGTCCAGAATTTTGCCTATGAAGAGCAGGGCCCCGGTGTCTGTGTCTCTCAGGACAAAGATGAAAGGCTGATTAAGGTGATAGTCTAGTGGGAAGGTGAGGCGGACAGGCTGGAGGCTTGGGTTGGGGCTGCTTTCCGCCCCCTCCTCATTCCACTCAAAAGCAGCCCTGTGTTCCACCTGGGTGAGCTTGACAGGTTTGCCTGTGATCTTGCTGAAGTCAGGAGAGTCAAACAAGGACTGTAGCTCTGTAGAGATTGAGAGAGATTCCATTAAAATCCTCCTTGTCCAAAACACAGACACAGACACAGACACACACACACACACACACACACACACACACACAGAGTCCTTATTTGTGTAAGCTGATTCTCAAGAAAGAAAGCTGGGAGTGGAGCACGCTTTGCCCTATGGGGTATGAGGTGCTCTGAGCTACTGCAGGCCCAGGACCTACCCGGGAGCATAGAGCCAGCAAGGCTGTATGAGAAACCAAGGTAAACAGACCTGGCCCGAGACAGTCTTCTGGGCTGTTAAGGGTATGTGCTCACAGGACCAAGGACTACGTCTGATGGGACAGTGGTTCTGTGTTCCCCTCCCTCATAATAATGTAGTAAGTGCCCAAGAGCCTCCCTACAAAGTTCTGTCAGCAATGTGGAAGGCTGAAAGACTCCGCTCATTTCCAGCCCCTGGAGCGAAGTGGTCTTCAGACATACTCATCTCCTGCAGAGACTTGGTGACTTCGCCCTCGTAGCTCAGCTTCAGCTTGGGGACGCTCAGCACGGCTTGGATGGTCTTCAGTTCTCGGTCTATGTCATGGATGAACTCAGAAGTGAGGCTCTCCTCTATCATGGTCAGGTTCTGGGTCACCGTCAGGGGCAGGAAGAAGATGATGCTCATGCTTCCTGTCAAGGGCAGCTGGGCAATCTAACAACAGAGAAGCATGGGAGTTAGTCCTGGGGCCGGGCCCAGCCGGGACCTGTGCAGTGGCTGTCTTCCAGTTTTCTTCTCAAGTTTGATGAAAAAACGTTAGCTTGTGGTTTATCTTAGTTGGGGTTTCTATTGCTGTGATAAAATGTAGCCAAAAGCAACTTGGCGAGGAATGGGTTTATTGCATCTTAGAACTCTCAGGTCACACTTGTCACCACAGGAACTCAGGGCAGGAGCTGGAGCAGAGGCCACAGTGGAACTGCTCTCTGACTTACTCCCCCAAGGCTTGTTAGCCTGCCTTTTCCACCAGCCAGACCACATGTTGAGAAGTGGCAGGTCCACAGTGGGCTGGGCCCTCCCACATCAATCATTAATCAAGAAAATGCCCCGCAGTGTGCCCAGAGGCCAGCCTGGTGGAGCACCGTCTCAGTTGAGGTTCCCAACTTGTGTCAAGTTGGTGACAGTAGCCAGGACCTGGTTCTCAGGAGCTGGAGTTGAAAGTCCTCCCAGAGTCTACCTGCCAGCATTTCCTGAGCATTTGCTTTGTGCAGAGCCCTGGACTACAAACGAACAGTAGAACAGACCCTTTGAACAGAGGTTCTTTTTTGGTTTTTGGTTTTTTTTTTTTTTTTTAAGATTTATTTATTTATTATGTATACAGAAGAGGGTGCCGGATCTCATTACTGATGGTTGTGAGCTACCATGTAGGTGCTGGGAATTGAACTCAGGACCTCTGGAAGAGCAGTCAGTGCTCTTAACCTCTGAGCCATCTCTCCAGCCATGAACAGAGGTTCTTACCCTAAGGCCCGTGGGACAATGTCAGGGTTTCCTAGAGCCCCATGCAAGCAACCATATACAGAAATGTCATTTCTCCAGTGGGGCAGGCTTTGTTGTTGTTGTTGTTGTTGTTTGTTTTTTGGGTTTTTTTTGGGGGGGGTGGAGTGTTGAGATAAGATCTCTCCATTATGCTACCCTAGAACTTTCTATATAGACCAGGCTGGCCTCAAACTCCCAGAAACCTACCTACTTCTGCCTCCCAAGTGCTGGGATTAAAGTGTGTCACCACACCCTACAGTTTCAGGCCCTTTTGTCAGATTTCCTAAGAAACCATAGCCTAGAAGGGGTTAGTGACTACTGATTTGGAGCTGAGAGAAGTCAGATGCACTCTGAGAGTCTTAGAATGTCAGTGTGTGACGTTCGTGACAGCTTGTCAGAACTTGGCTCTTGATTCTAAAGAGGAGCTGTCAGGAGAAGACAGCTTTGGGCTCAGGCTGTAGCGCAGCTGGTAGAGCACTTGCCCAACATACGTGAAGCTGTGGGTTGATCCCCAGCACTGCATTAACCAGGGTATCGGCACGTGCCCACAATGCCAGCATTTGGGAGTAGAGACAGGAAGGTGAGGAGTTCGAAGTGTCCTCAGCTAGTAAGTTTAGGCCAGCCTGAGTTACGTGAGACTCTGTCTCAAAGAGAAAAAAGGAAAGAGATGAATGAATGAATCGACATTTGAGTGCTAAGTTCCTTTCTTTGTCTCGTTTTTGGCAGTACTAAGGATTAAACTCAGGGCCTTGCTCATACTAGGCAAGTGTTCCACCGTTGTGGGACATCCCAATGGGTGCCTAGTCTTTTTTTGGTTGGTTCTTTTGTTGGTTTGTTTTGTTTTTGTTTTTATGTGTATAAGTGGTGGCCTGAATGTCTGTCTGTGTACCATAGACATGCCTGGTATCTGCAGAGGCCAGAAGAGGGTGTCAGATCCCCTGGAACTGGAGTTACAGACAGTTGTGAACTGCCATGTGGGTGCTGGGAATCAGACCTGGCTCCTCTGAAAGAGCAGCTCCATTGTTCTGGCCCATTTCTGTTTTCTGAGATGGTCTCAAAGTACAGCTCAGACAGGGCTCTTGATGACCCTCCCCCAGCCTCCTGACTGCTGGGATTATAGGTGTATGTCACCATCCCCAGCTCTGAGTGCCAGATTTTGAAAACCCATTTTCTGTGACCCTGATCCTGACCACAAACCATGGGAAAATATCTGCTTGTCACTCCCCTTCAAGAAAAGGAAGACCCCAGGTGGTGGTGGCGCACACCTTTAATCCCAGCACTCGGGAGGCAGAGGAAGGAGGATCTCTGAGTTTGAGGCCAGCCTGGTGTACAGAGCGAGTTCCAGGCCAGCCAGGACTATACAGAGAAACCCTGTCTTGAAAAGCCAAGAGAAGGGAGCAGGGAGGAAGAGGAGGAGAGGAAGAGGAGGAGGAAAAAGGAAAGGCCCAGAAATGTTACTAACTTGCCGACACAGCAAACTTCAGATAGCTGGCCATTCTCAGCAGCCATCCATTCTCTACCACCCTGCCCCTCTCTGACCCTCCCCCACCATCCCTACAGACCTTGCAGTTGAGATCCGAGTCCAAGCCATATCGTAAGATGGCCTTGGGTTCTGACATCATGGGGACTTTGACGGTCCTGTCCTCATCCAAGTGAAAATCCTGCAGGCTCGTCTTTTTCGAGTCAAACTTTGTTACCCACTGCCCTGGAAGGAAACACAGAGTTTCCTGAGCTGCTGTCACTGGAAAGGCCAGAGGACCGTGTTGTGTCTCCACTGGCCAAACAAACCTGAGCTGTCATGGACACAGGAGCTGCTGGGTCCCAGTGAGTGTGACAGAGACCACAGGATCCGGCTCTCTTCCCCACACCAACTCAGATGAAAGTAAGTGGGTGTTCTCACTTTGACGTGGATCACCAAGCTCTTTGGTTTAAGGTGGCCTTTAACAGGCTGGGTTGTGCCTGGCTCGCCTACCCTCTGTGTGCTTGGAGTAGGAAGCCCCGGGCTTTCCTCCAGGTCAGGCGTCCACTCTTGCTGCTGCTCAGTAAGGTGGTCACATTCTAAGAGGGAAACTGGTCAAACTATTCCTGCCGCAAGCCCCTTTCTGAAGAAAGTAGACCTCATGTGAGGCCTGTGGAAGGGTCTCCCGACACGTTACTACCGCCTAGAAGAGTGTTGATAGGTAACTGGAAGCAGTTTCATGAGCACAGGGCGGTACAGAACTAGTACTGGCTTGCTGTGAGAAGAACACAGTAGATATTGTGCAGGGTTGAAGTAGATGTATAATCCTCACAGGAAAGCTGAGGAGACAGATGGCTCAGGAGAAACTTAGACAGGGCTCTGCACTCAAATCGGAGATCTGTGTCCAGCTCCACTCAGACGTTTCTCTTGACCCATAGCTCAGGGACACTTGGTAGGTGATAAGCAGATAAGCAAGCCCACATGGTTTTCATAGCCTCGTCTGGCCTTGCACCTGCATCCGTATCCACCACCAGCACTACACACACCTACCATCCTCCCTTGGCCCAAGAGAAATGGGGAAGCCCTCACCCTTGAAGTAAGCCACGCCGAGGAGGAGGATGCTGATGGCACTGGGCATTTCTCTTGTGGACCGAGTGACTTTCCCTTTCATCTGGGCCTGCACCCAGTTGTTCATTTCCTGGAGGTCTATTCGAGGGTTGCCGGTGAGGATTCTGGGCCTGGTCCCATATGACTTCTCCAGAGGTGCAACGAAGCTGGATTTTACCCGAAGTTCTTGAGAGGGAGCAGAGCAGAGGTTAGTGTATGAGAGCTGAGCCAGCACTTTGAAGGCCTGCCAGACCCCAGCTTCCTGCCCACCATCTTCCCCTGACTTGCTGGGGCATCTGCTGGCTTGTCCAAACGCTGGACAGGGAACAGGATTCCACCATTGCCTTCCCTTTCGTGTTACAGCCCTCTCCAGACCCTCCTGCTGTCTCCCACAGCCCACTTCCTCTTTCTGCTCCTTTGTGGTCTCACAGGCCCTTTCCTGCCCACCAGTGCCAGGCCTGGCCTGAACACACACAGTCTATTGTTTAGACAGAATCCCCGGCATGGAGCAGCATGGAGCACACAGATGACCCAGGCCAGAAAAGCAGCCATGTGCCAGGCATGATGGCGTGTCTGCACTTGGAAAGCAGGGGCCAGCTTGGGCTACATAGGCTGAGGGGCGAGGTGGGGTTGGCTACTGACTCCTCTCAAACACAATTCTGGAAGCACTCTTGAGGCTCTTCCCAGGGGCAGTAACAGAGGAAAGGAGTTCCTTGTAGGTGCCGTGGATATCGGGGTTGCTGATCAAGTCGTAGTAAAGAGCCCGGTGTATGACAGATTCTGTTCGCTGTTCAGCTCCTGCCAGAGGGAAAAGGTGGCAGGCTTCATAACTGCCCACAGCAGGCCAGGGTGTTAGACATCTAGTCTTGTCTTCTGAGAGCCTGAGGAGGCTGATATTGCAGACATTCTAGGTGGACAAAGAGCTTCCGGGAAATAATGACTGCATTGCTAGGAAAAGCCTCTAAAATAGGCCAAGGCATCAGACCTACAGAGAGAGAAGAGTGGGGTGCTTTCCCTCAAGTTCTCCCATCATTATCCACACTACTGTGAGGGGGAACCCAGGCCTACTGGTAACAGTTGTACCCCTAGAACCTGGACAGATGACTAGCACACAATAGGAGTCCTCTTAAGGAACCAAGGATTGAGTGTCACTTTGATAGAGTGGTCAGAATTGAGTGTGTGTGTGTGTGTGTGTGTGTGTGTGTGTGTGTAGCCAGAACCTGGCCAGAGCTGCAGCCCCCACCGACCCTTTCCTGTTCCCTGGCAGTGTACGCATGGAGACTCAGGGTGGGCAATTCAGGTCCACCTGCAGCTGCCTTCTGCTGACACTCACCCAGAGAAAGAGCGGAGAGGGCCGTGGCCACGCTGAGCGGAGACAGCAGAACATTGGCAGTTGGGCTGGCACTGGATCTCAGACGGTACAGGTCATAGCCGAAGTTGGAAACGGCTGCTGCCAGCTTGTTTACAGGGACCTTGAAGAAGGGGTCCTCCTCCTCCACTGGCTCCCCTGTGCTGTCGGGGACTGGGGAACCCTGGCTCGGAATACAAGGACCAGTGGGAAGGCACAGTGAATGGCATCGCCTCTGGGTTGGGGTTGTCCTCTGGTCCCTGGGGGCCATTAGTCTAAGGTCGGAATGAGTGTGTGCTGACTGTACAGAACCTCTGTGCTGGGGAGAGGCAACACACAGGGCTTGCCAGGCGTGAACTGTGACCTGAGAGCGGGAAACCTGGCCTACTTTAAAATAAAAATGGTAGGGCTGGGGAGCTAGCTCAGTTGGTAAAGTCCTGGCCTGACAGCATGTGGACCTGGGTTCAGTCCCAGAAAGCACACATAAAGGCTGGGCATGGTGATGCATGCTTGTAATCCCAGCACTGGGGAGGAAGAGATGGGCAGGTCCCTGGGGCTCACTGGCTGCTCAGCCTGGACTAGGACTTCCTTATTATTAGCTAGCAGCTTTGTGAGGAACTTTCTGCTCCTTTTTGTCATGTCTCAGGGCTGGGAGCAAACCCATGCTCTTGCATATGCTGGCCAAGTGCTGACATCTCCCGTTTCTGTTGCTATTGGTGGGGTTGGGGTGGGGGGTGGGGGGTGGGGGGCGGGGCTGAGACAGGGTCTCACTCTGTGTCTCTGGTTGTCCTGGCTCTCACTTAGTAAACCAGGCTGGCCTTGAACTCACAGAGATCCGCCTGCCTCTGCCTCCCAAGTGCTAGAATTTTTGTATTTCTATCCATACCTACCAACCTCAGAGTAAGTGTTCTCGTGGGTAGGACTCAGTTAATACAGCACTTATGTAGCATGCCTGAGGTCCTGCATATCATTTCCAACTGGGGGAGGGGAGGGCAGGTGGCTAGTAGGTGAGGAATAAGTAAATGGCCGTAGTGGCCTTGTAAGGAAGCAGACTGACGTCTAAGGTCACTAAGCCCTAATCCGAACTCAGAACCCACAATGCCCAGCTCTATAGCTGATATACCCAACTGGCTTGTCCCTTGTGTGGCCCTACCCCTACTTCCTCCATACCCTGAAAGGTGAAGCAAATACTTACCTTGCTGCTAGAGAAACCAAGACCTGAGAAATGAAGGCCAGAGCCCCCCCCCCCCCCCCCCACCCCCAGCCCCGGGCCTAGCACTGCTTCCCTGTGCTGGCTCCCTGCCGCCAGCCAGCCAGCCTAGGAAGGGCTAGAACAGCTGCTGCCCACACCTACCCACCCTACTGACCTCAGAGCTGCTGCCCACATCCTGGCCACTGCCGTGCCCGAGCAGGGCTCCAGTCCAGAGGAGTAGCACCAAGGCCTGCATCCCGGGACTACAAGAAAGAAGACAAGACAAATGATGCCCCTCGCCCACACCCTGTGCTGCCACCCCACCCTTCCCAGGGGCAAGAGTCAGACGGATGAGAACTTTCCCGAGGCTTGGTGTCCCTGCCCTGCTGCACCTGCCGCTTCACAGCAAACTGTGCCTCCATGGTGGTTCCTAGCGGCACCTTGTGCCAGCCTAAGCACCAGAGCAGTGGAGACCCAGCGTCGGGCTCTTCTGGCCCCAAGAAAACGGCCTGGCACAAGCACACACCGAGGCTTCTCCATGGAGGCATACAGCCAGTTCATCTGGTAGGATTTGGAGCCCTGTCTCAAAACGGGAGCAGAACCAGATCTTTATAAAGACTCACGGAACATCTGTCTGGTCTAGCCCTGCTACCCACCAAAAGTTTTCCGGCTAAAGGCTGAAAAGGACTGATAAGGACTCACTCAGACCTGTTTGCCCCCCACCCTTTTTATTCAGATGGGATCTTGCCTAGGTAGCCTTGAACTCGAAGCTGCCCTCCCCCATCCGCCTCCTGAGTGCTGGAATTCCAGGTGTGTGCCATCATACCTGTCAACCCCATTCTTCCATCTCAAGAACAACTCTGAGTGCTTAGTTAAGAGGGTGTGGACTAGGGCCACACTGTCAGATCTAAGCCTGACTTCGTAGCTGTCCAAAGAACAAATCCCTCCTACTGTTATGTTATGAGGGCTAAATTATATAATATCTCTCTCTCTCTCTCTCTCTCTCTCTCTCTCTCTCTCTCTCTCTTTCTCCCTCCCTCCCTCCCTCCCTCTCTCTCTTCTCTTTTGAGACAGTCTTGCTATATTTAGGCTGGCCTTGAACGTGTGGGCCTCCTGCCTCTGCCTCCCAAGAGCTGACATCACAGGTGTGCACAACCACACCTGCCTAGACTATATCTTAGCAGCCCTTAGCAGTGCCAGGGCTTGGGAAGATCTCAGCTGTCCCTTCACTGGCATCTCTTCTGAAGGGCCATTTCTTCTTCCCCTCACTAGCATGGAAACAGCTCTAAACCCCAGAGCCTGCCTTCCTGCAGGTTAAACAACACTAATTTTTGGTGGGACCTCCCACATTCCACCACCTCCCAAAGCAGCGACCTTTCTGCCCAGACTCTAGTCTGGCACTTGAGACCACAGGGAAATGTTGAAATCTGGACTATGGGTGGGGAATGAGGGCCGTAGGAAAGCTCACCCTAGAGTCGGAAAAGACCACTGCCTGTCCTAACATGCCCCCCACCCATCCTCCAGCACACACACCCTGAAGAGCCCCTCAGCCCCATCATTACCCTGTCACATGTATTTGCCCCCCCACCCCCCACCCATACATTACCAACTTTTCTGACTTCCTAGAACAAATTGGATCTGAAGAGTCAGGAGTGCAATCTGCAATCATTGGCTAAGGTCCTAAAATTTAAGTCAGATAATCCACTAGAAAACTGCAGCCCATGAGGGCCAACAAGAGAAAGTTTACTCTGCTTCCAGTGGTACCAGCCTCCTTCTTTCTAACCCTTCCTCAGATCTCCCAGTGGGAATTCTAGGGACCCTTGTGTTCTCACCCAGGGGCGCTGCCTCCCAACTTCCTGGGGAGAAAACCCCGTTGGAACAGAGAAAGTGATGCAGATTTAGCCCTCCCCACCCAGCCCCACCCATCGGAGGCAGCGGCCTCCTTCTGCGAGCCCAGCTGCAACAGGCTTATTTATCAGATGCACAGAAAGCCCACTCTGGTCCCTCTGGGTGGGTACTGACTGACAGAAGGGAGGAGAAGGTCACCTTTGGCATCTTATTCCAGGAAGTAAATGAGATGCACTTGCAGATGGGACCTCCTGGAGTTCCTCCAGGGTGTAAGTCAGATCATTGTTACCAAATGGGTAGGCTGAGACCTGAAGCTGAGATGTGGAACGCAGTAGGCATGGGGAAACACGGGGGTCCAGTGCTGGCCCAAGAGTTATTAAGCAGGGACAGGTGTTAGTGGAATGTCTGAATTCTCCACCTGAAGCCACAGGAGTTAAGAAAATGGAGACCCTAAGGGCAGAAAGTGAGGGTCTGCAGCAGGGGCCCCACAGGACACATACCATGTCCTGGGAGCAATAACTGTGGGTTGGGTAGGCAGCTTTGGCTAGCCAGGGGCACCGGGACAATGATGCCATCCTGTCCAAAGGGCAAGTGTCCAAGCCAAATTCCTGGGCTACGGTGGGGGAGGGCATGGGGAAGGGTCAAGAGTCTCTCCCCTCTGAGCCGAGGTCTGCCCCAAATCAAGAGGCACAGAAACTGGGGTGTTGTGGTCTCAGATCCGGGCTGGGAAGACAAATGGGAGCCGGCACATGTGTTTCCGATTAGACCCAGCTAGGAGACAAACATGCTGCTCCTCCTCCACTACTCCCTCCTCCCAGAGCCAAGCAGCCTTCCAGCCACATGGCAGTGGACATGAGGACAGTGCAGGGGAAGACACCTCCCTCTCCACTGCCTCAAGGACTGTTCCAGGGGTCCAGTCTGGCTGGCTCATCTACACCACTCACCTCCCGTGCAGTTGGGTTGTTTGTTTGTTTGTTTCTGAAATCTTGGAACCTGAAACACCCCATAGTTGCACCTCCCAACACCCCAGAAAAAGCCAGCCCTGGGGCCAGAACTCCCTGGGCCCCACCCATCCCCCTCAGCCTGGGGGCTGAACTGATGGGCAGCTAAGGTCCAGACAGTGGCTGGCACTTGGGAAGCTAGTGTCTGTCCTTTGACCCAGACCACTCCCTGCTGTGGCTTCCCCGGGAGGTAAAAAGGATCCAGAAGAACAGCCAGACCCCACACCAGCTAGGCTGGAGGCCGCTTATTGTTTGCAAGAGGCCATGACCTCATCTGTCTCCCATTCACTCCCTAACAGAATCGGTGGTAGCGGGACAGAGGACCTAGCAGGCATCCCATCCCAGCGGGATTCAGGCTGCTCCTGCTGGGGGGGTGGGGGGGGATAAGCACCAGTTGATTGTGAAAAGCAGCAATCGGAGTGAGTGGAGCCAGGTTGGTCTGCAGGAAAGACCACCTTCCTTGCTCACTGCTGCTGGAAGCAACTTCAGGGAGAGCCCCGCCTGTAGGATGATAGCCCCTTTGGGGTACTGTTCAGACCAGACCCAGAGCTTAGCTCCCCACTTCCCACCACTCCCACATTGTTCTCCAACTCCATTCAAAACCCCATCCAGCCTCTCCGTTTGCTGCAGTGGGATATGGGGATAATAGCAACCCTGGCCCTCTGTCCCCCAAGGCCCTCTCATCTGTCCACCTTGCTCCCTACACTGCAGAGGCTACTGTATCCCTACCTCCACCTCCTTGCACCCCTCTTTTCTGCTCTCTGGGGTGCCCCTGCTCCTCCCAGTCCCTCTAGCTAGGCTCCTCTTCCATCTCTCTTCCCCAGGCTAGACCAGGAGCCGCCTTACCTGTGGTCCGCTGCAGCTCCTTTCAGTCTAGGTCCCTCTGAGCCTGCACCCTGAGGGGGCTCTAGCAAGCCGTGCAGTGAAGGGCTGCCTCCCAACCCCGCGTCCAGCAGGCTTCAGATTACAACTACTCCTTTCTTAAAGTGACCTGACTCAATTTGGAGTCTGTGATTGCATCATTGTCTGGTGTTAACTTTAACCCACTGCTACCCTTCCATCCTGTGTCCCCAAGACCATGCATTCACATCACCCTCCTCACCCACCCCATCTTCCTTGGGCTATCATCTCTCCCAGATGGGCCCCTCCAATAGGATGGCTAACTTCACAAGGTACTTGGGCCAGCCTGGGGTAGGTCATGAGTCTGAACTTGAACATCAGAAAGGATTGGCTGAGAGGCAGGCTGCATGGAGAGAAAGTGAGTCGGTGTGGAGACACTGGGTTTTTCCAGGTGGTTAGCTCTGGCTCTACCTGCAGTTGGAGAGCGAGATAATTCTCCTTCCTCTCCTGGAAAATGAAAGGATGGCACTGGGCCTGTCTACTCTGAAGTTCTGTGCTCTCTGAAAATTACAAAGGACGGTGGGTGCTGGAGAGATGCTGAGCAGTTAAGAGCACTGCTGCTCTTGCAGAGAACCTGAGTTCTCACAACAGGGACTCACAGCTTCCTGTAACCAGCTCCAGAGAATCCAATGCCCTCTTCTGGCCTCCTCAGGTATCACACACGTACAGATACCTGTACACTGACACACAGACACATAAATAAAAAATAAAACCTTTAACATGAAAAGGGGGGACAGTGGGGAAACATCTGACCAGAAGAAGAAATGGGTGTACCGGACACCCATCCTGGGAGGTGGCCCACACTAGACATTGCCTGCCCAGGAGAACAGCTTGCCCTGGGGTGTCAGAACTCATGATGCAGTTTCAAAACTAAAGCACTAGCATAAGCGATGGCTAGCAACTCCAGGCTTAGTCCCCTGACCGGAAATACTTAGGACTATTTAAAAAAAAAAAAAAAAAAAAAAAAAGAAGAAGCCGGATGGTGGTGGAGCACACCTTTAATCCCAGCACTCGAGAGACAGAGCCAGACGAATCTCTGTGAGTTTGAGTCCAGCCTGATCTACAAAGTGAGATTCAAGACAGCCTCCAAAGCTACACAGAGAAACCCTGTCTTGAAAAACCAAAAGAAAAAAAAAAAAGAAAAGAAAAAAAGAAAAACAGTTTGGATTTGGGATCTGGAATATTTGCATCTATGTGAGAGATCTTGGGACTGGAACCCAATTCTAAACTTGAAATTCACCTACTTCATGTAACTCTAAACACACTCAGCCTGAAGGTAATCAATATTTGCATAACTGGTGTGGTACCCATAATCATAACACTTGGAAGGTGGTGGCACAAGTTCAAGGCCAGCCTTGACCACACAGTGAATTTGAGGCTAGCCTGGGCTACATGAAGTCCTGCGTAATAAAATAATAAAGAAAAAGTGGCCACTGAGGTGGCTTAGCAGGTAAAGGTACTGGCCACTGAGCCTGAAGACCCGAGTTCTCTCCACAGCACCCACATAGAAAGAGAAAACCAACTTCAACATGTGATCCCCTGATCTCCATGTGTGTACCATGGCTTGTGCACACACCCACCCCACACACCAAATAAATAAATGTAACGATTCTTTTAAGAACAGTATTTTTGTTACTCTTGCTCATGGGACAAAGTTCATGCACATTGAACTGTCGACGGTGTAGCATGGGATCTGCTCCAGAAAGCTGAAGGTTACAGAATGCTTCGTATTGCAGCTGCTCTGGTTAAAAATGTTGCTTTCTAAACCTATATAACCAATGGTTTTTTTTAGGCTGACTAAGAAAGCCTGATAACCATTCAGAGGAAAAAAGAAAGAAGAAGGCTCAAAAGAGAACATTTAGGGGACTCTGCAAGCGTTCTCGAGGAAGCCCCAGAAAGCAGAGCTCCGGCCAGTGTGAGTTTCCAATGGGCAAGGTTCAGCTTTAGGAGAAGGAGAGTCAACAGTGAGAGCCCAGGTCCTTTCAATAAAAAAGACTCTAGACAGAGTGCTGTGTGAGGGGATAAAGGCACCTGAAGTGTAGTAAGCCTGCTGAGGAGAGTTCAGTCCTTGGGACTCTAGGTGGAAGGAGACCGCTAACTCTACAAAGTTGTCCTCTGGCCTACACACACACACACACACGCACGCACGCACGCACGCACGCACGCACACACACACACACACACACACACACACACACACACACACACGTGTGCAGAGAAAGAGAGAGAGAGAGAGTCAAAAGCAACAAAAGATGTGATGTCCAGTGAAAATGTCTCAGTTAATCTCCCCAGTCACCCAGTGCCACATTCTGAGCACAGTTGATACTGATATCTTTCCTGGTTGGTTGGTTGGTTGGTTGGTTGGTTGGAGACTAGGCCTCACTATATAGCCCTGGCTGGCCTGGAACTCACAAAGATTCTCTTGCTTCTGCCTCCCTAGTGTTGGGATTTAAGATATACCCCATCACGCCTAGCATATTCTTCAAGCAATATCATGCTCTAAAAAGCAAATATAGGCAGGACAGGATGGTGCACACCTGTAATCTTAGTTCTTGAAAAGTAGAGGAAGTACCATCAAGAGTTTAAGGTCGCTGGGCTGTGGTGGTGCACACCTGTAATCCCATCACTTGGGAGGCAGAGGCAGGTGGATCTCTGTGAGTTCAAGGCCAGCCTGGTCTACAGAGCTAATCCAGGACAGGCTCCAAAGCTACAGAGAAACCCTGTCTCAAAAAACCAAAAAAAAAAAAAAAAAAAAAAAAAAAGAGTTTAAGGCAATCCTCCATACAAGAGTTGGAGGCCAACCTGGGCTACATGAGACCCTCTCAGAAAGAAAAAAATAGGGCCTATGAGATGGCTCAACATTTAGTAAAATAAGATGATGATATGCTTTTGATTCCCCAGGACCCAGATGGCGGAAGGAGAGAGATGACTTCCACAGGTAATTTTCTGATCTCCACATGCATTCCATGGCATGCACGTAGACATTCAAGCACACAAAACAAACAATAAATAAATATCTGGGTGTTTTGGCACACATAATTCCAGCACTCAGGAGACAGAGGAGAAGTGTTGGAAATTTAAGGTCAGCTTGACATACAGAAAGAGTTCTAAGCCAACCAAGAATGCGCAGAAAGACTCCATCTCTAAAATCAAAATAAGATAAATAATACCCAAAGAAGGGCAAACTATAAGGAAAAAGGTTGATGATAAACGAGACATTAAAGTCAGAAATTTCTCTTCACACAAAGATACCATAAAACAAAGAGGAGCCCAGCAGTGGTGGCACACACCTTTAATCCCAGCATAGGCAGACAGATCTCTGAGGTAGATAGATCTCTGTGAGTTCCAGGTCAGTCTCTTCTACAAAGCTAGTTCCAGGACAGCCAGGGCTGTCCTGTCTCAAAACAAACAAATAAACAACAACTAGAGAAAAAACAACCACAACAAAACATTCTAATGAGAAAACTAGAAACAATTCAAGATGTGGAGGGAGCGATGGCTTAGCAGTTTAGAGCATTTGTTACTCTTGCAGAGGACCTGGCTCAGTTCCCAGCACCCACATGGTGGCTCACAACTCTGTAACTCCAGTTCTAGGGAATCCAGTGCCCTCTTTCTGACATCTGTGGGCACAGGGTGTGCATGTGGTGCATAGACATACACTCAAGCAAAATGTTCATAAAACTAACAAGTTTTAAATTTAAAAATGTAAGAGAAAAGTAAGGCCAGGTCGTTCATAGCAGAATCCCAAGTGGCCAATAAATGTATACAAAGAAGTTTCACGGGGCTGGAAATGTAGCTGAGTAGTACAACATTTCCTTAGTACATTAAAAGACTCTAAGCCGGGCAGTGGTGGCGCACGGAGGTAGAGCCAGGTGGATCTCTGTGAGTTCGAGGCCAGCTTGGTCTACAGAATGAGATCCAGGACAGGCACCAAGACTACACAGAGAAACCCTGTCTCGAAAAACAAAAACAAAACAAGGGTTGGGGATTTAGCTCAGTGGTAGAGCACTTGCCTAGCAAGCACAAGGCCCTGGGTTTGATCCTCAGCTCTGGAAAACAAAACAAAACAAAACAAAACAACAACAACAAAAAGACTCTCAGCCAGGCATGGTGTCTTTAATCCCAGTTCTCAGGAAGCAGAGACAGAAGGATTTCTATGAGTTCAAGGCTAACCTGGTCTGCATAGACAGTTCCAGCACAGCCAGGGGAAAATAAGAGAGCCTGTCTAAAGCCCCACCCCCACAAAAATGCTCCCCCCCAATGTTATCATTGCTAATGATCAAAAGAATGCAAATTAAAACCATAGGAAGTCATGTTGCATGCTCATCAGGTTGAGAAGATTTAAACACGTGACAACACTAGTGTTGGTGTGGGTGTGGAAAATGAACTCCACTCATCACAAGTCTGTGTTCCTATGACAACTTTGAAGAAATGATATGACAGTAAATATGAGCATTGTGTGTGATTGTGTGTGGCAACCCTGGCAGTGGAAGGCAGACAAGCCCGAGGCTAAAGCCCAGTATTCTACTTCTGAGTGCATACACCAAAAGCCTCCCACAGCTCTCAGAGGGCGCTGGCCTGGCATACATGAGGTCCTAGGTTCCATCCGCCACTCCACCAAAGAATTAAATGAACATGTGCATACAAGGAATTATTCACAGGAACACTATAGCTGCCTTGTTCCCAGTTTTGTTTTTTGTTTTGTTTTGTTTTGTTTTTAAAGGAAGCTTCTAGAGTGACCTCAATCCAGCTGCCGCTACTCTAGTGCCAGTGCCTCCCGGGGCCGCACCTGAAGAAGGGAATTGGTAAAGAGGGTCCTCTCTACACCATGGTTCCCACCAAGCCAACTACCACAGATGCATGATGGGAAAGCACTCTGGAAGCAATGGCTGCCAAAGGCTCTGGCAAGAGTGCTCCCTCTACTGGAAGAGTGGAGAAATCTCATGGTTCTTTGGGGTTCCAGGAAATCAGACAATATTCAAAGTTCACCCAACAAACTCTCAGATTCTCCGTCCAGTGTCTGCTACAAAAGGTTACTCAGGGCTTCAAAACAAGTCTGCACTTCCAGGGCACAGCTGTTAGTACCAGCTGCCAAGCCAGACGACATGGAGACAGCCTACTCGCACGTGATGTCCTCTGACCTCTACATGTGTGCTAAGGCATATATGTATGTGCACACACAACAAACTGGCAAGCTGTTTGCTCTTATGTCTACACTGTTTCTCCTCCCAGCTTCTCTGAAGCTGCTGCTGTCACCTCGGGGTGGCTCTGTTGACTGCCACAGGGAAACCTCCACCCTACAGCAGCAGGCAGCAGAGCGGAGCCTTCCTCCCTCTCAGAGTCCGTTCTCTGCACGGTTTCCGTTTTCTCCCATCTCTGTCTCTGCTTGCTTGATCCTGGGACCCTCTTCCTTTCTATTAAATCCTCTTCCCCTAAGGGTTGGTTTTTTTTTTGTTTTGTTTTTGTTTTTTTCCAGTCCAGTGTCTCTCCAGCCCCTCTGGGGATGAAACCCATGGCCTTGCACATGCTAAGCAGGAGCTACACCCAGCCCCTAGTTCCAAGACATAAAGCATCTCTATGCTGTCAAATATACACTCCCATCCCTTACCAGAACATTCACTCAATTCCTTGATATTTAAAATGGGTAAACTCAAAACCATCATTAGCAATTCCATGCCTACCAGATCCACATTATAGGCCAGGAATTAACTTATAGGACACTTCCAGCAGTAAGACTGGATGCTACTAATTAGCTCAAATGACAGAAATAACCCTAACTTTCCCAGGCAAAACGGGGCATGTGATTGGCCTGCATTAGCATAACATTTTCATTATAACATGTTTACATTGCAAATTACCACCCACCCCATAATCATTCTGCTTCCCAGCTCAGCCAAAGGCACCACCCCTACCCATTCCTTTACAATGGAAACCTAGGAATTGCAAGGCCAAATCCCATCATCCCCAGGACTTCCTTCTCCTCCCTCCCATGGTCTAACCATTCTACGGCTTTGATCTACACCCTGGGTGGGCCTGCCAACCAGCTTCTTATTCCCACCTCATCCCTCTGCACCCAGAAGCCACATGAGCCTTCCAGAGCCAAGCTCAGATCCAGCATCTCCCAAGTCAAAGGCTTCTGGGTGAGGGGGCACAATACAGGCCAGGCACGAGAGACCTGGCAGGTACAAGAGAATACAAATTGTACTAGAGACAGCTCAGTGGTGGGGTGTTTGCCTCGTAGGCAAGGCCTTGGGTTCAGCACTGCCAGGCCGGGGTAGGGCACGGGGATAGAGGAGAAGACTTGAGGATTCATTTATGCAAAATTAAAAGCCAGGGAAAAGGGCCAGCAAGATGGCTAATAGGCAGGTGAAGGAGCTTGCTGCCAAGCCTGAGGTCCTGAGTTTGATCCCTGAAACCCACATGGTCAAAGGAGAGAGCTGATCCCTGCAAGATATTCTCCTATCTCACCTCTCCTTGTGCACCGTGGCACAAGCACACACACACACACACACACACACACACACACACACACACACACAGTCATAAATAAATAGATAAGTAAGAAAGTAAGTAAATTGCTAGGTGTGGTGGCTCTCAGCTTCAATCCCAGCACTTGGGAGGCCAAGGTCAGTAGATCTCTGAGTTTGAGGCCAGCCTGGGCTACAGAGTGAGTTCCAGGACAGGCTTCAAAGCTACACAGAGAAACCCTGTCTCGAAGAACAACAACAACAACAAAAATCCAAAAGTCAAAAAGTCAAAAAACAAGCAAATAAATGTAAAAATTAAAATAAAACACACACACACACACACACACACACACACACACACACACACACACACGGGGGCTAGAGAGATGGCTCAGTGGTTAACGTACTGCTCTTACAGAGGACTGGAGTTTTGTTCTCAGCACCAACAACAAGTGGTTCATAACCACCTGTAAATCCATCTCCAGGGCATATGACACCCTCTTCTGTCCCCTGGGGGCAACTATACCCATAGACACATATCCACACACCTACACATTATTAAAAATAAAATAAAATAAATATCCTTTTTTAAAAAGTCAGGGGGGCCTGGCGGTGGTGGCACACGCCTTTAATCCCATGACTCAGGGAGGCAGAGGCAGGTGGATCTCAGTGAGTTTGAGGACAGCCTGGTCTCCAAAGCGAGTTCCAGGACAGCCAGGGCCACACAGTGAAACTCTCTCGGGGTGGGGGTGGGGGTCAGGAGAAAGAGGAAACAGTGGCTCAGAAGTTAGGAGCATTGGCTGCTCTTACAGCAACCCAGGTTTGGTACCCAGTGTTATGATTCTGCCGCCACTCCAGCTGCATGGCCACATTTGCGCAGTTCAGCGGCTAAGCAAGGGGTCTTATGTCATCCATGCGCACTAGTGATTACTTGCATGAGGTGTGGTCACACAATCACCACATGCTTGGCGTAGCTCCATTAGCCCACCTGCGCGTGTTCACGGGAATCCTTAAAAAGCTGAACACAGACTCCCCCTCCTCTCCTCTCTGTTCCCTCTTCCCCCCATTCTCTCTCTCTCTCTCTCTCTCTCTCTCTCTCTCTCTCTCTCTCTTTCCTCTTTGCATGTGCTTCTTCCCCAGGCCTGGTTCTCTTGTCCTCTTGTCCCCTCCTCCTAATAAAGCTCTGATACTGGGTTTTGTTGTGGCTCATGCCTCATGACCTTTCGGCACGGTGACCAGTGCCGCTTATCATTTTTAAAAACAACGTTGGTGCTGTGAGGAGACAGGCTGTCTTGGCACTCTGCGTCCGGGACCCTTACCAAAGTTTATTGGACCTACGACTGCCAGCTCCTCTTTTTTCATTTGCCCAACCACCGGATTCCTGCACAGGCCACCAGCTACTGAGATTGGTGTGTTCTCCCTTTCTGATCCCCTGCCATTTCCCACGACTATATCCTGAGATATATTCCTTGAGTCAGACCCCCACCCGGGGTGGGGGGCGGTCCTTGGCTGCATACCATGACACATTCTCTCTTGACAAAGTATTGAATGCTGTCAGGACTCCTGGGGAGTCCTCCGGTATGTACGCCCAGCCCTTGCCCTTCTCGTGATGACGTGATGACGTGATGACGTGATGATGATTGGGGTAACTTGTGCTGCTAATTTATGCTGGCTCACAGACTACCTATCCTGGGGACACCTGAGATAGGAGCCTGGGATCCCATTTGTTATTTTAATTTTTTATTTTTATTCTCTCAGCTGCAGTCATGGGACATGGAAGCTTCCTTGTGGTTCCGCTCCTCCTCTGACAAATGCCTTAGATATCCCCAGATACCAGTAGATTTGGTCAAGTAACAGCTGCTTGAACCTGATGTTTCACGGGAATTATCTAACTTCTACCAGCGAACAGGCAAATGAAAAGAGTTACCTTATCCCCCACTTTTACCTAAGCTCTAACACCCCCCCCCCTTTCTGATTCTCTCTCTCTTGCCTACTTGCCTTCCTGAACCTAAGGAATCTGACTCCAAAGAACCTTATCTTTTCTGTTCTCTGCTCTGTTCTCCTGTACTGGGCAGGCCACTAAGCATGGGCAGGTATGGAAGCAGGCTAGGATGCATGCAAATAAGTTTACAATCAGGACCCACATGAGGGTCACAATAATCCGGATGGCTCTCTAGCCAGAGATCAGTTTATAGCCTGCCTCCTGGCGGGTCTTCCTAAAGCTGTCTTCAAGCCAGCAAACTATTAAAAAAAAAAAAAAAAAAAAATCAAGACATGGACATTAAGGCTAAAACTTAAGCATCCACAGGCAGAAGTTTCAGCTGTGGCATTTAAGATATACCATGGGAAAGACGAGAAAGCCTGTGAACAAAATTGCCAAATTGCTGGCACACGCTATCCGAGCAGCTGCATAAGGGCTTCCAGGTCCCTGTTTTAGAAAGCCACACAGGCTAGTTCGTGCCCTGCCGGGCCATCAGTTGTGCCTTGTTCAAAGTGCCACTCAGAGGGATACTGTTCAGCTGACTGCCCCCAGGCACCCAGTGGCGTGAAGACATCAAACTAAGACCTCCAGCAGACCTCCTAGGCTTGGCCACGGGCTCAGAGCGAACCCAGGATGCATGGGGCGATCTGTTTCCTTCCTGTTGGACACAGAGCCACTTAATCAATCCTGAGGGAGTTTTGGGGTCCTGCCTCTCCTTCCCGTTTCCCTGTTGTCAGACTTAATTGTACTTTCAGGGGTACACAATGGGAAGAGATTTCCCAGCTAAGGGAGGAGCTTTCTTTTCATTTGCTCCCTCCATGTGCCTCACTCCAGACCTGTCAGCAGTGCTTCTCCCCCTCATGCACACAGACAGGGCCTGCTCTTTCTCAGAGGACATCAGGATCCACTGCCTTGTCACCAATTCCAGAAGAATGAGGTCTCACCGCACACGCTTTTCTCTTCTTGGTTCCCTCTTCTAATTAACTACTCAGCTAATTGTTACAGGATCACCATAGAGCTGGAGTCCAAGGACCATCAGATATACCCAGGTGGTAAGGAACAGTAACAGTTAAAAGGTATTTACACCCCAAGACCAAAGACCAAAAAGGGTCTGGACTCTGAAAAAACAAAAATAAAAATAAAAAAAACAACAGACTTTAATATAGCCATCTATTACTGTGAAATGCTCTCAGCAATTGATCACCTGTCTCCTGGATGCTGAACTAGTAAAGGAAACAGGTGCCTCAAAATAATCTGTCTCTGATAAAGCTTCTCTCAGGTAAAAATTAAAAACATGTTCCAATCTCTCTCTCATTAACACTAACCAATATAAGCAGAGTACCAAACACTGCAGTGGTCACCAGCCCAAGACTTCAATTTTTCTCATGGCTGCTTCTTAATATGTTCAAGTTTTTTCTGAGCTCCAGAGGATCCACCTGCAAGGTCAGTGAGCTCTGGAACCACCTGTCAGTAAGCACCTTGTCAGACAAATTCCAAGGCAGCAGACGACAGCCCACCATCCCAGGATGATGGTCTACCTCAGAAGCCCCCCTTCCCTACCCCACCAAGAGTCACCCAACGCCCACCAAGTCAGCTGGAAGCAGTTTTTCCTGAAGAAACGACGCCCCTATTCCTGTTCACCTGCTTTTTATAATAAGCAAAAAGTCTGGGACGTTAGGATTCTGCCACCACTCCAGCTGCATGGTCACACATGCGCAGTTCAGCAGCTAAGCATGGGGTCTTATGTCATCAGTGTGTGCTGGTGATTACATGTGTGAGGTGTGGTCATGCAATCAGCGCATGCATGGTGGAGCTACATAAGCCCACCTGCGCATGTTCACAGGAATCCTTAAAAAGCCGGACACAGATTCCCCTCCTCTCTGCTCTGTTCTCTCCTGCACCCCCCTCTCTTTCTCTCTCTCTCCTCTCTTTCCCAGGTCTGGTTCTTTTGTCCCCTCCCCACCAATAAAGCTCTGATACTAGGTTTTGTCATGGCTCCTGCCTCATGACCTTTTCACACGGTAACCAGCACCACTTACCATTTTTTAAAAACAACACCCAGCACCCACATCGTGTCTCAGAACCCTGTAACCCCAGTTGTAGGTGATCTGATACCCTCTTCTGGGCTATTGCTATTGAACACATGTGACGCACAAAGATACATCCAGAGAAAATAGTTATACACACAAAATAAAATAAATAGCAAAGTCGGGTGGTGGTGGTGCACGCCTTTAATCCCAGCACTCCAGAGGTAGAGGCAGGCAGATCTCTGTGCATTTGAGGCCAGCCTGGTCTACAGAGTGAGTTCCAGGACGGCCAGGGCTACACAGAGAAACCCTGTCTCAAAAAGCTGGGGAAAAAAAAAAAAAAGTAAATAGCAAATGTTTTCTTTAAAGTCTTTGCACGGTCCTAGAGCACTTGTGTGCTTTCCCCAACTACTGACTCCCTCCCGCTCCTCCCCAGCACCATGCTCAGATCATCTTGAACTTCTGCGCATGCTCTCAGCCCTGGCCTTCTGCTTGCTTTTCCTCTTCTCCAGTTCTCTTCTCGAAACTTCTGAGGTGCTCTCCATCACTTCCTTCAGCTCCTGCTCCATGTCGCCTGCTGGACAGGCCTCCCTCCTAGCCCTGCCCGCTTCTTGCTCCACTGGTGAAGTCTCTATTAAGGGCCCTCGTTCTCTGACCCTCACCCTCTGACATGCCCCATATTCCCCTAGTGTAATACCTGCCCCCACCCGCACCCCCCACCCGCACACACAGAGCAGTTTAGCAGCATCAGGATCCCACACCAGTCTCTCATCCCGCCCTCATTGCCCCCCTCCCCTCTCCCTGACCCGGCACATTAGGGCTCCAGAGGACTACTGCCCCATGGACACCCTGCACTCACACAGGAGATCCCAGCAGGGAGATGTGCCTACCCCGGAGGGCAGCCATCACCACCCACATGGACCCCGGTTCTGCCTCCAGCTCCTGCTCTCCCACAGGAAGTAGCCAGTCCGGTGCCTAGGTATCCCCAACTACATCCCCCAAACCCTCAGACACTGCCAGCCTCCAGCTGTCAGCCTGCCCCCGGCTGGCGGGCGCCTGCTCCTGGCAAAGCAGCTGGGGTGTAATTAGAGACCCGTTAGCTCCCTAATTGCCAGTTCTGAGCCGTCCTTGTTACTGGCTGCCTGAGGCGCACACAGAGGGAAGAAGGGCTAAGAGCTGAGCCAGGCTGGCATGAAGGTGGACTTAGAGAGGACTGGCATGTGGCCAGAGACCAAACGTGGCACAGAGAGGGCTCAGCGCAATCTGCCCTCTGGCTGCCTCCCAGCCACATCCACTTGCCCAGAACCTCGACGTCAAACCAGCCCGGCCCATTCATTCTTTATTCAGGTTGCATAAAAGTCACTACAAAAACTTTACAAAAGACTCTCGGGAGCTAAAGAGGCCCTTCCCTGCCTCAGCCCCTGAGCTTCCTGACGAGGAGGACAAGAGAGAGGAAAGGAGGGGTCCTGGCAGTGTTGGTATCTCCAAAGACCAGAGGGGTGACTCGGGTGGTGGGACATGGGTGGGGACCTGGAGGTCTTCAGCAAGATACAACAGAGTCAGAGTAGGTCAACCTCCAGCCATGGAGCACAACGCCAAGGCCAGTGTCTGAGCTCAGGGTGTTTGGGGACATGTCTAAAGGTGGCTTCCTGCTTCTGCCTACAAATATGAAGACGATACCCCAACTAAGTTAGGGACCGGCCTAATGCACCTCTAGCCAGAACTGTATCCATGAGTGCCCATTCCACAAAACTCTGAACTCCTTTGGAAGAAATGAAGATTCCTTTTGCCTACCTTCTTCCAGATCCCACCCCACCTCCTATCCCCAGGAGCTACTGCAAGAGACTGGCTCCTTTCCCTGGAGACTGCCTCCCCAGGTCCCACCCTATCCCACAAAGCCGGTTGGAAAGAGTCACAGGAGTTGAGAGGCTGATCCAGGTGGGGACTCAGGATGCTGCTGCACAGGGGCCCTCCTCACTTGGGGGTGCTAAACTGGGGGTAATCATCATCCAAGGGGGGTGCAAGTTTCAAATCAGGACCAAAGGTCTTGTCTCCATGAAAGTCAGCTTTTTCATGCCGGAAGACCCGGTTGTCAGGGGAATCTTGCTGTTCCTGGGGCTGGGGCTGTGCACTGGGGTTGGGGTTCCTCACGCTGCCCACAAAGAGGGGCATGCCTAAGGCGTCCTCCATGATGAAGAAGAGGAAGGGTCGGTTCACAGCAAAGGAGGAGATGGACATTCGATTCATGGCTGTGCTGGTGGCTGCGGCTGCCTCCACGCCAGCCTCACTGAGTTCCATGGTAGATTGGTGCTGTACGCTAGACACCACCAGACTCTGGTCAGAGATCCCACGCAGGTCTGGGCCCTGGAACAATTCCTGCAGGCCTGCCCAGAGCAACAGATGATGATGAGTCAGTGCTGCCCCCAGGCTAGCTGGACCTGTCTGGCATCGTGGCTAAAGGGAACACTTGAACACACAGATTGATTGGCATCTGTTAAACCTTCAAGTCTCAACCTAAATAACACTTCTAGAAAACTTTTTTTTTTTAAATCAAAGTCTATACTGGGTACCAGTTTGATATTCTCTAGGGCGAACCAGAGAGACACATTCTGACTTACCACTCATACTAGAGAGAGTACCCAAGTTTGCATGTGTCTACTCATTCCATTAGACTGAGTACTTTGTACACAGTGATTTCACAGTACTTAATGCAGAGTAGCTGCAGCATTTAACACAGTAACCCCAGCTTCTCCTCTTCCCCTTTCCAAGCTAGACAATGAGGTTCACATATCACCCTGAACTCTTTTTTTTTTCCAAGACAGGGTTTCTCTGTGTAGGTTTGGTGCCTGTCCTGGATCTCCCTCTGTAGACCAGGCTGGCCTCAAACTCACAGAGATCTACCTTGCTCTGCCTCTTGAGTGCTGGGTTAAAGGCATGTGCCACTGCCGCCGCCTCCACCACCACCACCACCGCCTGGCCCACCCTGAATTCTTTACCCAGGATTCTTAGTAGTGCTCAGGCAGCAGAGTAGTTCATCCCAATCCATCCCAGGACAGAAGATCTACGGGAGCGTATCAATTGCTCCTATCCAGGATGCTGTGCTACCTCTAGCTCAAATACGCTGCCAGCTGGAGACCTCTCCTGACACCCCCTGCCAGACCACCTGGGGGCCACCCTATCCCCAGCCCCCTTACCCAGCTGGCTGAGGGTGGCTACCAAGTCCAGCTGCTGCTTCAGGTGGAGTTTAGGCAGCCGCACCTTGGTGGGCTTCTCCCGCAGTGAGGGATGATACAGAGTGTCCAAGCTCAGGTTGGCCAGTACCTGAGACACATTCCATTCAAAATGAGTGGGCATCATGACCACAAAGCTCATGTTGTTCTTAAAGGGGAAATGAGCCACCTACAGATAAGAAAGGAGAGAACATGAGGGCCAGACAAAACCTGGGGGCTGGGCCAAAACTGCTTCTGTACTTTTGAGACTTCAAGTTCAGTGTGCCTTCACTACACCTGTAAAATGGAGTACTATCACTGCCCTTTGCAAGGTGCCATGGCCAAATGGGATAATGCTTTTACATCTCTATGTGTGCATACACACACACACACACACACACACACACACACACACACGTCTGTACGGCTGTGTGTTTGCACATGTGTGTGTGAAGGCCAGAGGCAGGCTGACATAAGTTGTCTCCCTAGATGACTTTTTTTGTGGTTATTTCTAGGCAAGCTTTCTCTGTGGAGCCTTAGCTATCCTGGAATTCACTATATAGACCAGGCTGGCCTTGAATTTACAGAGATTCTTCTGCCTCTGCCTCTTGAGTGCTGGGATTAAAGATGTGTGCCATTGGGCTGGAGAGATGGCTCAGAGGTTAAGAGCACCGGCTGCTCTTCCAGAGGTCCTGAGTTCAATTCCCACCACCCACATAGTGGCTCACAACCATTTGTAATAAGGTCTGGTACCCTCTTCCGTATACTAAATAAATAAATTTTTTTAAAAAAGTGTGTGGAATCACACCCCCTACCCAGTTTTTAACACAGGGTCTCATGAATCCCAAGCTGGCTTTGAAAAACTATTTAGCCAAGGATAACTGAACTTCTGATTCTCTTGCCTTGCTTGCCTCCTGAGTGCTGGGATTACAAAGCTATACCACCATGCCCATTTTTCATTTTGGATTGTTTTTTAGACAGGGTTATGTATCTCAGGCTGTCCTCAAACTCACTGTGTAACTCAGGATGATCGTGAATTTCTTTTTAAGATTTATTTTTTATTTTATGTGTATAGGTATTTTGCCTGGATGTATGTCTATACATCACTGGACTTGGAGTGCCCTCAGAGTCCAGAAGAGAGCATCATATCCCCTGAAACTGGAGTTACAGATGTTTGTGGGCTGCCTCATGGGGGCTGGGAATCGAACCTGGGTCCTCTGAAAGAGTAGCAAGTACTGTTCACTGACGAGTCATTTCTCCACTTTGAAACTTTTGATCCTCCTGCCTCCTTCTCGAAAGTGCTAGGGATGGCAGATGTGCACCACACACCAGGTTTGTGTGGTGTCAGGGGCTGAACAAAAGGCTCTGTGCACTCAAGGCAAGCACTCAGCTGAGTTCCATGTCCAGCCACACCATTGCATCTTCTAGCACTGTCTCACAAACAGTTCCCCATCTGCTATCAGCTAGCTGTACAAACAAGCTATGGACCTTCCTGTCTTCGCCTCTCAGGTTTCCCTCTGTACGATAGGTGGGGCCTCTGGTTTTCAAGATGCCCTGGAGAGGAGCCACTGGAAGGGTAGGAACAAACCCTGCCTCTCTCGACTTCTCCTTCACCCAATGAGTTTGCTGTCTATGCCAAGATTTGGAATGCAATTCTTGTCTTCTTTCAACAGAGTCTGGTTATGTAACCCTGGCAATCTTCAAACTCTCAATCTTTTGAGTGCCGGGATTGTGGTGTTAAGCCACCACACTCCGGTCACAAGACCCTTTTGGAGGAATTACTGCAGTTACAGCCAAATGGAAACCACCAGGCTCAAGACTCTTGAAGCCGTGCCTCCCCGAGTTCCAGCACAGGCCTGCAGGCAGGTCCTCTGCCAGTGGGAGACGAGTGCCAGGTCTGGCTGCCAGGGCCCACTGACTAAAGGCCGGAGGATGATGGGGAGATGGAGCCAGAGGATGAAGGAACAGTGGGTAGCACAGGACTTTGAGGGAGGGAGCAACAGGAAGATAAGAGGCTAAGCTGACCGGGCCATCGCTCTCTCAACAGCCAAGCTGCCCACATGGCTCCTTCCTGCAGAACTGACTGTGCTGTGCCCTGCTTGGCTAGTAAAACCAACCAACCGAGTGGCGAACACCGGGGGTCCCAGCACTCAGACAGCTGGATCAGGAGGATCATGAGTTCAAAGCCAGCCTGTGTAAGACTGCCAGACCCTAAGACAAACAAAACTAGCCCATACTGTTATCTCAGCCACAGATGATGGGTGCAAGGGTGAATATCCCAGCCAAGGAGCCACAGTGAGGCTAGAAGCAAGGGAAGGCTTAGCTGAGACAGCTTGGTGCAACGCTCCATCCAATCAGAATGTCTGGAGCAGTAAACCCAACCTGGCAGAATCCTCCCTTCTGAGAAGCTCTGGTGGGAACTCACACCTTCCCTTAAGAGCAGGGCGCTGGTCTCCTTGAGAGCCACTAAAACCCCAGTGCAGAGAACACCATCTCTACAAAGTCTGGCATGCACAAAAGCTCGGTATATTTTCTTTGAGCAAATGAACCTCAGAGAGGCTGTGTCCTGGGTTCAGGCATAATAGACCCTTCCAGAAATACATACCCCAGAGGCCAGACCACAAAGAAAATAGGGTATTCCCTTCACCCCTGAGGTCTCTGCACAGCCTTTCATCCCCTCCCAACACTAGGCTTCGTTTGCTGGGAAAGCCAAGGTGACCTGTATCTCAGGTTGCTCCAGGAGGAACCAGCGCAGAGGGTATGACTGTGCCTGCATCATGTCCACGGGCACTGTGAACTGCTCGTCCAGGTGGAAGGAGTCTTTCTGGGTGAGGCTTGGGTCAAATTGGGTCCTCCAGAAACCTGCAGCCAGGCAGAAGGCAGGAGCCATGTAATATAAGACCCGCCTCCTGCCCATCCCAGCTAGAACCCACTCAAGGAACAAGAAGTGGAAGCCAAAGCTGCTGCTTTGGCTTTCATCCCAGCACTCAGGAGGCAGAGGCAGGCAGATCTCTGTGAGTTTGAGGCCAGCCTGGGCTACAGAGTGAGTTCCAGGACAGCCTAAGCTGTTACCCAGAGAAACCCTGTCTTGAAAAACAAACAAAAAAAGGTGAAGCCAAGCCCTCAGTGCGGACACCCAGTGGAACTCAGGCATCTTCCCTACATCTAGGCTTGCATTTCTCCATCCCTCTGCAGCCCCAGTTTCCTCTCAGGGCAGTCTGTCCTCCACAGCTTCAGCCAGCTTCTGAGCTTCCTCCTCACACGCCCAGCCAATCCCCTGCTTCATGGCCTAGCAACCTCAGAGCAAAGCTTACTCAGCCCGCCTCAGCTACAGGGCAGGAGGGGCTGTCAGGGGGAGGGGCTTAAGAAGAACAGTGCACCATGAAAGTGGATGGCATTGAGGAGAAGCAACACGGTGTTATCTGGCAGCTCAGAGAGGAAATCCTCAATCTTCCCCTCCGTGGCCTCCTTCACCCATTGGTTGATGTTCGCCAGGTCTTCCTCCTGGTTTCCAGTCAGTTTCACAGGCTTTGCACCAAAGAGCTGTTCCGACTGCTTCAGGAAATCCTCTTTAATGGGAAACCCTGCACACAATGAGCCACAAGCTCATCCCAGGGCTGGGGCCTCCACAGCCACCAGTGCTCTGCTTCCCCGAGGCTAAGCCCCTCTCCCTCACCCTTGTTCACTGGTGACAGAGCAATTCCTGGGCAGCTGACCGCCATCACCACCTACCCTTCTGCAGGTATATTCTGGCAGCCAGTCGGATTGTCCCAGGGCTTAGGTTCTGGCAGAGATGGCTCAGCAGATGAGGAAGGCAGGATCCGGTGTTCACGTGCAATACTCGTTGCAAGCTCTGTAGCGTTTGGTTCCGAGCACCTGAAGGGGACCAAGTGGGCTGAGGCCCAGGCCACGGGTTCTTTCTTGCCCCACTACCCACTCCCACACTCTCATATCCCCATGATAAATGTGGCCACAGGCCACTGCTTCCCTCCCCTCCCACATCCACTGAGCTACCGGACTCCCAAATTCTGCTTTCATTTCTGCTGCTGACAAGCTGGGCAATGTCACCTCACTCAAGGTACCTTCCCTCTCTGAACTGCAGTTTCCCACAGTGAGACACTCATGTCCAGGGGAAGGAAGATATTGTAGCAGTCAAATTCTTGTGCTAAAATAACTAGGGAGATTTGTCAATCACCACATTCTTAGGCCATCCCTGGATTCCTGACTCACAGAGGGTGGTGACAGCTCAGGCACCTGCATGCTACCAAATAGCCTTGTGTCATCCCTGATGGAGGAACCACCCATGGACAACCTCTGCAGCACTCAACTCAACTTTCTAGTTCTTCTGGACAGGTGCTGCCCCAGTACCTAGTGCCAGGTGAGAGAGTGCCAGGGCCACACTCAGCGGTGACAGGACCAGGTTGGAGCTGGTGGACGTTTGGGCCACCAGGGAGAACAGGTCAGCAGTAAAAGCCATCATGGCCTGAGATAGCCTGTGAGTCTCCTCTGCAGTTGGGGGACTCTTGCAGTCTCCTGGGGACCTCTCCAGGGTAGCGTGGCCACCAAGATCCTACAAGGACAGAGGTTAGTAAGGTCAAGGGGGCAGCTTCAGCTTCTGTGTCTCCCTCACACTCCTGGTGCCACAGGGCAGCAAGGCCTTGTCCCAGATCTGAGGGGCGAGGAAGAGTCGTGCTGGGGTCTTTCCCACCCTATGCCTTCTGAACCCCTGAACATCAGTCCTCTGACCACGTCTCCCCTCCGCCATCCCGCTGCTCCTGCTGATGGCCCTCCTCCCTCTTT
Organism: Onychomys torridus; assembly: GCF_903995425.1. Taxonomy (NCBI): domain Eukaryota; kingdom Metazoa; phylum Chordata; class Mammalia; order Rodentia; family Cricetidae; genus Onychomys; species Onychomys torridus. The sequence continues at coordinate 63,674,041 of NC_050450.1, forward strand.
CCCCAGCCCCACCTGATTGTACCTGGTTGCCCAACTTGAGGAGGGCAAGTGGAGGCAGCTTCTGCTGGGCCTGCTCACTCATCGGCTGTAGAACGAAGGAAGTAGATGGTCCCCATAGGTCCCCACTTGGTCCAAGACTTAGGTGAGACCCTTGGGCTCTTCCCCCCACACCCCTCACTTTTGTATACCTGCTGGCTTGGGAGATCCGTAGTGCTCACAGGGGAGAACTGTTGAGAAAAAGGTGAGCAGAAACAGGGAGGTCCCTCAGAGCCAACCCCTCCCTGGACTCAGCATTCTTCCCTCTCTACCCTTCTGGCCTCTCCCAAACGTGCCTCTGCCCAGCATCTTCTTCAACCTGACTGACCTCTTCCAACCCAGACCTCAGCCCAGCCTCACCATGGAGCAGGGGCTTTGCAGACAGGACAAGCTGAGCACCAGGAGCCCCCAGAGCCGTGCCATGTTCCTGTATCCAGAACAGGAAGGGTTAATTCCCACTTCACACTCAAACACCAGGCAGCAGACTGCTACCCATGGGCTCCTTGAACCCGTCAGGCTACAGAACTTAGGCCCACACCCAAAACATATTAGCCGTGGTCCCCATCCCAAGAGGTGGGATTGCCATGATTTTTTTTTTTTCTCACTCTTGTAGTTTCTCATTCAGTCCTCATTCTTTAGGCCTCACATTGTGCATGAGACCTGGGTTCAAATCTGGCCTCTGCTTCTTGCCATACTTTGGCACTTCCCTTATTGCCTTTGGGCTTTACCTTGTCTTGTAAAATCATGGCAGAAGTCTTTCCTCCTCCCATGGAGAGTTTGAGGACCAAAATAAACACCTTTGTAAACACTGAGTATGATGCCTGGCCCTCAGTGATCCACAGCTGAGAAGGCTTCCCACCCCAGACAATCCAACTAACCTGTTGTTCATTTCATCCAGCCTTTCTCAGGCTGCCCAGGTCCTACCGAAGGCCCCGAGCTCGGGTGGCAGGGCAGCCAGAAAGCTGCTTTGTTGACCTAGTAGCAGAGCCCAATGAATGACTGCCCCAGATACCTTTGGACTTACGGGAACCACAGGCCTCATCCCAACTCTGCCCCCAACTCTGCTCCAGGGTGCTTAGGGGAAGCCAGGCTGGCAGAGTGGGTTGTGCAAGTCTTAGTTGAGGGTTTCCAGTAAAGGCTTCCTGTCCTCAAGCCCTCCCCAGGCCTTGTCTCCAGGCCAGCTCTTCTAGGGGGGGTCCTTCTGTTGTCCCCAGCCCCCACCTTGATGTCCAAGAGCCTTAGCCTGGGCCTCATCCTCAACCCAGGTAAATGATTCTTCTTGACAAGAACAGGCCTCTAGGTTTTGAGGTTCTAGAGACTTCTGGAGCTGCCCACACGTCTGCTCCCCGCCACCCTAGGCAGCTGTGAAACTGCAGGTTCCCTGAATCAGTTCAGCCAGACCCCTTGCTAAGAGGGCAGCTCCCCACCTCCTCTGCTGCCCGAGCGGGTGGAACCACACCTCCATCCTACCTTGTCAGGCTCCTTGCTACAGCACACAGTGTTCTCCGGGACCCACTTGCTCCCCACGCTCTGCCTGCTGCAGCCAGCCCGGCCCAGCTCTCTCCTCCCACAGGACCTTTGCTCTCAGCCAACCCCCGTTCAGCTTGCTTTCTCTGCTGGTAAATATTGACCCAAACATCCAGTTAAACATTGATTTGGGGGCCAGAAGCCCCTTTCCCATCAGGACTGCTAATCCTAAAACAGTCACCCAGAACCCTGCCCGAGCCTGGAGAAGGGAGGTACAGGAGCAGACAGTTGAGGAGGCTGGGTCTGGCTAGGCAAGAGGGTAGATCCAGGATGCTCAGGGGCCAGGTAAGCCTTCTAATGACCCCTCAACATGGGGATGATCCACGGCCAGTTAGGCTCGGGGAGACTGTGTGACTTGACTAAGGGTACAGAACTGGGGCCAGAGTCACAATCAGATTCTTATCCCCAAATTCCTGTCTTCCCATCAGGGTCATCACAGCTACCTTAGAGAAGGGGAGGCCGAAGGAGCCTGGAGCAAGCCCAGGATTCTGGCTGGCTACCTTTGGCCTGGGCCCCAAGACAAGGGTGGAGAGATGAGACTCAGCAGGGACAGGCCCTCCCAGGGTCCCACCTCTTCAGCAGCAACATTCACTTTCCCTACTTTCCCCAAGGATGAGAGATCTGGAAACTTGCCTGAGGCCACCCAGACCAACCGCCCCACATCCAAGACAATGGCTCCCTCTCAATCCTCTTGCTCTGCTCTTCACAGGCCTGGTAACGACCAGGTCTTGGCTTTCCTGGCCCTACTGTCATCAAGATAAAGTGGTAGGCATAGTGGTACAAGCCTATAGACAGTATCAGCACTTAGAAGGGAAAGGTAAAAGGATTGGGAATACAAGGTCAACCTCAGCTACATATCAAGTTTAAGGCCAGTAGTTTGAGCTAAATAAAAAAAAAAAAAGCTGGGCATAGGGACTAGAGAGATGGCTCAGTGGTTAAGAGTACTGACTGCTCTTGCAGCAGACCCAGGTTCAGTTCTCAGGATCCACACTGATCACAACCATCCATTAACTCCAGTTCCAGGGAATCTGATACCCTCCTCTGACCTCCACAGGGTCCACACACACATATGATGCACATACATACATGTGGGCAGAACACTCATACACATTTTAAAAAACTCTTTAAAAGTTCAATGTTGGGCCTGGTGGTTCATGCCTATAATCCCAGGACTTTGCTTCGGGCAGGAGGGTCATCCCAAGATCAAAATCAGCCTGAGCTACATGAGACCATCTCAAAAAATCAAAGATAAGCCACAAGGCAGACATGATGACACACACTAGTAACCCTGAGGCAGAGCTGCTTGAGCCCAGCCTGGGTAAAACAAAACACAACACAGCCTCACTCGGCTCCATGGCACTTCCACAGAATTTATTGATCATATTTACATGGATTGCAAACAGTGAGGAGGGGCACACCTCAGACCTCTTCTCTGCTCCAAATGGGGACTCAAGAGATGCCAGGATCTTCTCATCCCCTGGGAGGGACCTGAGATGCAGAGATGATTCCTGTCGCCCTTCTCCCCATGGGTGCTGGCCCCAAGGACTGCCTCCCTGGCTCAAGGCACAAACACTGTGGTTAGGGGTACCAAGGCAAGGCATGGATTCATTCCTGGACCAGCTGGGGCCATCACCACCTCTTCCCTGGCCCCTCTCCCCTTTTACTCCCTTTTCTGGTCCCATACTGGGAAGACCTGGCCGAGTGGATACTGAAACTCCAGACCAAGCCCTTAAACTCCCAGGTCATGGCCAGCCCTCCTTAGGCTAGAGTCCAGGTACCATCAGTACCCCGGATGGGAGCAGTTTCCTATCCTTGGGAGACAGAGCTAGGGAGAGATTGGCTAGAAGCAGCTGGCTAATCTCCCTTTCATGTCCTGGAGCTGCCCTGTCCCCATGTGAATCAGAAGGCAGAGCTGGGGATCATAATGCTTTTCCCTGTTCCTCTTCTTGCTGGTTAGGAACAGCATCTCCCAGAGTTTCATGAATGAAGCCACTTCATGGCCTTGGAGATTCAGGAGCTGCATAATTCCAGATGGCAGGCCACATGGGTACCCAGAGCCTGGGGCTTGCTTTTAGAGGGGGCTGCTGAGAGATCAAGAATGAGGAGCTGGACCTGAGGGGTGTCATCTCACCCCTGCCCTCAGCCAACTCCTGCCTGGACCTATGCCAGGAGGCGGATGATGCCATTGTCTGAGCCCAGCAGGAGGTGGCGTTTCGTGGGCAGCAAGGCCAGGCTAGTGAGTGTGCCACGGAAGTTCTCGGAACTGAGCTTTGTGGTGGCCTGAGAGGGTGGGTCAAGCAGGGAACAGATGCCAATCTTGTTGGCTACAGTGCCAGTGACCACCTCGCTGCCATACAGGTCGAAGGTGTGGATGGGATCGGATGCTGACTTGTAGTGGTGAGTTGGCTTCTGCTCCAGCTCCTTCCAGACAGTCAGGGAATGGTCGGAAGAGGAGCTGACCAGCATGCTGCCCTCGATGGCCTGCAGAGAGTGGGAACGGGCAGACAGCTTCAGTAGAGGCTTGGGGATCCTGTCTACATATCAGACTCCACAACCATTCCAGAATGCCCTTAACGTCAGCACTCAAGAGGGCAGACCTCTGTGAATTCACGTCAGCCTTCTCTACACAGTGATTTCCCTAGGCCAGCCAGGGTCTGGGAGATATATAGTGAGACCTTATCTCCAAAAGAAAAATTAGATATATTATTAACACAATCATCATTGGCTGGGCAAGATGACTGCGATGAATCTCACAAGCCCATAAGTCCAACACTGAGAACAAATTTGAAGCCAGCCTGGTCTACATAGCAAGCTCCAGGCCACCAGGGGGTTCAGGGTCAGACTTTGTCTTAAAACACAACCAAAAAAAGGAAAAAACAAAACAAAACAAAACAAAAAAACTTTAATCATTACTCTCATTTGAGAACTGACTCTACTCCAAGGAAACCCTGTCAAAAAAAAAAAGACACCCGGGTGGTGGTGGCGCACGCCTTTAATCCCAGCACTCAGGAGGCAGAGGCAGGTGGATCTCTGTGAGTTCAAGGCCAGCCTGGTCTACAAAGTAAGTCCCAGGAAAGGCGCAAAAAGCTACACAGAGAAACCCTGTCTCAAAAAAAACCAAAACAAAACAAAAAAATAGACGGGGTTGGGGATTTAGCTCAGTGGTAGAGTGCTTGCCTAGCAAGTGCAAGGCCCTGGTTTGGTCCTCAGCTGGGGTGCTGGAAAGACGACTTAGAAGTTGAAAGTACTTCCTAACTCTTGCAAATGACCTGGGTTCAACTCCCAGCACCCACATGGTGGCTCCCAACCATCTGTAACTCCAGTTCCACAGGATCTGACTTCTTCTAGCTAGCACTGGATGCAGGTAGTGTGCACTTACGCACAAGCACACAAAACACTTCTAAAAACCAAGTGATGGTGGCACACCTTTAATCCCAGCACTCAAGAGACAGAGGCAGACAGATCTCTGTGAGTTTGAGGCCAGCCTGGGCTACACAGCTAGTTCCATGACAGCCACAGCTACATAAACTCTGTCTCAAAAAAAACTAAAAACAAAAGGCAAAAAAAACAACCAACCAACCAACCAACAAACAAAAAAACCCATTTCTATATATAAAATAGCTGGGTGCACAACTTTAATATCAGCACTCAGGAGGTAGAAGCAGGGGAATGGATCTCTGTGAGTTTGAAGCCAGCCTAGTCTACAGAGTGAATTCTCAGACAGCCAGGGCTATATAGAGAGACAGCCAGGGCTATATAGAGATCCTGCTATAAACAAACAAATGAATGAATGAATGAATGAATGTAAATCTTTTAAAAAATAAAGAAAAAAAATTCCAACAATTCTGTGTAGGCATTGTACTACACACACCTGCTTTACGGCATCTACCTAACAACCTGTGAAGTGCATGCTGCCACTGTCCTCTTTTTACATTTATTTGTGTGTGTGTGTGTGTGTGTGTGTGTGTGTGTGTGTCTATGCCATATGAGAGCAGGTGCCCATAGAGGCCATAAGGGCTGAGTCCCTGGAGCTGGAGTCTCCTCTTTGAGTTTCTCCCCTGACAGGCAGTTCTGAGCTGCCCAATGCTTATGCTGAGAACAAGGCTCAGATCTTCGGAAAGAGCACCTGGTGCCATCCTCATTTCACATGGAAAAACACTGAGGCCAAGAGAAGCCTCAAAGAGACCTGGAATTGACACAGGATGACCCCAGGGCCATCCTGACACTTTCTTAGAATGTCCTCAGGGCTCTGGACAGAGCTGAGGGCAGCCTACATTCCCCAGTAGCATGACCTTAATTAAGCCTCCATCCATGCTGGGCAGAGAGTTCCAGCTACTGGGAGAAATCCTCCCACAAGCAGCCCCAGAACTTTCTGAGCATTCCCCGAGGCCTAGGATTGAATATAGAAGGCGGGAACATGATGCCCATACCTGGGCCTGTTCCTGCCCCCATCAGGACAGCCCAGCAGGGGGCATGGACTCTGCTCAGTGGTCTCCAGGCAGTAAACAGCCTCCAGGCTGAGCTTTATTTAACCTGAACTGGGTCACGGACAGGGCGCGACCCCTGATCCTCCAGGCAAGGCAAATATGGACAAGGGTTACTCATTAGAACATCTCTGTGGAGCAGCAGGGTCAGAGCTAGCCCTGGTTCCTGGCCCTAGCCTGCCTGCTATGCAAGCTGGCTCCTGAGCTGGCCTAGGAGGGCCACCTTCCCACCCATCAGATGTCCCTGAGTAGGGGACATCAGCATAAACCTGTGCTCGCTCAGGCCAGGCTCTAAGCAGAAGTGAAGGGAGGGACCTAAGGCAGTCACCTTGATCTGTAGAATGTCCCCCTCATGGGCTGGCCAGCCTCGTAGAACCAGGCCCGTGCGGGTGTCCAGCAGCACCATGAATCCCGAGGAGAAGCCAGCCACAACGCTCCGGCCACTGGGGCTGACCGCCAGGGCGCGAACAAGCCCAGGGTTCAGCCCTCCGCCCAGTCGGAACTCATGCTGCAGGTAGAGGAAGACTGCGCTCGAACACCAGTCATCACCACCCCCCACCCAACTGCAGCCCATCCCACTCGAGGCCACAATGCCAAGGGGCTTGTCCTCGAACTCCAGTCCATCCCAGAGTCCCACCCACCGGGCTGCCACTGCAGTGTTCCCGCTGGAGGTCCTCTTTGAGTTTCTTCCCTGACAGGCTCCTAGAGACCCCCAGCTAGAGCACAGGGAACTGCACACCTCCTGACCTGCAAGCCAGGCTTCCTGCAGTCCACAAAGCGCAAGGTGGAGTCCGAGCTGGCCATGGTGATGCTGGTGTGGGGGGCAGGCATGACAGCTACAGCGGTCAGGGGCACCCGGCTATCCGAAGGTTCTACCGTGCGAAGGGTCTTCCCTGTAAAAGGACACAATACATTTGGAGGCCTAGTGACTACCAGAGAGCCCTGGTTACTTCAAGCCCCCTGACTCACCCCACGCCTGCATCCCATCCCCCACTGACCCACAGAAAATGCAAACGATTCCAGGGCTTTCTCATCTGTTTCTGTTTCCATAGCCAAGCCAGGGTCCCACCCGCAAAGCAATCTCCTCTTCACACAGCATGCTCTAACCAGCTAGCACTGATGCTACTCTATTCCCTCTGCCTCCGTTCATGTTTCTCTTCACAGTGATGGCAGGTGAGGCTGTGCCAGCCCTACGTGCATCCTCTCCTAACCAAAGTGTTTTGATTCTCACAGGTGGAAAGTAGATGCTTCCAGCAACAGAGCAGCTGGAGGGTAAGTTGGGGGAGCGGATTCAAACTCAGGTCCCACAGTTTCTAATTCCCAATTGCTCCCACCTCAATCAACCTTCCCCCTCAAATTACGCCATTATACATTTCCCACTAAGGTCCCATTCCCAGCGGCCTGGCTAAGGCACAGTAAAGCAGCCACAGAACAGGCCTCACCTGGGCCCGCTCACCTGTGAAGGGGTCCCAGACGTGCACAGCCCCGTCACAGCTCACCACATACTGCGGTGCCTCAAGCTGGCCCACGTAGAAGACACTCTTGCGGTGCTGGGCATAGATGAGGCGGGGGGCTGTCTCACTCGTCCCATCCCCATAGTTGTACAGTGGCCAGAGGCGCACAGTACGGTCCTTGCTGCCACTCAGAAAGAAGTCCTCGCTGCTCAGGGCAGCCACACATTTGACAGCCCCTGTGTGGCCTAGAAAACTCTGCAGGCGGATCTGGTGGAAGTGGAAGTGGGCGTCCTGCTGGCTCACACCAATCTCGTATTGCCAGTATGCCAGCCAGTTCCCGCTCAGCCCGTGGGCACTCCGGGGCAGCTCCCGCTTCAGGGCATTATCTTCACTCCTGCTGCTGAGGCCCCCACCACTCACTCCAGAGATGGGGCCCAGTGGCCCAGGGCTCTCAGGTTGAGAGTCAGGGATCTGGATTCGATTTCCAACCAGGACACTCCCAAAGGTCCCTGAGTGGCCATCATCCTGGAGACAGCTCCCACTCTGAGGGTCCCACTCGGGGCCAGCACTAGGCACAGTGGGCTCCATGCTGGATGGGTTTCGAGCGCTCGGGCTGATGCTTTCTAGATACAATCCTGCCAGCTCCCCGACCAACTCGTGGTTAGGGATGATCTTCCGGATGATGTCACCTGCATGGGAGTGGGAAAGGTCCCAAGATCAGGGAAGATGACAGGCAGCTGCTACCACCTAAGGTAGCAGGGCTTAAGGTACTGACTAGGCTACTCTGCACAATTAAGTCCCTGGCTTTGAGCCTCAGTTTCCTCCCCTTCAAAACCAGTTTCCTTTATCGATACATAGACATAGGTGCTGTCTCTATAGAGACAGACATGTATGCCAGGCACCATACTGGCAACAGACACAGAATGATGACTAAGACGGATGTGTCCTGCCTCTTGGAGCTTAGGATTCTGTAGGAGCAACAGTATACAAAACCGCAAGGCGCATCCTATTCAGAGTGAAAGCCAGTACAGCGCCCATCCCATAAGGGAGGCCACAAAAATGGCGGGCCGTCCATTCCTTTGCAGATAGCTTCTGGAGACCATCGTATTCCCCTATGTCCCCAGATTTGTATGGCCCAGCATGGCAGTGCACACCTTTAACCCCAGCACTCGGGAGGCAGAGGCAAGTGGATCTCTGTGAGTTCAAGGCCAGCCTGGTCTACAGAGCGAGTTCCAAGACAGCCAGAGCTACACAGAGAAACGTTGTCTCAAAAAAACCGAAAAATAAAAAATAAAATGAAAATGAAAAAAAAAAAACAAAAACACCCAACAACAAAAAAGCAGGCTGAGCAAGCCACGAGGAACAAGAAACAAGTCAGTGTTCTTCCATGGCTCCCGCTTCAGCTCCTGCTGAGTCCCTGCCCTGTGACAGCATGTGACCTGAGAGCCGCAAGAGGAAATAAACCCTTTCTGCCCAAGCTGCTTTTGCTTGTGGTGTTGTTATGTTCCACAGAAATGCTAACGAGGCTGGGCGGTGGTGGCACACACCTTTAATCCCAGTACTCAGGAGGCAGAGGCAGGCGGATCTCTGTGAGTTCGAGGCCAGACAGAGTGAGTTTCAGGACAGCCAGAGCTACACAGAGAAACCTCAAACAACCAAAAAAACAAAACAAACCAACCAAATGACCTAACTAAGATAATCCTCATGGAAATTGGGGTCTGAGGCCAAATCGGTTTGGTCTGATTCTGAAAGCACTGTGCTTAAAATCTACTGTGAGCTGGTGGTGCACGCCTGTAATCCCAGCACACAGGAGGCAGATGCAGAGGCAGGGGGATGGAAAATATGAGGCTAGCCAGGACTATGCAGTAAGAGTCCATCTTTAAAAAGTAAAAACAAGGGGGCTGGAGAGATAGCTCGGAGGTTAAGAGCACTGACTGATCTTCCAGAGGTCCTGAGTTCAATTCCCAGCAACCACATGGTGGCTCACAACCACCTGTAATAAGGTCTGGTGCCCTCTCTGGTTGGTCATACATGCTGTATACATAATAAATGAATAAATCTTTTAAAAGAATAAAAAAATTAAAACAAGAGCTAGATGACTCAATCAGGCAGAGGAAGCTGCTGCCAAGACTCAACACCTGAGTTCAATCCACAGAACCACAGTGGAAGGAGAAAACTAACTCCTAACGTTTCTCTCACTTCCATACACATGCCAGGGCATGCATGCACCCACACTCACACACATCATATACACACACAAAGTAATTTTTTTAAGAAAATGAAGAACCATGAGTGGTGGCACATGCCTATAATGTCAGCAGTAGACAGGTAGGAGCAGAAGGATCCAGAGTTAAGGAGGGTCAGCCTGGGCTAAATGAAACGCTGTGTCCAAAAAAAAAAAAGAACCCACTGATGACTCTGGAAGTGAAAGCATCGGGGCCCGCCCCAGGGAAGCGATGTAGTCACCAACGCTGTGCAAAGGAACGTGATGGGCAATACCCAACAGACAGGAGAAGGGTACGTAGATTGTGTACGCCATTTCCAGGGTGAACACCTTCTGCAGCTCTTCCAGCAGGGTGGGGTCCACTGGCCTTCGACGCCCATCAGAGAAGGTGGCCTCTGGCAGTTGGCCCTCAGTACAGCCCTTAGGATCCAGCTGCAGATCCTGCAGACAGGAAGCACAGGGAGTCAGCAAGTCCACAGCCCTGGCCTGGCCTGGCCTGCCCAGCCCAGACGCTCTGCCTACCTGCTGCTGGAGTTCATGCAGGTGAGAGAAGACTTGAAAGAAGGTGGCCACAGGCTCACTCAGGTGCTGCTGAACCATCTCCTGCCCAATTCGCAGGCAGATGAGGGCGATGAGGCTAACGGTCTTCACACACAGGACAGTCCGGGCCTGGGCCCCACTTGGGAACCTAGAAACAGAGCTGTTGAGTTCCAAGTCCTTCCCTAAAGGACTTGACCAGTCCACCAAGAATTTCAAATAAGGCCGGGCGGTGGTGGCGCACGCCTCTAATCCCAGCACTAGGGAGGAAGAGCCAGGAGGATCTCTGTGAGTTCGAGGCCAGCCTGGGCTACAGAGTGAGTTCCAGGAAAGGCATAAAGCTACACCGAGAAACCCTGTCTGGGGGGGGGGGGGGGTTTCAAATAAAAGGAGCTGTGAGGCTGACCAGTTCAAAGCAGATAAGGAAATGGAGGCACAGGAAAACAGTGTGGTTTCCTAGGGGTTAGAGTTAGGATAGAACATGAACTTTCTTTTTTTAATGTGTATGGGTGTTTTTCCTGCATGTGTCTGTTCCAATGCATGCAGTGCCCACAGAGACCAGAGGAGGGCATCAGATCCCCTGGAAATGGAGTTACAGATGGTTGTGAGCCACCATGTGGGTGCTGGGAATCTAACCCGAGTTCCCTGGAAGAGTAACCAGTGCTCATAAACCCTGAGCCATTCTTTCCAGCCCCTATTTTTGTTTTTCTCAGGTGCTGGAGCTCAAATGTAGCATTTCCTGCATGGTGGGAAAGAGTCCGGTCACCAAGCCACACCCACAACCCAGAGCCAGGACTCTTTTTCCTTTTCTTTTTTTTCCTTGTTTGTTAGTGTGTTTTTCAAGACAAGGTTTCTCTGTGTAGCTTTGGAGTCTGTCCTGGAACTCACTTGGTAGCCCAGGCTGGCCTCGAACTTACAGAGATCCGCCTGCCTCCTGAGCTCCTGAGTGCTGGGATTAAAGGCGTGTGCCACCACTGTCTAGCTCTTTCCTTTTTTTTTTTTTTTTTTTTTTTTTTTTTTTGCCGGAGCTGAGGACCGAACCCAAGGCCTTTGCACTTGCTAGGCAAGCACTCTACTGCTGAGCTAAATCCCCAACCCCTCCTTTCTATTTTTTTAAAGACAGAGTCTCACTATGTAGCCTTAGCTAGCCTGGAGCTCTCGCTCTGTAGACCAGGCAGGCTGGCCTCGAACTCACAGAAATCTTCCTTCCTCTGGGTGCTGGAATTAAAGGCCTGTGCCACCACACACAAGATTGGGACCAAGACTCTGAACAACTAGGCCACTATCATCTCCTTTTCCCTGAGCTTCCCAGCTCTTCCTGGGGACCCCTCAGCCAGGTGGCTCTTCCACGGAGCAGGAGCCTACCCTGTAACAAGGGAGGTGAGGAAACTGAGCACAGGCAGCAAGACCTCATGGCTGATGCGGGGCAGAATGTCCATGAGGGTGGTGTCGGAGAGGTACACGATGATCTTCTGGGTCAGTGTCACCGCCGCCAGAAGCCCTGCCTCCTTGCGGCTGTTCAGTCGGCTGGGGCTTGAGTTGTTCCCTGGGGCCACCTGAGAATAAATAAAAAATAAACAGAATAAATGAGGGCCAGGCCTCCTGGAACCCCAGAGATTGGGGGCCAGTCCTTGGGCCCTTAGCCTCCTCACCCCAGGCCTGCTGAACTAGCAACTGACCAGGTAGCTGATGTAGGGCAGGTACTGGTAGGTAAGAACAGGTTCTCCATACAGGTGGGCGATGTGGAGGAGACAGCTGAGCACAGGCCCCGACACTATGTCCCCGAGTACTGGCCTCTTCTGGTAGATGTTACCCGCGCTCAGTGGTGGGCTCTCATCACTGCTGACTGTGAACTGCTGTCGAGTGGGCCCTGCCAAGGAAGGGCTTTGAGAAGCTGGTGGAGGGCAGGAGGGAAGTCAGCCTTCTAAGACTGTGGGGCAACTTCTATTCATTCTAGACCTGGATCGTCCCCTCTCCCAACCCAAGAAAAGAAGCAGCTTACAGGACCTGCCCCGGAAGTGATGTGAAGTTAGAGGGCTAAGGATGGGCAGAAGCCTGGGAGGAAATCTGATCTCCGGCACTAACCACAGGCCTTACCCACATAACAAGATGTCAGCAGGCGCAAAAGGTTCCGGGCCACATGGCGAGAGGCCACTGTGGGGCCAAGCTTGGCGGACAGCCAGCGGACCATCTTGCAGGCTGTATCTGCAGGGCAGGAGCACACCCTGAGCTCATCAGATAACACGCTCAACACCCTTCCCACCCCACACGCTACAGCACACCCCGCCCAACTCTGGCAGAAGCTGTGCTAGGGAGCCTGACCACACTGGGCCCATCTACTGAGCCATGGTAAAGGCTGACCTATGGAAAATGGCTTCTCAGGCGAGACCTGCAGGAAGGTCGTCCTTACAGCAGTGTTCCCAAGTCCCTGAATATAGGCTTGTCCCTGGCTACCACTCCTCTGGCCTCTCCTCAGTAAACCTCTCTGGCCTTTCACTGTCTCTCTAATGGAACCACAAGAGCCTCAAAGTCTTGCACGCATGCTCTTCCCATTTCACACTTATTGTCGACAGTCCCCATTCAATTTTACACCTCAACCACTGCTTGCTTTTACTTCTTTATTTTTCTGGTGCTAGGGATAAGCACCCAGGGCCTCACACATACTAGGCAAGTGAGCTACCGCTAAGCTCCACCCCTAGCCCAACATGTCCCTTTTAAAGATGCCTTCCCTGACGTCTGAAAGCTAAATCTAAGCCCCCCTTTCAATGCATACATAGCACTAACGCTGTACCCCAGACCATGTGACCTCGGATGTAAGCTCCGTTTGTGCTACCGTGTGGAACGGGGCGGACCCATGCACAGCACAGGACACGCTGAAATGGGGAGTGGCTGACCCACATCTCCCAGGCCCACAGACTCACCAAGGAGGATCTTCTGCTCTTTGCCTTCTGTCTGCTCTGTCAAGGGCTCCTCCTCCTCTTCTCTGTCTCTCCTGTCACCAGGAGCCACGACCGTCTCCATGGACAGCATGGTGTCAGACAGGGCAAGCTCAGATGTTCCCGTGACTTCATCCGGCTCCTCTTCCTCCTCCAAGATCACACAGCCTTCCTCCTCTTCCTCCTCCTCTTCAGAGCCCTCACTTTGCTTCAGGTCCTGGCTGCTGTCACCTGACTGCAGGCTGTTCTTGTCCACAGGGACACCCCCATCCTCCCCACCCCGCTCCTCACCCTGTGAGGTCTCACTAGTACTGCTTTTATCACTCAGCTGGCCCAGGCTCATGGCCTCAGCCTCCTGGGGCTGTGGAGATTCGGCCACATAAAGCCCAGACTGGAAATCCTCTGTGTCCGGCAGGTCGGCTTGGTCGTGGAAGCTGACGCCTGACCTGTAATCTGGAAGTCCCAGGCCTGAGGAAGCAGCAGGCTCCCCATCCATCTGAATCTCTTCCCCAAAGGCACAGGAGCCAGGCCTGGACCCTGGGAGCTCGCTTTCCTCATCCTCAGTGGTTCCAACCAGGCCTTTGCTCTCCTCCTGGGAGGCCTCCACCCCAGCTAGTACCTGAAGGACATGGGGCAGCAGGTGGATAAGGAAGGCTTGCAAGCCCAACCTCACCACCAACTGGGCCACAAAACAGTCGGTGTACAGGTAGAAGCGGCCATGCAGCCGGCAAGGGCTCTCATAGGCACCGATGAGGGGCTTCAGGAGGTACTTATTGGCATTTTTGGGGCCCAGGGCCTTGGCGACGGGTTCAAATAGGTACCAGGCTGTATACACAGCCGTGTGCTCCTCGGACATGAGGGACAGCACGAAAGGCAGCAAGATCTCCAGGCCCTCAGGAGTGATGTCATTCAGCACTGCACCCAGTTGCTGCCACAGAGCAAACACCAGCTCCCGTCCCTGGGCCTCATCCTCCACACGCCTCGCCTGATACAACAGAATGAACTTGTGCAGTGCTGGGAAGTACGGAGGAAAGGGGACCACAGAACTGAAGGGGCTGAGGAGCTGGGCTGGGCTGGGTGGGGGCAATCCTTGGCAAACAGGCCTGTACTCAAACAGTGGGTCCAGCTTGCCCTTCTTCACCACCATGGGACTTCTGGGTCTACTTAGCTGCAGAAGTGTGTCCAGCACAGGCTGCAGAGACACGGGGATGTCCTTGGAGTGGCGTGTGCAGAGAGCCCGAACAGCCTCAAAGCGTACCCACAAAGGCGCATCAGGTTGCAACGTCCGGACCCTGGTGGCAAACACCATCTCGGCCAACAGCACACCCAGCACCTGCATGTCTCGATGGAAGAGGCTCGGCAGGTGCACAGGTGGCTGGACCTGAGGCTGTTGGGGTACCTCCAGCTGGCTGCCTAGGCCTTTAGCCAGGAAGTTCCCCATTTTCTCCAGCTCCTCCAAGGCCTGGATGGGACTGAAGCCTTCAGGAAGAACAATCTTCCCCTCTTCGCCCTCCCCAGGGTCCAACCCAGCAGCTCTGCTTCTGCGGCCTGGTCGAGAACCTGAGGTTGCTGAAAAAGACAACAGGCCAGGTGAGGCTTGGCTGGAGGAAGATCCCAACTGGTCACCTGCCTTCCCGGGGAGGGAGATAGAATCCAGAGCTTCCGTAGCCTGTTCTAAGTCATCTTCCCCTGTCATGGGCCTGTCTCTAGTCCAGCCTGTCTCACAATGAGTGGCCTCTAAAACAAGCCTGCCCACCCCATTGATAAGTTGTCCTGGAATGTCTTCCTGGCCTGTGGCCTCCTGAATGGGTTGGACCAATAGCCGGGGGATGAGTGGAGGCTCAGGCGCCAGGGTAGGAGCCCCCACCAGGCGCTGGGGATGTGGCTGATCAAAGAGCTGTACCACACCGTAGCTGGTCAGGTGGGTGTGGGCATCTACCAAGTGCAGACACACATTCTTCTCCTTCACAGCCTCTTTGCCCTGGAGTTTGTAGCCGAAGGTAAGGTCAATCCAATGATGCAGGTCTTGGGACACCTCCCAGCTTTCCAGCAGAGCTCTATGGGCAGCCACAAACTCCTGGCTAGAGCTGCACCAGGCTGGTACATCCAGGTCAGGCATGTCAGGGTGGATGGAGCAAAAGATAGAGGGATCCGTGTAGAATTCAGGGATACACTCATCAGGTGTCCAGGTCTGCATCCGCTCCATGGAGGCAGGATACTCATGGGGCTCCCACTGTGCTCGGACATGTCCACAGAGTACCGAGCGGGGTGTGCGCCGAGCCTTGTAGACATAGTATGTGATGTCAGAGAGGACATCAGAGATGTGGTGAGGAACGTGGGGTGGCTCCCCACCCCCTGCACCACCTGCTACAAATGCCTGCCGGGTCATCTCATAGGTGAAGTCCAACTGCTTATCTCCCTTGTTGAGTCGGAACTTGGATTTACGAAGGTCTCGGAAGCGCCCATAGGGCGTGGTAAAGTCCACCACCCAGGGCAGCACTGGGTGATAGTTGGGATCCCCCTGGCGTCGACCTGCCAACCGATTCAGCTGCATGAGGTAGTGGAAGTTGCTAATTCGGCCATGGACCCAGTCTAGAACAAGACCCTTGAGTTCCTTCTGGCAGGCGGAACACGCAGGTCTCCCCGCCTCCTCTTTTTCAGATTTCACACCCATCCCATTTTTCTCTACAGAGACCTCCTGGCTCTCATCCTCAGAAGGCATCTCATAAGCACTCAGGTCCAGCCGGAGCTCACTGCAAAGCTTCTCATCCACGGCAATGTGGTGCAAAGACAGGGCCCCACAGGCCAACCCTTGGCGGTGACAGGCATCCATGGCTCTGAGGACACGGAAGAGAATGAAAAGCACCTTGGCTTGGCTGTTGGTCAGCTTGGCAGGGCTGAAGGTAACTACATCGTGCAGAGAGAACTGAACATAAGGGTGTACCACATATAGCATCTCTGGTGACTCCAGCAGGGCCTCAGCTCTCAAAAGGCTGGGGCAGGCAGGGCTGCCCCGAGAGGGGCAGGGCCCATCTCTGACATTTGATGAACACTGAATGGATTCACCTACTGGCAGGAAAGTGCATCCATAGACCCTCTGTAGAGCCTCTCTTATAGAGTCTAGGGCAGGCACAGCTGAGGGGGCAGTGCTATGGCTGTAGGGCTGCCCATAAGTGTGGTATGCATGGCGCCACAGGTTCCGGTAATTCTGGGCAGCCACCTCCTGCATGAACCGAGTGAGAGTCTCAGGGCTACAGGACCCCTCCTCAAAGGGTAGGCCCCCGCCCAGCGGGTAGGACAGCCTGCGTTTCCGAAGCCCGTGCACCTCCACTCGCGTCCAGCCCGCGGGCAGCCTCTGTACCGAGCGTTGCAGTAGAGTCCTGACTTCCGTTTCACCCAGGCCCTCGGCCCGGGGGCAGGGTCCCAGCCGGCGCTCGCGGAGACTAGCCAGCCAACGCGCGGGCACTAGGGCCACCACGTGGGTGCCCCCCGGCACCGGAGCCAGCTGCCGGGCATCGATATTCAGGTCTCGCTCCACGCTCCGGAGCAGCTCCTCCATGTCAGGTCCTGAGGATGGGGACCAGCCCTCAGATCCTGCTGTAAGAACCACTTTCCGCCCTCTGCTCCCCTGGGCCATCTGGTCCTGGCCCCCTGGGGGCAGCGCGAGGCTGAGCCTGGCCCCGGCCCTCCTCGCAGTGGCTTCCGGGGTGCCAGGCCGGGAAGGTTGGGAGGGGCGAGGAGCGAGGGCTGGCGTGCAGGTGACGGGGCGAGCCAGCGACAAAGGAGAGAAGGCCTGAGGATTCGCTTACCCCTCTGCAGGGTCCTGAGCTCCCGGGGCGCAGCGGGGCGGGGAGCGCGGAGCGCCAGAGCTGAGCGCTACCGTGACGGGTCAGCTGATCCGGGTCATGTGATCTCCCAGACACGGAAACAACCGCACGTGTCTCTAAAGGGCCCAGGGAGACCCCGCCTCCGGCTTCTGCCCCTACCCTTGCGGACGAATCAAGGCACTGTATCTTCTGCTGCTCTTTTGGGGCATCCTCCCAGCCTCGCTTGGTTCTAGGGCCACTTGGGCAATCCAACCGCTCTCAGGTGCAGAGGAAGATCATCCTGAACAGGGCACCGGACCTCTCTCCCCTTTCTGATTTCTCCTGCAGGCTCTGAGACAGGGGTCTAGTGAGGCTCATCTTGGAAATGCTAGCCATTTAGCCAAGTGTCCGCTCTGGCAGCTGCAGAACCAGACGCTTTGACATGTACCCTCTCAGCGTTCCCATGCTACTCCGCGAAACAAGGAGTTTAATTTTCCAATTACTTGGTTGGTAATTAGGAAATTAACTTACTTGGTTAGTAACTTGCCCACTTGGCCCTCACAACGTTCTGGGAAGCAAGGAAGTGGCCCAGGCACGGAGGCCTTGGGGTTCTTTAAGACAAAATGTTCTCCTGAGACTTCCTGTTGAAAATGTAGATGGCACAGAACCAGCTAGCGTGGTCACAGCCTTGCAGATGCAACTATAGCTCCAGGCGGGTTCCGCACAGAACAAGGAACAGAAACCAGAGAGCCTGTGCTCAAAAGACCTTGGTTCTGGCTCATGCACAGGCCAGGCCAGCAATAAAACCACTTTGGCACGTTCTTGTGTGTGTGTGGGGGGGGGGCCACGTTCGTGTGTGTGTGTGTGTGTGTGTGTGTGTGTGTGTGTGTGTGTGTGTGTGTGTTGAGTTTCCTAAGAGTTTGGTACTGATGTTCAGGCTTTTAAAAGCACTTAAACCGGGCAGTGTCTGACACCCTCTTCTGGCTTCCACAAGCACACCCACACACCCACATATATACACATATATAAAAATAAATGGGTTTTAAAAATTAAAATCCAGCCAGGCGGCGGTGGTGCATGCCTTTAACCCCAGCACCCTGGAGGCAGAGCCAGGTGTGCATCTCTGTGAGTTCGAGGCCAGCCTGGTCTACCAAGCGGGATCCAAGACAGTCACCAAAACTACACAGAGAAACCTTGTCTCGAAAAACCAAAAAAAATAAAATAAAATAAAAATTAAAACCCAGGTGTGATGGCACATACCTTTAATCCCGGCATTTGAGAGGCAGGGGCAGGCAGATTTCTCTGAGTTCAAGGCCAGTTTGGTGTACAGAGTGAGAGACCAGCAAAGGCTACATAGTGAGACCCTGTCTCAAAATAAATAAAACAGATCAGGCAGAGGATCATTGCAACTTCAAAGCCAATGTAGTTAAGTAAAGACTTCCAGGCCACCCAGGGTTATACAAGACCTAACTCGAAAAAGAAAGGGGGAGAGAAAGAGGAGAAGGAAAAGACTGCCCAAAGAAAAGACATCAGTGGTTTAGATATGACAGATTCCATCTGTTTCTTCTTCGGGGGCTGCTGGAGCCCCAGATGTGCTTGATCACATGACCTTATATGTAGTAACTTCCCCATTTGTGGAGTGCTTACCAGGAGTTAGCCACCTGCCAAAAGCTTTACATATCTCATTTTATTTTCTCTCTCTTTCTCTGGTTTGTTTGTTGTTTTTACTGTGTGTGCGAGTGGGCAGCTGCACATGTGCCTTAGTACACACGTGGAGGTCGGAGAACAACTTTGGAAAGTCGGTTCTTCCCTTACACCATGGCATTAGGGAATCAAATTCAGGTCATCAGGCGTATGCTGCAAACTCTTTTGCCTGATGGTCCATTTCACCAACTCAAGTTTGGGGAACCTTTTGAGGTTAAGATTGTAAGTATATGCTGGGCAGTGGTGGTGCACGCCTTTAATCCCAGCACTCGGGAGGCAGAGGCAGGAGGATCTCTGTGAGTTCGAGGCCAGCCTGGTCTACAGAGCAAGTCCCAGGACAGGCTCCAAAGAGAAACTCTGTCATGAAAAACAAAAAACAAGAGCTACTTTCATACCTAGTTTAGGATAAAGAAGCTAACCAGCTACCTTTAGTAAACTTGTTAAAGATCACATTAGAAAAACTTGACAGGACTTAAATCCAGGCCAATTTATTTTAAAACCAGTGCTTCACATCAGTATACTGACACACACCTATAATCCCAGACCTTGGGAGGTGGAGGTGGGAAGAGCAGAAATTCAAAGTCATCCTGACTGTGAAGGGAGTTTGAGGACCACTCCGGACTACATGCTACCCTATCTGAAAAAAGAAACAAATTTATCTTCTTTTGCTTCATGCCTACAGATCCAGTGTGACTGGTTGTTTCCAGTTCCTGCTGTCAGGACTTCTACCATGAGGGACTTGAACTGTGTCACATATCCCTAAACCACTATGTGAAGATGACCTCGGACTTCAGACTCTCCAGCCTCCTCCCGTCAAGTGCTGGGATCGGGATCACAGTTATTCACAGGTTGAGCATCATGACTTTATCAATGACTTCAACAAAAGTGTGAAGGAACCCCAGCAGTAATTCCAGACATTGTCTAGTGTCTTTCCTAAGTCTCCTGACCGTTCCATTTTCCCAGCTATGAAACACAGGTATGTGTGCCCACAAGGCCTGTGAGTGGTCCTACATCCAGAGCCGAAATGGTTAGAAGTGGTTTTTGGAGTGAGAAGTGTTCCCCGTAAGGGCAGGCATTTGACACTTGATCCCACTTGGTGGTATTTTTTCTTTCTTTCTTTCTTTCTTTCTTTTTTTTTTTTTTTTTTTTTTTTGGTTTTTTGAGACAGGGTTTCTCTGTAGCTTTGGAGCCTGTCCTGGGACTCGCTCTGTGGACCAGGCTGGCCTCGAACTCACAGAGATCCACCTGCCTCTGCCTCCTGAGTGCTGGGATTACAGGCGGGCGCCACCACAGCCCGGCAGTGGTATTGTTTGAAAGGGTGAGAGAGAGGTGTGGCCCTGCTGTGCCACAGAAATACATCACTGTGGGCAGGCTTGATGGTTCAAAGCTTTGCCTCACTACCAGTTTGTTCTCTCGGCTTGTGCTACTTGGCTTCCTGATTCTGCCTCCCTGGCAGGATGGACTCTTACCTCTCTGGAACCAGAAATAAACACTTTTTTTTTTTTTTTTAAAGACAGTTCTCTCGGGCTGGAAAGATGGCTCAACGGTTAAGAGCACTGACTGCTCTTCCAGAGGTCCTGAGTTCAATTCCCAGCAACCACATGGTGGCTCACAACTATAATGAGATCTGGCGCCCTCTTCTGTCATGCAGGCAGTACACTGTATACATAATAAATCTTTAAAAAAAAAAAAAAAGGCCAGGTGGAGGTGCACGCCATTAATCCCAGCACTTGGGAGGCAGAGGCAGGAGGATCCCTGTAAGTCTGAGACAGCCTGGTCTATATATAGTGATATCCTTTTTTTTTTTTTTTTTTTTTCGAGACAGGGTTTCTCTGTGTATCTTTGCGCCTTTCCTGGAACTTGCTTTGGAGACCAGGATGGCCTCAAACTCACAGATCCGCCTGCCTCTGCCTCCTGAGTGCTGGGATTAAAGGCGTGCACCACCACTGCCCGGCGTGTGTGGATTTTCAAACATCATCAGACTCAGGCAGGGCCACTCTGGCTGTGTCTTACCTGCCTCTTGAGGGCTCTGATGCAACTCCATAAGCACTCAGAGAGAGCCACACTAGACACATGAAACAACCCATAAATCATTGCAGCAGGACAAGCCCTGGAATGCTCACTGGATCTGCTTAAGTCACTTCCATGCATCATTTTATGCAGCTGTAAAGTGAAGTTAAGGGCTGGGCAGATGGCTCAGTGGTTCAGGGCACTGAGGGCTCTTCAGAGGACTACGGTTCAATTCCCAGCACCACATAACTAACAACTGTCTATAGCTCCAGTTCCAAGGTGATATGACGCCCTCTTCTGGCCTCCATGGGCACTGCACACATGTGGTGCACAGAGAAACATGCAAGCAAAACACCCATTCACATAAAATAAAAATAAGTCTTTTTCTTTTCTTTTCTTTTCTTTTTTTTTTTTTTTGTGGAGCTGAGGATCAAACCTAGGGCCTTGCACTTGCTAGGCAAGCACTCTACCACTGAGCTAAATCCCCAACCCCAAAAATAAGTCTTTTTTAAAAGTCTAAAAATGAAATAAAATGAAGTTAATGAGAAAAGTGATGTTTTAGGCCTCCTGAAGGCCTCTCTGTTGACAGAGCAAACCGAATCAGATCTATTTGGCAAGGTTTAATGGATAAAGTGTTTCCAGGCAATTCCCCGGCCCAGCAGAGAGGAGACAGGGATGAGAGACGGGAAGAAGAACCATGTGTCTGTTTTCTGGGATGCAGCTTATATACTCTGTGGGAGTGGTCTTGAGCCTCTCTGGGGGAGCAGCTGTGTTTGGCGGGCTTTGAAGGGGCAGGTTTAGGGAAAGAGATGGGGAGGGGAGTTGAGGTGGATCTTCCACCAGAACATTCCAAACAGTAAGTTTTGTTTCACTTCAATAAATGTTAGGGACTAGAGAGATGGCTTACTGGTTACTTGTTACTCTTACAGAGGACCTGGGTTTGGTTCCTGGCACCCACGCTGGGTGGCTCACCGTCATCTGTAACTCTACTTTCAGGGGATCTGGCACCTCCTCCTGGCCTCTATGGGCCCCAGGCACTCACAGGGTGCACATTCATGTATGCGATCAAAATATTTACAAACATTAAAAAAAATAAGAAAAGAAAGAACCAGGCATAGTGGTGCTCACCTTTAATCCCAACACTAGAGGCAGAGGCAGGAGAATCTTTGCGAGTTCCATGCCAGCCTGGTCTATGTAGAAGGTTCCAGGCTAGCCCGGGTGACATAATGAGACCTTGTCCGAGAGAGAGAGAGAGAGAGAGAGAGAGAGAGAGAGAGAGGGAATATGCAGGCAAATGAGCTTATATTCTCTTCTAGTTAATTAACTAATTAATATTCCTGTACTTGGACATTATTGTTTTTCAGTTGAGAAACAAGATGGCCCATGAAAATTCTCTATCTTCAGTTTAGATATGAGAACCTGAAACCAAAGGACAGAGAGATGTTTGTTTGTCCATTTGTTTTTTGCTTAGCCCTCCCACCCCCCACACACCTTGGAACCCAGGAAAGAACCTTAATATGTATCCAAGGTGAGTCTTGAATTCAAGATCCTCTAGCCTCCTCTCTTTTTCTCTCTCCCTCACTTCCCCACCTCTCTGTCTCTCATGATTTGTTTATTTTTATTTTATATGAGTTGGTGTTTTTCCTGTCTGTGTCTATGTGAGGGTGTTGGATCTCCTGGAGCTAGAATTGCAGACAGTGATGTAACTCTAGAGCACGGTAACTAGAGTTACAGCCATGCCGGTGCTGGGAATTGAACCCAGGTCCTCTGGAAGAACAGCCAGTTAACTACTAAGCCATCTCTCCAGATCCTAATCCTTTTTTCCTGGTGGCGGGGAGGCAGGATTTGAGACAAGGTTTCTCTGTGTAGCCCTGCCTGGCTGGGAACTCATGCTGTAGACCAGGCTGGCCTCAAACACAGAGATCTGCCCTCATGCTAGGACCAAAGGCATGTGACACGCCACCACCACCTCTCAAATGCTGAGGTAACAAGTGTGCCTTATTACTACCCTCTGTGAGGGCCCATTTTGATGATCTGAAGGTTGTGCCTTGGTACCAATAGAACTGGGTCTGAAAGGTCTTTGCTCTGGTCTCAGCTTATTTAAACTGAACAAAAACTACTTTTCTCGGAGTCTGTGTACCCTGCCCTCTAGTGGTGTTGGCTGTGTACTACAATAATCTTGAATGTTTAAATTTACCTCTTGTTCTCTGTCCTCTCAAGGCTGGGGAGGACCTGTCCCACCAGAGATTCTAGGGCACCGACTTTCCTTTATCTGAACTTTAGAAAACGTCTTGGCTTTGTTATCTTGGGGATTGAACCCAAGGCTTCCTGCCTGCTAGTTGAGCCAGTACTCTGCCACTGAACTAACTTTAAGGTGCACGTTTGACTCAGTGTGGAATGAGCCCCTGGATAGCTCTGATGCACAGACATTCACGGCATAGCTTCAAAAGTAAGGCTTTGGAGTACAGGGGATATAACTCAGTGGAGTGCTTTACATGAATAAAGCCCCACCACTACCATTACTGATAATAATTAAAATAATACTCTCTGTATCTGTTCTCCCAATTCCCCTCTCCCTCACCTGTTATCTCCTGAATTCCCGCTCAGGCTCCCCTGGGCTTTGGGGAGTCTGGGGCCGAGGATCAGTCACTCCCCTTTGCCTACTTTCATACCGTGTTTCCAGAACACTTCTGGCTCGGCACTGAGGAAACCGCAGCTGCCTGTGGGCCACCAGCCCGCACCAAGTGAGGTCAGCAAGAAAGAAGCTGGCAAAGAGTCTGCCAACTGTGGGTCCGCTGGATTTGCACTGTGCTAAGTGGTTTCAAACAATTTCTTCTTAAAACCCTACGAGACACCATACTTTAGGATATATATTGTTTTGGAGATGAGGAAAATATCACTCATTCCTAAGCTCACTTGCCAGTGAGCACTGGAATCAAATGTTTGCCTAATTCAGTGCTTCTCCACTAGGGTGGATTTGGACACCCCAGAGGAAAACTGGGGACACTTCTGTTAGTTATAATTGGAATCCTGTGCTGCTGGGATCTAGGATAGAGGCCAGGGTAGTGCTGGCCGTCCTACTGTGCGCAGGGCAGCCATGTATGTAAGAAATTATCTGGCTCAACCTATCAATAGTGCTAAGGTGGAGAAATCTCAGCCTGAAGCCCACGCTCTTGGCCTTGAGGTGGCGGGAGGAGGTTAGAGAGGGGACTAACACACAGAAGGGCCACCACAGGGGTCTTGAGTGAGGAGGGGATGGGGCTCCTGTGCTAGGGAGAAAGGAGAATGGGGCGGCTTGTTGAAACTCCTCTTTCTTCCAGGCTTGGCCAGAGCCCTACTCAATTTCCCCCAACCCTGCCAAGTCAGTCCTGGGACTAAGTTTGTCCTGGAGTGACCCTGATTCCCAGCTCAGAGCTGGGGTAACATATTTACCTGGGTCTTCCTGTAAGAGTTCCCAGAAGACGAACCTGGCTTCTAGGACCCGTGTGTTCCACCTGCGGTACCTGAGCTAACAAAATGTTGGCACATTTGCTGCGGGAGGGGGTGGGCTAACCTAAAAGATTAGTGGCACCCAGGAAGCTGGACGTGGAGGAAGTAGGCAGAGGACTCCAGCAGCTACCTGACCTAGGAAGGGAAACAGCGAGAAAGGGGGCAGCTGGCACAGGAAACAGGGTTCTGACCCACCAGGCTTACTTTACCCAACCTTTCCTTTCCCCTAGGCCTGGGCTCAGTTTCCCTTTACCATCCACGGGAGCCTGCTGGAGCACCCACACTCATTGAGCCACCGGAACAGGCCTCCTCACCAAACTGACTGTGCTGACAAGAAATATCTCCGGTTCCAATTTCCTCAGAACTCTGAAAAACTAAGGGGAGGATGTTTGGGGAGGTGACAATCCTGGAGTGATGGAGAAAAGATCATTGAAAGAACAAAACCATAACCCTCCGCCCCTCGTGCTTGGAGTTCCATTTCCTTCCCTTACCACCCAATGGGGGCACGGGGGGGGGGGGGGCGGATCTGAGCAAAGGAGATGGAGGACAAGCTAAAAGGAGGAGGATGTGGTTAAGGCTGATTCGTCCCCTGGGGTCGAACAATCAGCTGTTACTGGGGCGGAAGGCAGGAAGTCTCCTTAAAGGCACAATGTCCTGAAGACAGAACTCAGGAGTCTGAAGGAGTTAGCAGTCACCTAGGCCATACAGGAGCTACCTCAGGCTCCCCTCTCATTTTTCCGCCTCAGTTGCCGGCACCCTCAATCTGGATACGATGCAAAAGTCATGAACCCCGGGCCACAAATTCCTCTCTGAGGGTGAGGAGGGAGTGATGAGGTGGTCCCAGGCTTGTCCCTTTAAATAAGCAATTCAGCAGCTTTTGCCAAGTCATTGGGTTCATTTCAGTTTTTGCCCATCCCCCGCTCTTCAGACTCTGATTGGCCCCTGGGGAAGGAGCAGCCTCTTCATTGGTCTCTACCTTTGAAATCACTTCCCTAAGTAGGCCTGAGTCAGTGAAGCGCTTTGGAGGCCGGGACTGAATGGGTGCAAATCAGAGAATGGGGTTTCTGACTGTATTACTTTCCCACAGATCGTCCCCTAATTTCTAAACAGACGCCTTCTCTCTAAAGTCAGAGCTGTGCTATAAATCCTTTGTTAGGAAGCTGCCCCTTGAGAAGCCGTGGCGCTTCGGCGACCAGGACGACACAGACGTTTACTAGAAAAGACTCATCTCACTAGACCCACGAAGGGTAGACTAGATCTCCAGTGAAGACTGGGGCCGCGCGGGTGACAGTCGTCCCTATTCCCCGAAGCCCTCGGGAGCTCTGCGGCATCGGTGGCTGACTTCCATCCTCAGTTCTGTCCAATCCTGTTGCTTTTGCGAGCTCCACCTTCCTTAACTTAGGCCTTCTGTAAAGGCTGGTGAATCGGTTCTGAGGTGGTCTAAAAGAAGTTCCAAGAAGGAGGGGCTGTAGCCCTTTAAGGACTTCCCCGCGACCGACTCACAGACCAGTTTAAAAATGCCAACTCACAGAGCGCGCTGCATTCTGGGGAGCCGGGTGTCACCGTAAGAACTTCATTGACCAAGATGCACTGCAAAAGCACACGCCTTCACTTCCTTCTGCTCTTTAAACTATGGCTTGACGTAGAACTGGTCTAAGCAAGTTGCGGAGGCCGAGGGCTAGCCACGCCTTTTCAGCTATTGGCCAGCTGGTGAGTTGTTGGGCGTGGCTTAGAGAAGTTCCTCCAGGCAAGGGGGTGGCCTCCTTGCCAATCAGAGCCCAGACGTCGGGAGGGGCGGGAGTAAGCGGAGGTGCTGGAGCCCCCCCCGAGTGGGTGTGGTCACGTTGCCCAGCAGTGGGCGGTGATTGGCCCTGGGCGATGCATTCGCAGATCGTGCGTCACGACGCCGCCAGCTGATCGGAGACTGGAGCCGGTGTGTGCTGGGCGATGGGAAGAGACAGAGCGGTCGGCCGTGCGGGGAGGACGCAGTGATTTTGCTCCTCTGTCCTCAGCAACCCCCACACCCAGCATCAGGTGGGTGTGATCTGGGGACCCGGCCATTCCGGGGGGAATCGCGGTAACAGGGTGATGGGGGAAAGTAGGGTCCTGGCGACCACACCCTGCCCTTCTGGGGGAGGGGAGAGGGGGCGGCGGGGACGGAGATGCTCCCGGGAGAGGGGCCTGGACTGCCCCGAGTAGTGTGTCTGGATGTTTAAAGAGAGGGTCTCGGACAGGAATCGTGGCAGTAAGTCTGGAGAGGTAATTGGGGGAAAAGATGAGAGACCAGAGGGCTGGGGACGTCTAACCCCGACGCCCTCTGGTTTGAGGATCCGGGAGCTGACCATTTAGCCTGGGGAGAATCTAGGGGAGCGAGTAGTGTGGAGGTGCACTGCTTCTACCGGCGCTGACTGTGTCAGGGCCAGTTCAAGTCCCTGGCAGGGAAGGGGTCGCTGGGCGGGCCAGCCCCTCCTCTCGTTCCCTCCCGGGGATGTTATGTAAGGGGGGAGGGGAAAGGAGTAGGGGGCGGCGGTGTAGAGGCCTTATGCAACCCAAAGGTTAGGGTTTCACCGCGGTTGGGCGGAGGTTGGGGGGGCGGACAGGAGGAGGGCCTGGAAACTCTACCCGCACCCCCCCTCCAGCCTAACTGGCCGTCTTGGACAGAGAGAAGGTCACCTTTGCACCTCCCCCCAGTATGTCCGGTGGTGAGGCCCCTAGCCCCGGCTTGGCCATGACCGCCTGGGAAGCCGGCTGGCTGGGTGGGGCGCCTGGGTTAGTCATCGCTGGGCTCCCTCTCTCCCCACCTCCTGGCCAACTCTTGGCCCCTCCCCACGGCCTCCGGCTAGGCTAACGTCCCCACCTCCCTCTGGCCCTAGTTTCAGCCTCCAACTCATTTGGCCTGTCATCCTGGCTGTCAGAGTTGGCTAGAAGTTGTCGTGGTGCCAGAGGGTTGATGGAGCAGCTGGTCAGAGGGTCAGTGCCCTGGGCCCACCCCTCTCGGCAGCCAAGGGCACCTGCTTGGCACAAACTCTCAGCAGCCAATGAACCCTGTAGCTGAACAGAGCCATCTCGGGCAGAGAGGAGTGGACAGAAACTGATCACCTAGGAGAAGGAAGATACCACAAAGTTTATGCTTCCCAAGAGGCTTTTTTGGAATTTGAAAATCGCCCACCCCACCATAATCTTTCCACTCCCTGACTATAGAAATCCCAAGGCACAATCTCCTTGGCCCCTCAATCTGGCAGTGGCCTGCCCTTGGACTGACTGTGCAGAACCACCCTCTCCAGCTCACAGCCCTCTAGCCTGCCACGCCCCCAGCCCCCTCCCTGGGCCATGCTGCAGGGCCCCGGCTTTTCCTGCTGATTCACGCGTTGGAACTGTGGGGGCGGGGCTTGGAACTTGGAACAAAGTTCAGACGTGGAGGGGCCGGCAGACAGCCTGGAATTCATACCAGATGTACCCGGAATGTGCAAGCGGAATGCCTGGCATCTCAGAGTCCTGAGGAAGCTGCCCAGCCACCCTACTCATACCTCCCTCCCCTCCTGCCTTTGGTCGGCCGTCCTCTCCCGCATACTCCTCAGAGCCCCTGCTGACCTTCCAAACTCTAGCCCTCCTCCCCATTCTGATCCTCCACCAACCCTCCTTCCAGCTGAACTCATTAAGAATAAGTCAGTTGAGCCTAATCGCATAACTCACGTCTCTGGACCTGAAGTCTACTTTTTCACTTGGGACCTAGGTTCTAGATCCTGCCCTTTGAATGCTGAAGATGCTGGAGTCCTCAGCCGGTTGCCAAGGGTTGCTAGTGCCTTCTGGTCTATAAAGCGGGGCGAGAGGCGTGCATTTAGAAGCCTCTTGCTTCTCACTCAAGAACCCTTCATTGGGCATTGAAAGTCAGCTAGAGCTAGTGGGTCCCTGTCGCTGTCCCTCAGCCCTGTTCTGAGCTTTCCTGTTTTTCTTCCCTTCCGTTTAGGACCCTGTGCCTCCCACACCCTCACCTGGCTGAGCCGCAGTAGTTCTTCAGTGGCAAGCTTTATGTCCTGACCCAGCTAAAGCTGCCAGTTGAAGAACTGTTGCCCTCTGCCCCTGGCTTCGAGGAGGAAGAGGAGGAGCGGCTTCTTTGCCTGCCTTCTGGAAGGTGACAGAACTGGGGTTGGGAAGGGCTGGACAGCTGGGGTGATGGCTTTAAGGAAAGGTGCCCCGGGGAGCCCTTACCCACACTGGCCCAGCCAGAGATTCAGGTTAAAGGCCCTGGCTGAATTGGGGAATAGGTGGCCCCACCTCCCCAAGGTTAGCTGATCTCTGTGGCAATGGGAAGGAAAGTCTGCCTACCTGTTTGCCAAGACTTCCTTGTAGGCCTGCCTTTCTTATCTCTCACTCCCTGCCCCAAATTTCCTTTCACATGAGGTCCCAAAGTAAATGTACCCCCGGGGAGGCGACACCGAAAATTTGATCTAAGTGGTCACCCGTGCCTTTACCTTTCTCTGTATTGTTTAGATTGGTCCAGATTTTGGATTTAGGGGTACTTACCTCTGTGGGGACCCTTACACATGTCTACTTCTCCATCTGTGAAATGGGGAGTCCCATAGATGAGTAGGCAGGAGGGCATCAGAAGTCCACCTGTGCTGACTCGGAGCCTGGGCTCTTCTCTGCCTGTGGGTGGAAGCAAAACTGCTCTTCTTATAAACTGCTGTCCTTCCCCACCCCGTGACTACACACCCAGCTCTGGGGAACTGGGGTGGAGGGAAAGGTTAGGGTTAAGACCAGTGCTAGTGGGAGACTAGTCTTATGCTGACTTCTTATCATACCAGGGTGACCCAAGATCTCCCCTGCACCCCAAGTAAGACTGCAGCTCCTGCTTGGGCCCCAACAACCATTACCATTTATTTCTGCCTTTGCTTTCCAGGATAGTGAGACTCAGCTCAGTGCTGTGCAGGCAAGAAATTGTCTCCTCCAGCCATCGGGGAGATGGGTTGTAATGATAGGAACCCCCCTTCTGCTGCCTCTAGCTCCTGAGACATTCTTGGGCTTGGGCCCTGACTGTGGTTCACCTTTGGCCCAGTCTCCCTACCAGAAGATGGGTTCAGGGGCTACAGGAAGCTGTTTGTTCCTTTGGGCAGGAGAAGGAGGAGTCTTCCTAGCCTATTCTCACTTATGAGAAACTGAGTCATAGGGGAGAATAGATCGCATAAGCCAGCCCCACTGCAGCCTGAGATGAGGGTAGGATGTGTAAGGGACTGCAGCCGAGGCGGGTGGGGAGGTCGAGTCTACTCGGACCCTGCAACAAAGATTGCTCTGTCCCTCGACACTGCCTTCTCCCCTCCTCACGCCACTGGCCACAGTGTGTCCCTCCAGCACTGGGTTCATGGCTCTGCTATCTTCATCCAACATGGAGCCTCAGAGGTGAGGAAGGGCAACACAGAGGCCGGCAGAAGACCAGTGAAGGACCTGGCCTGGAGCCACAAGGGCCTGTCCCAGACATTGGTCGGAGGGGTACACAGAAGCCTGGAGAACAGCCAGCCTCCATGAAAGACAAGCTTCCAGCCATCTCCTCTCCAGACCTAGCTCCCTTGGAGATGAAGACCCATGATGAAGTATCTCTTCTCTACCCTGCGGTTTCTATATAACCACCCTGGAGGAGCATGAGCCACCTCTGAAAGGGAATACAGAACAAATTCAAAGAGAGACTCAAATGTGTAACACTATGGAAAAACACATTTTTGGCTGGGGCTACAGCTGAGTTGGTAGAATGCTTGTTCAACATGCACAGAGCCCTGGTTCTATCTCTGCATTGCCTAGAACTGGGTGTGGTGGCACAGGCCTATAATCCCAGCACACTGGAGGTGGTGGTAAGAGGATAAGAGGATCCTACATTCAAGGTCATCCTCTGCTACACAATGAGTAATGAGTTCTGAGCCAGCCTGGACTACATGAGACACTTGTCTCAAAAAAAAAAAAAAAAAAGCAATTGAAAAGCATTTTCCCCCCTCATCATGGTATGACAAGTCAATGGAGGCCGAAGGAACTCCCATACATTGTGGGTAGTGGCGTCAAACATTGTAAGGAATGTCTTTTGGCCTTGTAATTTTGTGTTCTAGAAATGTTTATAAAATGCTCATCTCAGGGTTGCAATAGAGAAAAATAGAAAGCAACTGCTGTTTGGA
Source organism: Onychomys torridus (assembly GCF_903995425.1). NCBI lineage: Eukaryota > Metazoa > Chordata > Mammalia > Rodentia > Cricetidae > Onychomys > Onychomys torridus. The sequence goes on from NC_050450.1 coordinate 63,704,406, forward strand.
AGTCCATTCTTTTTCTGCTGTCATGAAAATTTGCAGTGGGGGTTGCTTGAGTGAATTATATTCATCCCAGTGGTGGAGTACTGCACAGCCATCCAGAGTCCTGCAGAAGAAAAATTGACTGGAAAGAAAAATGCTCTTTGAATATTAAAGAGATTATAAAAAGTGTGAGTTTTGTGACCTTAATTTTGTCTTTAAACAATTTGTTTTAAAACATGAGTGCATCCTTGTAATACACAGACTAAAAAAGACTGAAAGTAGACCCAGAGTGTTAGGGATGGTTGTTTTTGAATGGTGGACAGAGCATTGACTCTCCCCCTTGTTTTCTTGCCATTCTAAGTTTCCTATACTAATTGTATATTGCTTTTGCATGTTAAATAAATTATAGCAAAAGATAAATGTGATTTTTAAAAATTTTTACTTTTTTACGTATGAGTGTTTTGCCTGCATGCATGTATGTGTGTGTGGGGGGGGGGTCTGCATATATGCACCTGATGTGGGTGCCTGCAGAGCCAGAAGAGAACATCACATTCTCTGGAGCTAGAGTTATAAGCTGTTGTGAGCTGATATGGATGTGGGGAATGAACTCAGGTCCTCTAGAAGAGCTACAAATGCTCCTAGCCACTAAGGCCACCATCTCTCCAGTCCTCGATGTAATTTTTTTAAACTTCAGAGAATTGGGTGTAGGAGGATGGGCTGTACCTAGTGCCTTGGTGAAAATGTTTGTTTGGGGCACCTATTGCTTCTTGAACGTGTGTGTGTGTGTGTGTGTGTGTGTGTGTGTCTGGGAATCATACCCAGGACCTTGGACAAGGTAAGCAGATGCTCCTCCACATTTAAGTCAGCCCTGTGAACTTCATCCTTTGGTTGCCTGAATCCGCCCACTTGCTCTGCACACAGGAAGCATTCCTTCTGGCTGTCAGCCAGCTAAGGAGGTGTGGCTCAGGGTAAGCAAGAAGGAAAATGCTCAAAACCAGTCACTCTTCAGGGAATTTGGGGTTGGAGAGCATGTTCCTTAAAGCCAAACAGGTCTAGAATCTGAACAGGCTTATGGTCACCATGTTTATCTCTTGAGTCGGCCTTTTTCTTGAGGGCTGGGGAGGGAAGGAGGATGCATTTCAGGTATGTGGTAGTAGTGATTTCCATTTGCCTTCTCTGCCTAATAAAGATCCCCAGTAGGGGGAAAAGAAACTCGGGAAGGGATCCCCCAAGACTGCTCCAAGTGGGGGGGGGCTCTTTGGTTTGGGAAGCACTATGTAAGAGAATGACAGGTGGGCCAAGGGCAACTCTCTGCCTAACTAGCCATGCTCTCAGGTAAAGGTGAGGTGGTGCAAGATGTTGGCCCTCAGGGGTTGGCTGCTCTAGCCTTCTACCTTTGGGGCTGTGTGTAAGGATGACCAGTAGGTGAGAGATGAGGAAACCAGAGCAGAAGGTGAAAGTTAGTGGGCGGAGCCCCAGACCTGTCAGGTAAGGCTAGACTAGACCGCTTTCTGGAACTCTGAGGGGTTTGGAGAAGACTGAGGGGTTGGAAAAGACTTCTAGTGTTGTGCAGGAAGGGGTCTGAGCTCGGTTGCCGGACTTGATGCCCGGGAGCCCCCAGCCAGCTACCCCCAGGCAGGGGCGGGACGCCATCATTTCTATGGCTCCACGGGCGGTGGCCCCACAGCTGAGCCAATCAATGCCCTGCCGAGGGATAGGGGCGTGGACAAGCAGGGGAAAGTTACAACATGTTGGAAAGGCAAGGCAGGCGAGGAAGCCCCTGGCACAGCTCCGTGGAAAAGCCAGATCCCGACTCCGCCGGGGCACATACTTTGAGGTCCGGTCCACCAGGCACGGGATCGAAGACACAAACTGAAGCCTACCTGACCTGCCAGACCATGGCATCCTGGGGACTCTTTGTGGCTGGTGCCTCCTTCGCGTCATTTCGGGGGCTGCACTGGGGACTGCAGCTGCTGCCCACCCCGGAATCTACTCAGGACAGATGGATGTGGCGGAACATTTTCGTTTCGCTGATGCATAGCCTACTCTCTGGATCAGGGGCGCTGGTCGGGTGCGGAACTTAGAGATTGAGAAGCACTGGAGGGTGGGGGTGGAGAGGAGGGCGTGGAAGACTGAGGTCGGAACACTGGGTGGGTACCTTTTAGAATAGATTCGAGGTCTTCAAAGTCTGGAGCTGGCATGGATTGCAGGCGGGTGAGAGTACCCAGGGGAAGACTGGATCTAGGTCTTGGAGAAATTGACCTTAGCTCCCCATCTTCCCCAGGCTGTGGCTTTATCCTCAGATGGTCACCGACCCGATTCATGGCCACCCATCGTGGGCAGTGGTCCTGGTGGCGGTGTCAGTGGGTGAGTGTACAGAAAAGGCTGGGCCACGGAAGGCAGTGTTGAAACGGGAATTCTAGGGCCCTCCCCCGCTTTGGAATGGAGCAGATGTTGCTCGAGGTTTGCTGTGAGGGATTAAGGACCTGGGAAAAGTGGGACTTGAGACACCTCTCTAGGCTGTGCACCAGCTCTGAGTGAGGAGCCTGATAATCCTCCCCCATGCCCACAGGTTATTTCCTGGCGGATGGAGTTGACATGCTGTGGAATCAGACCTTGGCGCAGGCCTGGGACCTTCTCTGTCACCATGTGGTGGTGAGACTGAAGGGAGACGCCAGACAGAAGGAAGCACTCCCAACCCCTCTTCAGCCTTCTGTCCTCTGACTTTCCCACCAAGTCCCCTGAAAACCTATCTTCCCCGTCTTGGACTGAACTGGAGGGAGGTTTTGACTGCTAGCCACAGTTTGGAGTCTGGGCATTACCCAAGGAGTTTGGATCACCCACAAACATCCAGCTGGTCATGAAAACACAGATACAGAGTTTTGCTGAGAGGGGGGAGTCCCGGTATAGGATGTGGGAATGAGGCAGAAAAGGTCAGCAACGGAAAGCTGGAGTCCATTATGCAAATAGTGTAGCTTTAGGGAGAGACAGGCTTTGGGTGAAGGCTGTGCATGCATCTTAGATAAGGGTCAGCAGAAAGGTCAGGTTTAGGGGGAGTCCTACAAAATGCCTGTGCATCCCCAGTATAAAGATTAGGATGAAGCTGGGCGGTGGTGGCGCACGCCTGTAATCCCAGCTCTCAGGAGGAAGAGCCAGGTGGATCTTTGTGAGTTCGAGTCCAGCCTGGGCTACAGAGTGAGATCCAGGACAGGCACCAAAGCTACAGAGAGAAACCCTGTCTCGAAAAACCAAAAAAAAAAAAAAGAGATTAGGATGGTGGGACTTGACGGGTACAGGTCATGCAAAGGTCTGACTTTGAACCTTACCCCCAGGTAGTGAGCTGCCTCAGCACTGCCGTTCTGTCTGGCCACTACGTGGGCTTCGCTGTGGTATCTCTACTTCTGGAGCTGAACTCCATCTGTTTGCATCTACGGAAGCTACTGCTGCTTTCCCATAAGACCTCATCGTTGGCCTTCAGAGTAACCAGTTGGGCCACCCTGACCACTCTGGCCCTCTTCCGCCTTCTGCCTCTAGGATGGATGACTCTCTGGTTGTTTCAGCAGCACTACCAGGTGCCTCCTGCGATGGTTGTCCTTTGTATAACTGGGCTGGTCACTGTGGGTACCATGAGCATCTCATTGGGTATCCGAATTCTGATCAGGGATGTCTTGCAGTCTCGGCCCAACTCATTTATCCTTGTACACAAGGAGACCCGGCAGACCAAGACGCATGGTGATGAACCTGTCACCAGGAACAATTCCACGCTCATTCCGAAAGCCTAGAGAAGTGGAGGCTTCCTCTTCTGTCAGCCCTGGGGGACTGGGGAAGAGGAGATGGTAGCCTTCACTGCATAGTCTACTGTGTAGCAAGGGCTAGACTGTATTATCAGCATCTCAGGACCTTTTCCAGGTAACTCACTTCTCTCCCCTTCCCAAGACCCAAGAAGAAATGTGAATGTTAGTAGCTTCATAGGAACCTAGATTACCGCTCAGTGAATTCTTTTGCTCCTGCGTAAGGACAGACAATGGACAGGAGGTCCTTCTAGAATCAGAGAGGCCTCATTTATGATCAAATTCTGGCAGTGAGATGAGAGCACAAGAAACATTATCTGTTGCCAAGAGGGATGGGCATGACAGTTGCCAGGGACAGACAGAAGCCAGGCCAGTGCAATTGTTGCTGATACCTCCCATCCTCTGGGTCAGGCTGCAAGTACTAGGACTGTACTTAACCCTACTCTACTGCACACAGACTTTCTTTTTCTTTCTTTTTTTCTTTTTTCTTTTTGTTTTGTTTTTTGTTTTTTGTTTCTTTGAGACGGTTTCTCTGTGTAGCTTTGTGCCTTTCCTGGATCTTGCATCTTGCTCTGTAGGCCAGGCTGGCCTTGAACTCACAAAGATCCGCCTGCCTCTGCCTCCCAAGTGCTGGGATTAAAGGCGTGTGCCACCTCCCCACCCCCCATCCCTCCACCCCAGCTCACAGTCTTTCTAATACTTATGTATCTTCTGACCTTTTTTATTTTTCTGGGTTGTGGGAAACTCCCCCTCCCCCTCTCCCAGAGCTGAGGACCGAACCCAGGGCCTTGAGCTTGCTAGGCAAGTGCTCTACCACTGAGCTAAATCCCCAACCCTGACTTTTTAAAGAAATGTCACTTCTTAGATGAACATCATGTCTCTCCTAAGGCAGCACGGAGCCAGGAGCCACAGAAGAGCCTGAGCCATCTGGACTGAAGCACCCAGTGTGATCACCCAATGCCAAGCTTTTTAAGGCTCTGGGTTGTGTTGAGCACTGAGGCAGAGGCCCAGCAGGGAAGAAGAGCCCGTCATCTCCCTCCAGAGGAGCAGCATGGCTGACTGACCCTTTTCTGGAGTCTTTTGAAGACTCTCTCCTCCCAGTTTCCACAGCTAGTCTCCCATTGCAGGTCTCCTCCCTTTCTAGCCTGGAGGTCCAGGTTACAGGAACTGTGGAACAGATTGGGGTTACTGTTGTATTGAACAGTGGGGCAGAAAGTGATAACCCCTAGTCACCCTCAGAAAGGAGGCAGGAGGGAGAGGCTTTTAAAAAGCGCTGCTAATGCCGGGTGGTGGTGGTGCACACCTTTAATCCTAACAGGTGGGAGGCAGAGGCAGGCAAAGCTCTGTGAGTTCGAGGGCAGCCTGGTCTGCAGAGTGAGCTCCAGGACAGCCAGGGCTATGCAGAGAAATCCTGTCTCAAAAAAATGAAAAGCCAAAACCATAAAAAAAAAATTAAAAGAAGAAGAAGAAGAAGAAGAAGAAGAAGAAGAAGAAGAAGAAGAAGACGGTAAGAAGTGGAGGAAGAGAGAGACAAAGAGGATGAGGGAGACCGATGTGCACAGATAGCGGTCTGGGTAGAAGAGAGAATGATTAAACCCCATAGCAAAGGCAGGCAGAGAGAGCTTGAGGGCAAAGCTTCAGCAGACATATTGAAAAAGGTTGATACAGAAGCTGGAGAGGAGCCAGATCATAATGTCGATGGAATGGTCACAAACCAAGAAAGCAGGAAAAACAGGAATAAAATGGGACAGGAAGGGACCCCAAGAGAGGAAGGCCCAGCTAGTCTAGACATCAAAACATTGAGAGCAGACTCAGGAGAGATAGGGGGGGGGGGTGGGGAGGTGGGAGGGTGGGAGGGGCCAATGGAGAGATTAACAGAGCGCGAGAGAGAGATAGAGACGGAGGGGCAATCAGAGAAGCAGGGGCAGAGGCGGGAGAGGGTTTGCTGTATAGGAACAGGAAGTGCCTTTGAGCTGGAGATGGGCAGCTGCAGTGAGAGGCAGACAGGCTAACAGCAACAGGGAGGCAGAGACTGGGGGGAAGTGGGGGTCGAGTCTTCAGAGGTGCTGTGAGACAGAAGGATAAGCAGGGCAGAGGAGATTCACGGGGCGGGGGGGGGGGGGGGGGGACAGCATGTGAAGCAACGAGGCAACATCCAGAAGGCATGAGGAAAGGGGGGAACAAAGGGATGGGGAGAGAGGGGGAAAAGAGAATGAGAAGCAAAGACAGAACGTTGCATGGGATCTCCATTACAGTCAGAAAAAACGGAGCAAAGCAGAGAAAAATGACTGGAGCCTGGCAAGGTGCCTGGCACATGCTGATACTGCTAGCACTTGGGAATGACAAGCAGGAGGATCAGGAGTCCAGCCTGGGCTACATGAAACCCCATCTCAACAAACAAACCAAAGCAGAAAAAATTGGACATGGCAGCTGCAGCATGACTGAGCATTCTTGAGGTCCTGGGTTCAATGCCCAGCACAAAGAATTTTCCTTTTTTTTAAATGTAGGGTTTGGCAGGTGCTTTGTTTGATATGGGTCTGGTCACCAGGGTAATACCATGGCCAGGTGAAGTAGTCCTCAAGACTGACTCCACTCTTGCCCAGTAATTGCTGATAGACTCTGTCTTCCAGCAGAGAACATTGGCATTTTAGGTCTCAGAACACTATCCTTATTAAAACAGGAATAAATTGCAATGCAAATGATTTCACTAGTCTATTGTGAATGTGATTGCTTTGAGTCATTTCTCTTGGCTCCAGTGGTATCCTGGTTTGCAATATAGTGTGGGTTGTGGAGGCTTTGACTTGGGAGGGTTTCCTGTTACTGATTTCTCTGCCTGTCCTTCCCCTCCGCTTCTTCCCCCATTCCCCCTCTCTCTTTCTGTTTGTTTTGTGGGTGTTGCTGTTGTTATTGGTGTGTGTGTGTGTGTGTGTGTGTGTGTGTGTGTGTGTGTGTGTGTGAAGTTGGATTGGATGTAGTGGAGGCTGGCTTTGAATTTTTCCTGATCTTCCTGCTTCGACCGCCTAGAGTATGGAAGTATACTACATACCAGGCCAGGCTAGCACATTCTCTTGGTGACCTACAAATAACTGAGGTGTTATTAGATCCTCTATGCCCAGAAAACAAACCTAGGAGCCAGAGAGATGTCTCAGTCAATAAAGATAATTGCTATCAGGACTGATAACCTGAGGTTTTTTTGTTGGTTTGTTTGTTTGTTTTATTTTGTTTTTTGTTTTTTTTAGCTCTGGCTAGCCTGGAACTCCATAGATCCACCTGCCTCTGCCTCCCAGGCGCTATGATTAAAGGCCTGCGCCACCACACTTGGCCTAATAACCTGACTTTGATCCTCAGGGCCCACATGATGGAAGGATAGAACAGACTCTCACAAGTTCTCCTCAGACTTCCACATGTGCGCTGTGGCACGAGTCTTCCTTCCCCAAAGGGGAAAACAAAACACAACACAAAAACAAATGTGAGAATTTAAAAAAAAAAAGCAAACCCAGGTCCTGTGATGGTGGCTCAGAATAAAGGTGCTTTCTACCAAAACTGACCACCCGGTGGAGAGTGAGAACAGCCTTCCTCAGGCGCGTCACACACATGTACCTACACATACACACTACCAAGAAATAATAAAGAAATACACCAAGAAATGTAAGGACATTTTTAATATTAAAAATTATTTTTAAAAGAACAAATCTGACTAGGCCTGAGGACACACTTGTAATCCTAGCCCTTAGGAAGCTGAGCAGGAAAGATGAGGAGTTCAAGGCTAGCCTCAGGTATGTGATACGTTCAAGACCAGCCTGGGCTACAGAAAAACAGAGAAGAGAATGGAGGGGGGGGAGGGAGAAAGAGAGGGGGTAGGAGGAGAATGGGCAGCAAAGACTCTGGAAAAAACGGAACTCAAGGGAAAACCTCTCAGATTTACTTAAGTGAGGAGGAGTAGAGTTGAGAGTGGAAAAGCTCCGGATGGAAGACTGGGAGAGACAGAGACCAATCCGTTCAGACAAATTACCTCCCAAATGGCATCTCCACATCAGGATGTTTCGGTTTGGACGTCAGCCAGACCAGTCAGCAACTATTGATTTCTGCACTTTTCAAGACTGCAGTCTCTGCCCAGCTTTCCTCTGCAGACATAACAGCCACTGACATTGGCATTGTTGAGCAGGCCCTGCCTCTGATCTGGTAGATCACCACATACCGTCTGCAGGATCCAGACACAGACTCGACTCCCAGTCTCAGGGAGTCTTTCTTTCTACAGAGATAAGAGTATAAGCCCTGTGTGTTTAGAGGATAACGTGAGGGTCCCTGGAAAGGGTTCCCTGCTTACCACCACCAAAAACACAAACCTTGGGATAACATCTGACATTCCAGGGAATAAGTGTAGATATATAGGATGTAGCCCTGGCTGTCCTGGAATGCACACTATAGACCTGAATGGCCTCAAATCTCAGAGATCCATTTGCCTCTGCTTCTCAAGAGCTAGGATTAGAGGCGTGTACCACCATGCTTGGCTCGTGGTTTATTTAGTTTTATTTTATGTGTATGAATATTAGCCTGCTTATATGTATGTGCTTCATGTGCATGCCTGGTGCCCACAGAGGCCAGACAAGAGGGTTGGTTGCATCCTCTGAAAATGAAGTAATGAACGACTGTAATCAGTCCGTAAGGGGGCTGGCGATGAAATTCAGTTCGTCTACAAGAGCAGTGTGTGCTCTTACCTGTTGAGCTGTCCCCAGCCTCAGATTTCTCAGTTAATCTTTGCCCTCTCACCCAGGCTCACCTGCTCATGCCCTTGAGAGAACGTCTTCATCTCCTTGACCTTCACCAGCCAAAGGTGCCAGTCCTGGTGGCTTAGAGACATGCAGACCCAAAGTTTAGGCAGTGAAAGCGGAGGCCAGATAACCTTGGAGCTGGAGTGCCTCAGACTCGCCTGTTCCCTTTAGACACTTGTCTGAGTGTACTTTGCACCAACCTCCTGCCCTTCTTTCCTCCTAAATCTAAATCTTTGCCCAATCCAAAGGTGCCCCTCCCCCACAGTAATCCAAATGATGCCTGGGACCCTAGGGAGTTGGGAGAGAGAAATTTGCGCAGCTTAAGGCAGCTGCAGTAGTATTTCTTTACTCTATAATGAATCTTAAAAATTCATGCCAGGGCCAAGCCGTGGTGGCACATGCCTTTAATCCCAGCTACTAGGGAGGCAGAGCCAGGCGGGTCCCTGTAAATCCAAGGCCAGCCTGGTCTACAGAGCAAGATCCTGCACAAGCACCAAAACTACACAGAAAAATCCTGTCTCTAAAAATTAAAAAAAAAAAAAAAAGGGGGGGGGGCAGGGTGATGGTGGCCACGCCTGTAATCCCAGCACTCAGGAGGCAGAGCCAGGTGGATCTCTGTGAGTTCCAGGCCAGCCTGGTCTCCAAAGCGAGTTCCAGGAAAGGCACCAAAACTGCACAGAGAAACCCTGTCTTGGAAAAAAAAAAAGAAAGAAAGAAAAAGAAAAAAAAATTCATGCCAGGTGGTGGTGGTGCACACATTTAATCCTAGCACTCAGGAGGCAGAGACAGACAGATCTCTGTGAGTTCTAGGCCAACCTGGGCTACAGAGTGAGTTCCAGGACAGCTGGGGATACACAGAGAATGGGAGAAAATGATTGTTTCCTTTGCTGAGCAGTGTCTTTTTATTTTTATGTAGTCACGTCTGTTGATGATGGTTAGTCCCTGTGCTGTGGATGTTTTATTCAAAAAGTCCTTGCATACACCAATATCTTGAAGGGTATCCCTTATGTTTTCTTCTGGAAGTTTCAGTGTTTCGGGTTTTAAATTAAGGTCTTTGATCCACTTTGATTTGGTTTTTAAAATATTTACCAACTGTCAAGCACAGCTACCCAGTACTGTGATCTAAGGAAGCCTCGTCATCTTACTTTGTCATTCCAAGTGTTCCCCTTTTAACAAATATTTATAAAGGACCCACTAGGTCCCAAGCAAACAGGGCAAGGGATAATAACGAGTAAATGAGCCAGAGCCCTGGCCTCAGGAGCCCACAGTCAGCATTTTGTTAAACTGGGTGAGTGGGAGTCATTCAGAGACTAGAAGAATGATGGATATAGAGATGGGTGATCCAAAGGACCAATAGCCTGGGAAGGAGCAAACTACCTACGGAGGGTAAGCTTGTTGCATCCTGACATTCAACGGGCCATCAGAACTTCACTTAGTACCTTTCCACCCAAGCCTGCACCCTTTCCAGCATCTTCTAGGCTGTGCATAGCAACTACCTTAAGCTCATTATGCACAGGCCTCCTCTAGCGATCCCACACTGTAGACCCTACACACATGTGCAGTTAATCACCAAGTTTGGAATGGCTCTCACATCCCCCCCTCTTTTTCGATCTCTGCTGTCCCATCCTCGTCTGAATAACCATCAGTTCTAGCCTGGTGACAATGGCAGCCTTAGAGATATTCTCCACACAGTCTGTGATTGTTAGAAAGTCAATCTATCACGTCTTTCCCTGCTTTAGACTGTCCAGTGGTGTGTTTGAGAGTGCCTGTGTGTCAGGAGCAGGATACCCAGAGCCTGGCACATGTGCCACCACTGAGATGTATCCCTCCCTTCTTTTTTTCTTTTCTTTCTCTCTTTCTTTTCTTTTTTCTTTTTTTTTGTTTTTTGTTTTTGTTTTGTTTTGTTTTTTGAAACAGAGTTTCTCTGTGTAGTTTTGGTACCTGTCCTGGATCTTGTCTGTAGACCAGGCTGGCCTGGAACTCACAGAGATCCTCCTGCCTCTGCTTCCCCAGTGCTGGGATTAAAGGCGTGCACCACCATCGCCCGGCCCTTTTTTTCTTTTTAACACTTACTGAATTTGTTGTTTGAGAGTTTCATACACGCGTACAAAGTGCATCCTGGGTAGCTTTCTCCTTAAGGTAAAAGTGAAAGTCGCCAAGTGGCCTGTAGGTTCTAAGAGCCTCCCTTTGTCTTTCTCACACTCGGGCCCATCTGCTTTCCTCTTTGGATAGCTCTCTCCAGTGTATGAACTAGTTCCTGCCTCTTCCTTTCTCTGTTTGAGACAGAGTTTCACTTTGTAACCACGCTAGAACCAAGCTTGAAATAAATCTCTCACATCAGTCCCCTGAGTACTAGGACAGCTCCTTTCCAGCTTCCCACATCCTCCCTCCCATCCACTCCCAACTTCTCCCAATATGATTGAAATTTTGATGTTGTTAATAACTGGGCTGGGGTTGTAGCTTAATTAGTAGAGGTCTTGTCTAGCACATACTAAGCTCTAGACTCCACCCCTACAACTGCACAATTACATAGACCAGGCATGGTAGAAATGCAGGCAGCAGGGGCAGAAGGGCAAGTCATCCCCATCTCTCAAGTTTGAAGCCAGTCTGGGTTAGAAAAGAGCCCATGTCAACAATATAAATAAATAAAAATTAAAAAGTCAATTTTTAAGTCAAGTCATGCACCTTCAGTCCAGCGTGTCTGTGAGGTCAAGGCCAGATGGTCTACAAAGCCAGGGCAGCCAGAACTACACAGTGAGACTTTGACTCAAACAAACTAAGTTCATTTTTGCATAATTGTAAACGGATGCAGAACTGGCTCACCCTCAATCGTTTGTTGTTTTTGTTTGTTTGTGTTTGAGTCGGGCCCTGTCCCTTTCTATAGGGGAAGGTGAGTCACTAACTCCTGACAGTGAGGGCCCAAGAGGAGCCGTGCTTCTTGGGTGGGAAAATACTATAAATGTGATGTGGAAATACATACTAAAATAATCAGTTCAGTCAGTGAAGAACCTTTAAGCATAGTCTCACTGTGCAGCCCAGGGCACCTTTGAACTCTCCATGCCTAAAACATAGACATGTGCCATGACAGGCTGAAATCGGCCTCCTTGTGAGGAGGAAACATGAACAGAAGATTCTGTCCTTGTTAACAAATCTTCTTCATAAGCTTTATGAGACTTTATTGCTTTCTCTTTACATTTTTTAAAAAAACACATTTCTTTATTTGTTGAGGGAAGCCTGAGTGTCAGAGCCGGTGTGTGTGAGCACCCCAGCACGTATGTGTAGAATTCAGGGGATAACTTGAGGGAGTCGGTTTCCTCCTCCTGCTGTGTAGGTCAGAAGGGTGGGACTCGGGATCAATCAGTCTTGGTAGCAAGCTCCTTTATCCATGGAGTCATCCTGGCAGCCCAATGGTCTCTTTTTTCTGTTATGTCTATCCACCCAGATAAAGAGGACATTGACAAACCAAAGAAAGGGTTCTGCTCCAGGCCAGCTTGGTGACCTCATGTTATCAGGGCTGCTTATAAAAGCACGGGTAACCTTGGACATCTATGTTTCTAGGAACTCCATCTCCAATGGGGATGACTCAGGGGAAAAAAAAATGCATCGCCAAAGAGCTCCAGCAGTTTGCCCAGCAAATGTTTACCTCCTGTACAACCTTGAGGGTGGGTGAGTGAGCCTTGTGATTTTTCAATAGGATTTCATGTGAGTGATCACAGCTGGTCTGCTTCATGACCAGAATGGTGAAGTCTAACTGAAAAGAAACATCCATTCTATAGTGCACCACTGCACCTGGTTCTAGTTTTCTTTCTTTTTTTTCCCTTCCTTCCTTCCTTTCTTTCTTTCTTTCTTTCTTTCTTTCTTTCTTTCTTTCCGTGTGTGTGTGTGTGTGTGTGTGTGTGTGTGTGTGTGTGTGTGTGTGTGTGTGTATTGAACCCAGGATCCTATGTATAGAAAGCAAACACCCTGCCAATGAGCTACAGTCCCAGACCTAGTGTCCTATTTCTTTCTTTCTTTCTTTCTTTCTTTCTTTCTTTCTTTCTTTTATTTTTATTTGGTTGCATATGTTTGTGCAAATGTATGCTATGTATAAAAAGAAACCTAAGGTGGCCAGAAGAGGGTCCCTGAGCCCCTGGAGTTACGGGGGTTGTGAACTGCCCTGTGGGTGCTGGAAACTGAACTTGAGCCTCTGTAAAAGGATTACGTGTTCTTAACCATTTAGCCGCCTCTCCAGCCATGGCTCTATTTCTTTATTAACTTTTTGTGGGCTGGGACTATGGCTCAGTGATAGAACATTTGCATTCAAATACTTGGAAGTTCAATTCTCCTTTTTTATTGTTGTTTTTGTTTTGTTTTCAAGACAGGGTTTCTTTGTGTAGCCTTAGCTGTTTTGGAACTTGCTTTGTAGACCAGGGTGGTCTTAAACTCAGATCCACCTGCCTCTGCCTCCTGAGTGCTGGGATTAAAGGTGTGTGCCACCACTGCTGGCCTTCAAGTTCAATTCTCAGATTCAAATAACCAAATAGACAAGGACCTGCTAGATGGCTCAGCAGGTAAAGAAGTTTGCCTCGTAAACCTGAGGACCTGAGTTCACTGTCTGGAACCCATGTAACGGTGGAAGGAGAGAACCAAGCTCTATGAAGTTGTCCTCTGACCTCCCATGTGTGCCATGGAAAAGATGTCCTTCCCATACATACATTAATAATAAATAAAACTAAAAATTAGATTAGTAACTTTTATACTGAAAGTAAGTGTTACATGCATGCTCAACAACCACAGAGAATATAAAGGCAAGCATGTACATCAGTGACTAACACTGAAGTAAAAATAAACACATAGTCAGTTGATTGACTTCAGACAAAAGTATCCGGGCATTTCAATAGCAAAAGAATGGCCTTTTCGATAAATTGTGCTGGCTCTCTTAGTTAGGGTTTCTACTGCTGTGATAAAAAACCATGACCAAAGGCAACCTGGGGAGGAAAGTGTTGATTTCAGCTTCCACTTCCATAGCACAGAGCAGTACTGAGAGAAGTCAGGGCAGAAACTCAAACAAGACAGGGACCTGGAGTCAGGGGCTGATAGACAGGCCATGGCGCTGCTCACTGGCTTGCTCAGGCTGCTTTCTTATAGTACCCAGGACTACCACCCCAGGGGTGGCACTGCCCACAGTAAGCCAGGCTCTCTCCACATCAGTCATCAATCAACAAAATGCACCACAGCTTTGCTCACAGGCCTATCTGGTGGGAGCATTTTCTCAATAGAGGTTCACTCTTCCAAAACAACTCTAGCTTGTGTTATGTTGACATAAAAACTAGCCAGCATTCTCGTGAAAAGAAGACATTTAGATCCCTGCATCATACTATCCCCAGAAATTAACTTGATGTGAATCTTAGCCCTATAAACAAGAGCCAAAACTAAGAAAAAAATCTTAGAAGAGATCCGGAGTAGGGTGGGGGTGTAACCCAATGGAAAAACACTTGCTGGCCTGGGCAAGCCTTGAGGTTCCCTCTCTAGCACCACCAACATGGAAAAAGAAATTGGAGGCTGAGACCTTTGTGACCTGAGTTAGGTGGTGAGTTCCAAAACCATTGTGACACCAAAACCATAAGTGATAAAAGAGACCAACAAGTTGGACTTTACATGAATTAGAAATGCTGTGTCATTAAATGCCACCGAGAAAGTGAAAAGGCACTGGGTCTGGTGGCACAGGCCTGAAATTCTAATTACCGGGTGGGCTGACAGAGGACAATAGCAAGTTCAAGGCTTGTCTGGGATCCAGAGCTTAATCAAAGGGCACCTTGGAAAGCTTAATGAGACTCTGTCAAGGCTGGTACACAGGGGAGATTGCTCAGTGGTTAAAAGCATTTATTCCTCTTGTGTGTGTGTGTGTGTGTGTGTGTGTGTGTGTGTGTGTGTGTGTGTGTGTGTGTGTGAAGACATTTCTTGGCATAGCAATAAAAATACAGTTTTAAAGTATCAACTTAAAATTTTTTTTTAGGATTTCTCTTGATTTGTTTACTTATTATGTATAGTGTTCTGCCTGCATGTATGCCCAAAGAGAGCACCAGATCTCATTATAGGTGGTTGTGAGCCACCCTGTGGCTGCTGGGAATTGAACTCAGGACCTCTGGAAGAGTAGTCAGTGCTCTTAACCTATGAGCCATCTCTTCAGCTCTCAACTTAAAAATTAATAATAAAGCCGGGCAGTGGTGGTGCACACCTGTAATCCCAGCACTCAGGAGGCAGAGGCAGGTGGATCTCTGTGAGTTCAAGGCCAGCCTGGCATACAGAGCTAGTCTAGGACAGGCTCCAAAGCTCAAAAAACCAAAAAAAAAAAAAAAAAAAAAAAAAAAAAGTTGACTTTCTCTATACTATTCACTTAGTTTGAAAATTTTAACATTTTTGCAGGGCAGTGATGGCGAATGCCTTTAATCCCAGCACTTGGAAGGCAGAGGCATGTGGATCTCTGAGTTCAAGGTCAGCCTGGACTATATAGCAAGTTCCAGGACAACCAGGGCTACATAGAGAAACCCTGTATCAAAAACAAACAAACAAACAATCAATACAAACAAAAGTTTTACACTGTTAAAAAGATGTATCTGTTTTTATTTTATGTGTATGCGTGAGCATCTGAGTGTATGTCTGTGCAGCATATGCAATGCAGGTGTCTGTGGGAGCCAGAGGGGGTGTTAGATTGCCTGGAGCTGGAGTTACAAGTCGTTATGAGCTGCCATGTAGGTGGTGGGTACCAAACCGAGGTTCCCTGCAAAATCAACAAGTGCTGTTAACCACAGAGCCATCTCTCCAGCTTCTGAACACCACCACATAACCATAGTGCGACAACCAAACTAGAAAACTGTGGTCACACTATAGTAGCAAGAAACTACAGACTCTGTTGGAACTTTACCAGAGCATGGACTGATGGCTAACAAAGTCACTGTCGTTACAAAGACTTCACTGTGGTGACCATGATAATGCCGGAGCCATTGCCAGGCTCTTCTGCCGGCTCTTTCTACAGAGTAATTTCTCTTCCTAAATTTGTTCCCTTCCTCTCCTCCATCCCTCTCATTCCCATTTCTCCTCACCCTCCTCTGCTCTGCCTCCTCTCCTGTCCTTTTACCCCTCCCCTCTGGTCTCCTTTTTTAACAAGGTCTTGCTATGTAGCCCAGGTTGGCCTTCAACTTCCCACTTTCCTGCCTCTGCTTCCCCAGTGTTGGGAACTACTGTTTTGGCATGCTCACTCCAGGAGCCTGGGGACATAGCTTAGTGGTAGAGGGCCCCTCTAGTTTGTGTCAAGTTCAATTCTTTATTTTGCATTATCTATCTATCTGTCTGTTTGTCTGTCTGTCTACCTACCTATTTGGAGGCTGTCCTGGAACTTGCTCTGTAGACTAAGCTGGCCTCGAACTCAGAGATCTGCCTGCCTCCGCCTCCAGAGTGCTGGGATGAAAGGCATTCGCCACTCTCTGGCATGCCTGGGTTCAATTCTTTTTTTTTTTTTTTTTTTTTTTCAGAGCTGAGGACCAAACCACCCCCCTCCACCACCACCGGCCTGGCTTCACTTCTTAGCATTGCAGGGAGTAATATAAACAAAAGAGTTCTATTGTAGCAGTTTCTGCTATCTGGAATTACTTTGTTTCTGTTCATTTGCTTAGGTCAAATCCTTCTCATCCACATACCTCTGTCAGTCTAAAAGGTCTGCCCCTTCCTTGCAATACTGGGAAATGGTCTACTACAACACATCCCCAGTCTTGCTCTTATGTTTTCCTCTAAGATTTTTTTTTGGGGGGGCGGGGTGGCTAGAGAGATGGCTCAGAGGTTAAGAGCACTGGCTTCCAGAGGTCCTGAGTTCAATTCCCAGCAACCACATTGGTGGCTCACAACCATCTGTAATGACATCTGGTGCCCTCTTCTGGTCTTCAGGCATACACGCAGGCAGAACATTGTATACATAAAAGATAAATCTTTAAAAAAAAAAAAAAAGTTTTTGTTTTGTTTGTTTGGGTTTTTTTTGTTGTTTTTTTTTTAGCCCTTATAGGTCTACGATTCACACTGAATTAACTTTTGTCTACAGCATGAGTTAAAGTGATCATTGTCAGATAAAGGAGAAATGAGAGAAGAAAGATGCAAACAATGAAATTCCCCTAAGACATTTTTAATTTTTCTAAGCTAATTCCTCCCATCTTCTAAGGGAGGACTTTTATTTCATTTTATTTTTGATACAGTCTCTCTGTGTAGCCCTGGCTGTCCTGGAACTTACTATGTAGGCTAGGTTAGCCTTGAACTCATAGAGATTCACTTGCTACTGCCAACCCAGTACTGGGATTACTACCATGACTGGCAGGATTTTTCCTTTTATTTTTTAGTTTATTTCATTGTTGGCAGTGCCGGGCATTAACTCCAGTGCCTCACTTATAATAAGCAAGCATTAAGCTAAAAAAAACCCCTTGTCCGGAAGGCAAGTTAGCATGCCCTGTTTGCCAGTGCCCATCACACTGCATTACAAACTTTACAAGAATCTTTAGGGGATGGGAGAGATGGCTTAGGGGTTAAAACATTTGTTGCTTTTGCAGGGTATCCAGGGGATCTTAGGTCATCTTTTAACCTTTATGTGCACCAGGCATGTATGTGGTGCATAGACACACACAAAAGCAAAACTCTTAAAAATAAAAAATTAAAAAAAAAGGGAAGAAAGAATCTTTGGTATGTTTTGTTTTTGAAATGTGGTCTCATGTAGCAAAGACTGGACTTAAACTCTACACATCTGAGGATGACCTTGAATTTCTTTTTGAAAAAGAAAAAAATTTTATTTTATGTGTATAAGTGTTTGGTTTCATGTGTTTATGTGTACCACGTGTGTGCAGTGTCCGTAGAGGCCAGAAGAGGGTATCAAGTTCCATGGAATCAGAATTATAGACAGTTTTGAGTCGCCATGTGAATGCTGGGAATCGAACTAAGGGTCCTCTGGAAGAATAGTGCTCTTAATCACTCAGCCATGTCTCCAGTCCCAGACCTTGTATGTCTGATTCTCCTTCCTTCACCCGCAGGAGTGCTGGGATTAAAGACACGCTCCACTGGTCTATTCAGTGCTAGAGAAGGTATGAAGCAAGGGTCTCCCGTACAATTAAACAGGCACTCCGAGGTACATTCCCAGTCCAGATCTTGCATTCTTGTCAGCCTTCCTGTTGCCCTGGGCTTCCAAGAATTGTTTGACTCCTTGGTACATAGTAGGAGCGCTAACGATAATGTAATGAACGAACAGAACAAAGGATTCATTGAGTTGAAGCTAGTACTACATAGCAGCTCTGAATTCATGAGAATAAATACAGGAAAAATGTGCATCATAGGCAAACTTCTTAAAATTGTAATGGCTTTGACTTTTGGGGGAGCAACGTCAACAGCCAAATAAAACACCAATTCTATTAAAGGCCTCCTAAGTCGATCCGACTGGCGGAAGGCGGGGCGCGAGCCCACCCTGGCCACACCCCTCGCCATGAAATCCACTTTTAGACCCGCCCCCTCAGAGGGTCCATTGGACCTCTCGCCAATCCTTCAGAGCATCTCTGCGCCTATTGGGTGAGTTTCTGACCCCGGTTGCGCACTTCCTGGAGTTGGGAACGCGGGGCGGACGTCGTCTTTCCGCCATTGCTCTGCGATCGGAGCCGCTACCTGAGTGAGGGGCGACAGGTGGGTGGCGGGCGTCCGAGGCTGGGCTGCAGACGGTCGGGTGGGCCGAGCGGCCTGAGGAGCTGCGTCAGGCCCAGGCCGCGAGTGCTCAGCCCGGCTAGCGTGCAGGCCAGGTGGCTCCCGACGCATTCTATTTGCCCCGTGTGGGCCGGGGCCTAGCGGCTTAATTTTGGCTTCCCTCGCCTTCCCCGACTCTTCCGGCATGGCCGGAGTGTTTCCTTACCGAGGGCCGGGTAACCCGGTTCCCGGCCCTCTAGCCCCGCTGCCGGACTACATGTCAGAGGAGAAGCTGCAGGAGAAAGGTAAGGGGCGAGTGGGAACGGGACGAGTGGGTACCGCGCGTGCGGGGCAGAACGTGTAGGCGGGTTTCACTTTATCTCTCTGTAGGCAGGTCCATCAGGGCTCCGCTCCCGTGTTAGCCGGGTTGAATTTTTTTACATTCACTCAAATCATTGAAAGATTGGAAGTATCTGTTATTCAGGAGAGGTTGTGTGTGTGTGTGTGTGTGTGTGTGTGTGTGTGTGTGTGTGATGTAACATGGCAAGATACTTGGCAGGGAGTATTCCTCTTTCCCACAGAAGGTCGGGAGTGCTGTAGGGGCAAGAGTGAGGATAATTAGGGTGAGAGTGTGCAGCCCTTTACATTGAGGTGCCTTTGTAGCTCGGAAATGGCAGCAGCTGCAGGCCAAGCGCTATGCAGAGAAGCGGAAATTTGGGTTTGTGGATGCTCAGAAGGAAGACATGCCCCCAGAACATGTCAGGAAGATCATTCGAGACCATGGAGACATGACCAACAGGAAGTTCCGCCATGACAAAAGGGTCTATTTGGGGTAAGTAAGCAACATCCTGGAATAATTTCATGTGGGGTTTTGCGTCTTTTCTTTCTCTGTTCCTGCATTGATGACAGTGGTGGATAGAGGGACTATCATTTGGAACATGACACTTTTCCACACACACAGGTTTTCTTTCTGTTGTCCTGGCTGGAAACCAGGACAGGCTGACCTCGAACCCACAGAGATCTCTGTGCCTCCCACTCCCGAGTGCTGGAATTAAAGGCAAAAGCCACCATGCACAGCATGGAACATGGCTCCTTGAGCACATAGTGATGATTTTAAGAGTAAGGCAGGACCACTGGAATTCCATGATAATATTCACATCTTCTACTTAGGCCGTTGTTTTGCTTTGCCCTGGTAATGTCACTGTAAAATGTTCATTTAGTCACCAGAATTTGATGGTTTAGGGTGTTTAATTCCTAAGGTGCAGAGATTCTTAGCATTCCATTTGGATATAAAAATTTGGCTAGTTAATGAATTGATGTAGGGAAGCCTTGGAAGTTTTATTTCAAAAATAATTCCTCAACCAGCCACGGAAGTATATGCCTCTTCACTATTATAATCTCAGGGTTGCAGAGGCAGGAGGATCATAGGCTTGAGGCCAGCTTAGACTACTCCATGAGAAGCTCTGTTAAAAAAAACAGCAATAGCCACATGTGGCAGCACAGGCCTTTAATCCCTGCACATGAGAGACAGAGGCAGGTGAATCTTAGCGAGTTCCAGGCCAGCCAGGGCTCTGTGGTGAGACCCTGTCTCAAACAATAATGAACATCATTACTGCTATTATTGGATCTTGCTCTTGGTGCTCTGGATATAGCTGTGGGCAGACAGTATTGATCCTTTCTTTTAAGAGCATACAGTTGAGTGGCATGATAGATGAGCAAGAGATGGTTGCAGTGTAGCAGATATGTTGGTACTCACAGGAAGGGCAGAAGGAAGGTACCCTCAGAAGGACAGCTGTTGATTTAGAGGCTGAGTCCCGGGATTTTGAAACTAAGACATTTAATGGCATCAGATGAAGGTGGAGCTGGGAAGGCAGGGCTCCTAGTCATGTAGGAACTGAGTCCTAATTTGGGGCTTTGGACTGTAAGGCAGCATTTTCTGTGGAACATGTGATGACTTTCTGGCATGTCAGCAAGGGACAAGTAACAGAACACTTCGTCATTTCTCAAGGTCTCTCTTTGGTCTCTCTTCCTAATGTTGCAGAGCCCTCAAGTACATGCCTCATGCAGTTCTCAAGCTCCTAGAGAACATGCCCATGCCTTGGGAGCAGATTCGGGATGTGCCTGTTCTGTACCACATCACTGGAGCCATTTCCTTTGTCAACGAGATTCCCTGGGTCATTGAGCCAGTTTACATCTCCCAGTGGGGGTGAGAAGAAGGGCTGCAGTTCCGTGGGTGGCGGCGGCTGGTGTGGTGCTTAGGGGTGGGCTGGTGCCAGCGGCAGCTGAGGATCTGTGGGTAGAAACTGTTGTGTGATGGTCTGGCCTTCTAGGTCAATGTGGATCATGATGCGTCGAGAAAAAAGAGACAGGAGGCATTTCAAGAGGATGCGGTTCCCCCCTTTTGATGATGAGGAACCGCCCCTGGATTATGCTGACAACATCTTAGATGTTGAGCCCCTGGAAGCCATTCAGCTCGAGTTGGACCCTGAGGAGGATGCCCCTGTGTTGGACTGGTTCTATGACCACCAGCCATTGAGAGACAGTAGGAAGTGAGTGGAACTAATCCCGTGAGCGTTCTAGAAACTAGAGCTGTGGGATGGCAGTAGGTAAGTGGCTTGGCCTGCTTGACATGGGCCCTCCATCTTTTCCCTAGGTATGTTAATGGTTCCACTTACCAACGCTGGCAGTTCACGTTGCCTATGATGTCCACTCTCTACCGATTGGCCAATCAGCTTCTGACTGACTTGGTGGATGACAACTACTTCTACCTGTTTGACCTGAAGGCCTTCTTTACCTCTAAGGCGCTCAACATGGCTATTCCTGGAGGGCCCAAATTTGAACCTCTGGTTCGAGACATCAACCTGCAGTAAGTTAGGGAGAATGTCAGTTTTAGACACTTTGTATATATTAAAATCTAACCTTTATCCTTAAGACCCTTGTCTAGCAATGGAACTAGACTACTCATTTGATTTCCTGTTCTAGGGATGAAGACTGGAATGAATTCAATGATATTAATAAGATCATCATCCGTCAGCCTATCCGTACTGAGTACAAGATTGCTTTTCCTTACCTGTATAACAACCTTCCACACCATGTGCACCTGACCTGGTAAGTTGTCTGGAACACAGCAGTTAGATAGGAGAAAGCCGGTGTATGGTTTGGGCCAGAGCAGACCTTTGGCTGACTCTTCTTTCCGTGTAGGTACCACACTCCTAACGTGGTGTTCATCAAGACTGAGGATCCTGATTTGCCAGCTTTCTACTTTGATCCTCTCATCAACCCGATCTCTCATAGACACTCAGTCAAGGTAAGAGGAAATCATGTGCTTTGGAGGGTGCAGGGGTGTGAGATTCTTGATTGAGCTTGGGGTCTGGTACATGCTATCCCCACTGTTTCATTTTTGGACACATAGTGCAGGTTGACGCAGAATCACTGTGTAGTCCAGGTTGGTCTTGTACTCTCAGTCCTTCTTTCTTAGCCTCCTCCTAAGTGCTGGGGTTTCAGGCCTCCTTCCCTAAGCTCCTTGGCCTTTGGTGGGTACTGGCTGCAGTGGGCACCTCCCATGATATGGCATGGGAGCTCTTTGGGAGATTTTTAGTGGTAAGCAGAAGGGTTGGTTTCCTGGTTAGCTCTGTCTTGTTCTCTGCTCCCTTGGCTTCTTTGCCAGGCTCTTTAGGGCTTCTCTTGTCCGGCATCCCAGTCTTGGTGGCCTGTGTAGCTGCTGTGCTTCATCCCAGATACTTTTCCACTCATCTCAAGTCTGCGCTCAGTGAGGGGAATGAACCCTTGAGGATTTCTTTTCCAGAGCCAAGAACCGCTGCCTGATGATGATGAGGAATTTGAACTTCCGGAGTTTGTGGAGCCCTTCCTGAAGGACACACCCCTCTATACAGACAATACAGCCAATGGCATTGCCCTGCTTTGGGCACCACGGCCCTTTAACTTACGTTCTGGCCGTACCCGCCGCGCCCTGGACATACCCCTTGTCAAGAACTGGTAAGGTTTCTTCCTAAGGGGCCAGTAGTAGAGGTATAACATAGGAGAAAAGACGCCATCTGGATGGGCATGCAACCTTTCCCAGAGTGTCTGGAAGGAGAGGTGGGCAGATCTCTGATGGGCTTATTTAACCAGGTATCGGGAGCACTGTCCTGCTGGGCAGCCTGTGAAGGTACGAGTCTCCTATCAGAAGCTGCTTAAGTACTATGTGCTGAATGCCCTCAAGCATCGGCCTCCGAAAGCCCAAAAGAAGAGGTAAGGTGCTGGAGGCCCCTGCTACAACTTCTGTTGTAGAAGTGTCAGTATGCCAGCTTTAACTCTCTCCTTTATTCTCACACAGGTATCTGTTCCGCTCATTCAAAGCTACCAAATTCTTTCAGTCCACAAAGCTAGACTGGGTGGAGGTGGGCCTGCAGGTTTGCCGCCAGGGCTACAACATGCTCAACCTCCTCATTCACCGGAAGAACCTCAACTACCTGCACTTGGACTATAACTTCAACCTGAAGCCTGTCAAGACGCTCACCACCAAGGTGCCTTCATCAGACCTCGGGGCTCTGCTGGGCTTAGGGGTGGATGGCACTGTGGCATACCTCCATTTGTGGCCACTGGCATTAATGATTTTTCTGTTCTTGTCCTGTTCAGGAAAGAAAGAAATCTCGTTTTGGGAATGCTTTCCATCTGTGTCGGGAGGTACTGCGTTTAACTAAGCTAGTTGTGGACAGTCATGTGCAGTATCGCTTGGGCAATGTGGATGCCTTCCAGGTGAGGCCATACTGCCCGGACCTCGGCCCAGATGGGGAGGTAGGGTGAAGGCTGTGGAGTGGGTTCACGCTCTAAGTCTGAGGGCGATTTTATTGCAGCTGGCAGATGGATTGCAGTATATATTTGCCCACGTGGGGCAGTTGACGGGCATGTATCGCTACAAATACAAACTGATGCGCCAGATCCGCATGTGCAAGGACTTGAAACATCTCATCTATTACCGCTTCAACACGGTGAGAGCCCACCCTCACTGCCTACCTTCTCAGCTGCTCTTTTGCCTTTTCCTTGCAGTCAGAGTTCTTCCCCGGGACCTCCTTGGAGAGAATCTCTTGACTGTGTCATTACTATACTTGGTGAATCTCAGCACTTCCCCCAAAACCTACCACTGATTCATTCCATGTGGGAGATTCACTTTTCTGCCTTGAAGTTCTCATATGCTTCCCTGTTCTAGATTTTGGAGGACTCCAGAGCATTTACCCTGTTCCCTCAGCAGCCTGACAAATGGCTCTTCCTTCTCCACCTCTATCCTTTTGTAAAAGAATTGTTCATTTATGTTCCTGATTTTTGCTTGACTGCAGGGCCCTGTAGGGAAAGGCCCCGGCTGTGGTTTCTGGGCTGCTGGCTGGAGAGTCTGGCTGTTTTTCATGCGTGGAATTACCCCTTTGCTAGAGCGGTGGCTGGGCAACCTTCTGGCCCGACAGTTTGAAGGTAAGTGGCTTTCTCTACCCACTGCGTCTCATTGCTTCACAGGTAGCTGAGGGCGCCTGCTGTCTGGTAGCGATGGCTGTGTTTGTCATCTGTCTAGCTCCTGAGTTGGCTTGTTTCAGTGAGTCTGACTTAGTAGTATGGTTCTGGGCTGCTCTGTGGGACTTGAGCTGTCATGCATTTGCAGCAGAAGTTCCTCCGAAGTATGGTTGTGACTGAGGTGGCTTGTCTTTTTGTATGTGTGGAGCATATGGACACTTGTTACTGTTTATTGATTTAATCTCTGGGGCCTCCTTCACTCCTAGGCCGTCACTCAAAGGGGGTGGCGAAGACAGTAACAAAGCAACGAGTGGAGTCCCATTTTGACCTGGAGCTTAGGGCAGCTGTGATGCACGATATTCTGGACATGATGCCTGAAGGCATCAAACAGAACAAGGCCCGGACAATTCTGCAGCATCTCAGTGAAGCCTGGCGCTGCTGGAAGGCCAACATTCCCTGGAAGGTAGGCTTTCCTCTGCCTCCAAGGAGGCACAGCCTTCGTCTTCCTGAGGTTAGGATTAATGCACCCTTGGAGGGCTGTCCACCTTCTATGGCTCCCAACCCCTCCTTTCATAAGACAGTTTCGTTGTGTTGTCCTGGCTGATCTGTAACTGTGCAGGCCAGGCTGGTATCAACTCAAGAGATCTATCTGGGGGGCTGGAGAGATGGCTCAGAGGTTAAGAGCACTGACTGCTTTTTCCAGAGGTCCTGAGTTCAATTCCCAGCACCCACATGGTGGCTCCCAACCATCTGTAATGAGATCTGGTGCCCTCTTCTGGCCTGCAGTCATACATGCTGTATACATAATAAATAAATAATCTTAAAGAGAGAGAGAGAGAGAGAGAGAGATCGATCGATCTGCCTTTATGCTGGGACACAGGGTGAAACACTGCTCAGCTCCTATTACTTTCTCACTGTGTTTGTATTTTCAGGTCCCAGGACTGCCAACACCTATAGAGAACATGATTCTTCGGTACGTTAAGGCCAAGGCTGATTGGTGGACCAATACTGCCCACTACAACCGTGAACGAATCCGCCGTGGGGCCACTGTAGACAAGACTGTTTGCAAAAAGAACCTGGGCCGTCTCACCCGCCTGTACCTAAAGGCAGAGCAGGAGCGGCAGCACAATTACCTGAAGGTTGGCCAGCTAGGCCGAGTGTGAGGGCTGGGTGGTACGGTGGGCGCAGATGGGGGTCATGCTTTGTACTGGTTTGGACAATAGCGGGAGACTAGCTTTATGTTCCCCTTGCAGGATGGTCCTTACATTACAGCAGAAGAAGCAGTGGCAGTGTATACTACCACTGTGCATTGGTTGGAAAGCCGTAGATTCTCTCCCATCCCATTCCCTCCACTCTCCTACAAGCACGACACCAAGTTGCTCATCTTGGCTCTGGAGCGCCTCAAGGAAGCTTATAGGTGAGGAATGGCTGGGAGGGTTCCTGCTGGGAGGGTAACAGAGGGAATGGCGTTATGGTCAGAGTCCAAAGAAAGGTGTAGTCCTTTTGGTATAGCATCTTCTTGGGTTTTCTCATTTACCTTTTCCTTTGCTTTGTTAGTGTGAAGTCTAGGTTAAACCAGTCTCAGAGGGAGGAGCTGGGTCTGATCGAGCAAGCCTACGACAACCCCCATGAGGCTTTGTCCCGCATCAAGCGTCACCTCCTCACACAGAGAGCCTTTAAGGAAGTGAGTGAGATGCTCCTTGAGCTTTCTTTTGGTCTATGCTATTTATTCTTGGCATCTAGAGGATGCCAGGTTGACTGGGTGAATTGATGTGAGCCAGGTTCCTTCTCCCACAGGTGGGCATTGAGTTTATGGATCTCTATAGCCACCTGGTGCCAGTTTATGATGTAGAACCACTGGAGAAAATAACTGATGCCTACCTGGACCAGTACCTGTGGTATGAAGCCGATAAGCGTCGTCTTTTCCCGCCCTGGATCAAGCCTGCTGACACAGAACCACCTCCGCTGCTTGTTTACAAGTGGTGCCAAGGTAAAACTGTGCCAGAGTTAGCATCCCTCAGAGAAAGGGGCACTAAGTTCTATATAAAAATTCCTGCCCAGGCTGCAGAGTTCTTCGACTCTTTTTGCATAGCGTGAATAGTACTGCCTGGTGGTGGTGCACGCCTTTAATCCTGGCACTCCAGAGACAGGCAGGCAGAGGCAGGCCGATCTATGAGTTCAAAGCCAGCCTAGTCTACAGAGTGAGTTCCAGGACAGCCAGAGCTATACACAGAAACCCTGTCTTGAAAAAACAAACAAATGAACAAAAGTGAATAGTATGGTTGTTGAGCGAAGCTGACACTTGTAGCAGTCAGGATGGGTGGGTGGGTGGGTAGATGAATGAGTGAATGGTAGAGGGTTTTGGATTGTGTTGAAAGCTGCTGTGGTTACTAGACCTGAAAAGGAATTTTTAATCAGCAATAGCTCCGTCTTTTTGCTTTTATTAGGTATCAATAACTTGCAAGATGTGTGGGAGACCAGTGAGGGCGAGTGCAATGTCATGTTGGAGTCCCGCTTTGAGAAGATGTATGAAAAGATTGACTTGACCTTGCTTAATAGGCTGCTGCGACTCATTGTGGACCACAACATAGCTGACTACATGACAGCCAAGAACAATGTTGTCATTAACTATAAGGTCCGTCTTGGAGCAAGTAGCAAAAAAATGTGTTAAGGGTTGTCTGACCCATTGAGTTAGGATTTGCTGAGAGAGAATGAAGGCGATTGGACCCTGAAGCACCTGGGCACACACAGACATCCTTAGCCATAGTCAATAGTTGTGGTTCTTTTTTTTTTTTTTTTTCTAGGACATGAACCATACAAATTCATATGGGATCATCAGAGGCCTGCAATTTGCCTCATTCATTGTACAGTACTATGGCTTGGTGATGGATTTGCTTGTATTGGGATTGCACCGGGCCAGTGAAATGGCTGGGCCTCCTCAGATGCCAAATGACTTTCTCAGTTTCCAGGACATAGCCACTGAGGCTGCGCACCCAATCCGCCTCTTCTGTAGATACATCGATCGCATCCATATTTTCTTCAGGTAAGAGCTCAGACAGATCCTCTAGCCTGCAGACTGCTGAAGCATGTCACGCCTGTGAAGTGGCTCTTGTCGCTTAGGTGACTGATGGCTGAGTTGGGACTGTAAAGTGAGTGACAGGAGGTCCCCACCCATGGAGCTGGCCTTCTCAAAGGGTCCTGCTGTATTTGGGCCTCAACAGCATACCTTTCTTTAATGTAGGTTCACAGCAGATGAGGCTCGAGATCTGATCCAGCGTTACCTGACAGAGCATCCAGACCCCAATAATGAGAACATTGTTGGCTACAATAATAAGAAATGCTGGCCCCGAGATGCCCGCATGCGCCTCATGAAGCATGATGTCAACTTGTGAGTCTCAGTTTGCGTTTGTAAGAGTTAAAAGGGACCTAGGGACCCAGAAAGCAATTAATATTGAGGAGATTGTGTCTTGGGTGGGAGGAATATAGGCCTGTTGGGGTGTCTTCTGTCTGGTCTTTGAATGCAAATGTCTTCAACAGACTGAAATTTCTGTGTTCTCTGGACAGGGGCCGGGCAGTGTTTTGGGACATCAAGAACCGGCTGCCACGATCGGTGACTACAGTCCAGTGGGAGAATAGCTTTGTGTCTGTGTACAGTAAAGACAACCCCAACCTGCTGTTCAACATGTGTGGCTTTGAGTGCCGCATCCTGCCTAAGTGCCGTACCAGCTATGAAGAATTCACCCACAAGGATGGGGTCTGGAACCTGCAGAATGAGGTAGAGCCTAGAAGGACATCACTTCATCACCCCTGTAACTCTGGCATCAGTGGGGTGAAGAACAGAAATACCTTATTATTAGCTCCATGAGCCTTGGGTGGGTTGAGCTTAGCGGTGATCAGTTAATCCTTGCCTGTGTACACAGTTTCTCTGTTTGAACCCTGGCCAGCCCTGATTGTCTCAGAGATCAGTCTGCCTACCTCCCACAGGTTAGGATTAAGGCACATGCCACCATGGCCTGCTCTCTCCGTTTTCTTTTTTTATTTCTTTTTATTTTATTTTATTTGAGACAAGGTCTTATGTATAGTGATGGCTGGCCTAGAACTCTGTATAGACCAGTTGACCTTGAATTCACCAAGATCCACCCCTGCCTCTGCTTCCTGAGTACTGGGATTAAATGCATGCACTACCATGTAGGCTTTTTACCTTTATTTATTGCCTTGGTGCTTGTGAGGAGGTTGGAGCACAGCTTGTAGTCAGTTCCACTCTGTGGGTTCTAGAGATTGAACTCAGGAACTGAGGCTCAGTAGCAAGCACCGTTGCCTGCTCTAAGCCCTGTCGCCAGCCCCTCTGGAAGCTCTGGGACAAGTTAACACTGACTCTGTGGTTTAGGTCACCAAGGAACGGACAGCACAGTGTTTCCTGCGTGTGGATGATGAGTCAATGCAGCGCTTCCATAACCGAGTGCGTCAGATTCTGATGGCCTCTGGCTCTACCACCTTTACCAAGGTATGTGGGGCCCGAAGCCTCCGCCTCCCTGCTGTTGTCAGTCCGTTCTTCCTCCTTTCAACTCCTCCCCAGGTTGAGCTTGCTCTTTCCCAGCTTTGCCCAGTGTGCTGGTCTCCACGCTTTCTGGATGGCAACTTAGAGTGTTGGCTCAATTGGGCTTCATTTCTGAGAATTCACTACAAGAATTTATCAGACAGCATCTGTGGGGGTTTGATGATTTGATTTTATTTTGGTGATTTTAGATTAAGGCAAAAGTAAGAGTGTTTAATTTGAACAAAAGCATCTATTTTGCATTTTCCCTTAGGCTTGTTTTTGTTTGGTTTTTGGGTTTTTTGAGACGGGTTTCACTGTGTAAGCCTTGGCTGTCCTGGAACTCACTCTGTGGACCAGGCTGGCCTCGCAAGTGCTGAGATTAAAGACATGTGCCACCACTGCCCAGCCTCTTTAATTTTATGATTCTTTACTGTGTAATAGTTTAGAATGTCAGTTCTGGCTTGTTTTATTTGTGGGACGAGGGCTGTTGTGATAGGGTCTCAAAGTTGAGACAACTTTCCTGCCTCCGCCTGTCACTTGCTGAGACTCCATGTGTGGTGAAATGAGTCTTGTTGTGTTACTTAGGCTGGTCTTGGTCTTCAGTGTGCTCCTGCCTTCATCTCTGGACTGGCTGGCCTCTGGGCATGTGCTGCTGTGCCCAGTGTCTCTATGGGCGACGAGATGACAAAAATAGGGTTTCACATTCGTGGACATGGACACTTGCAGCCATGTCATTTGTTGTGGGGGTTTCTATGTCTGGCACTACACCCAATGTCTCCCCATCAGATGCCAGGAACAGTCCCTATGTTAGAACCAAACATGTCCTGAGAACTGATGTTAACTCCTGGGTGTGGGGAAGGGATAGATCTGGGAGTCTCTTGGTATAAAGGTTGAAAGCTCAAGGGTTCATGAGGCTACCAGGAAGAGTGGAGGTTGAGGAGAAGGGGCAGGTTAGGGTGATGGGAAACGCTGAGGTGTACTGAGCAGACCCGGGACAGTGTCGGGATGTGGGCAGTCAAGGCTGTCGGGAACTGGTGTCCGGAATTGAGCGGGTGTTTAACAGCCTCAGTTGCCTAAGAACAGTTTGGTTAGATAAGGACCGAACAGGAGCCAGTGGAATTGGCACTTAGGACGTCATTGTTGACCTTAGAACTATTTCAGAACTAGTTGGGATGGAAGCCAGATGGTGTGGATGAGACTTTATGGGAGGTGAGTAGAGACAGGACAGTTTGCCAGAACTGGAGTAGATAGTTAGAAGCCTCCTAGAGGGAGCTGTATGTCAAGACAGGCCTTTTGGTTTGGTTTTGGTTTTTTTGTTTGTTTGTTTTTGTTTTTGTTTTTTGTTTTGTTTTTGGTAGAATTCACTTGTGTACAATGTGTTATAACATACTTATCTCTTTTTACCCTTTTTTTGTTTTCTTTCCATTCCTGCTGCTCCTCCTTTAAAAGGGTGTGTGTGTGTGTGTGTGTGTGTGTAAGAGAGAGACAGACAGACAGAGTTGGGGAGGATGGGGTGCTGTGTTGCTCTATCACCCTCTTCCTAGTCCTTTAAGGTAGGATCTCTCCCAGAGCTTGGGGTTCGACTGGAAGCCAGTGAGCTCCAGCAATCCTCCTGTCTCTGCACTACTCAGAGCCTGATGGAGGAGTGACTGGGAACTGACAGAGGTGCTTCCCAATCATAGTTATGTATACATCTAGAGTCAAGTTGGATTGTTGGGTCTGTTGAGACCCTTGCCTTCTACCCCCTAATCTATAAAGTGAGGGTAACCATAGTTCTAGCTCAGAGGGCTTTTGTGAAAATTAACAAAAGAATGCATATAGTAAGTCAATTAGCCGTTTTATTTTACAAAGTGCTATTAGCGATTATGAGAGCATAATGTTGGATTTGAACTTGTTTACTTTATTCCTTTCTTTTGTTTATTTGTTTTCTTACTTGAGACAAACTTTAGCAATAATCCAGACTGGTATCGAACTCTTGATTCTTCTGACTCAGCCTCCTAAGAACTGGGATTACAGGCAGAAGTGGGTTCTTTCCTCCAACTCTGTGGGTTTGGGGGTTGCGCTCAAGTCTTTGGGCTTGATAGCAGTCCTTTTCCCACACCAGAACCATCGCAGTGGCCCAGTCCGCAGTGGGTGTGAACGCGCAACCTCATCTCTTCTCTTTGTTTGTTGTTTGGCTAGTTTTCTAATTACTAATGTTTTTAAGATTAACGCTTTCTTGTACTAGAGATGTAGCTAACTAGATCTGGAAGGCCTGCGTTGCTCATGTGGCATTTACTCTTTCCCACTAACTTCAGATTGTGAATAAGTGGAATACAGCTCTCATCGGCCTTATGACATACTTTCGAGAGGCTGTGGTAAATACGCAGGAACTCCTAGACTTACTGGTAAAGTGTGAAAACAAGATCCAGACACGTATCAAGATTGGATTGAACTCCAAGATGCCCAGTCGGTTCCCCCCTGTTGTGTTCTACACCCCTAAAGAGCTGGGTGGGCTTGGCATGCTCTCAATGGGCCATGTGCTCATCCCCCAGTCTGACCTCAGGTAGGACTTGCTTGGCAACCTTCATGTTAATCTCATTACTTAGACTCCCAGGGCAGTGGGTGTTTCGTTACTTTTGATTTTACTTTTATCCCTTATCTTGATTTTCCAAAACAGGTGGTCCAAGCAGACAGATGTGGGCATCACACACTTCCGTTCAGGGATGAGTCATGAAGAAGACCAGCTGATTCCCAACCTGTACCGCTACATACAGCCGTGGGAGAGCGAGTTCATTGACTCTCAGCGGGTCTGGGCTGAGTATGCACTCAAGAGACAGGAGGCTATTGCTCAGAACAGGTGGGCATCCGGGAGGGTATACCAATCTAAGGACTGGGGGTTGCATCACAACACTGTGAGTCTCATGTGGAGGTCGTGGGCAGAGTATGCTTTTAGGAGTTAAGACTGATTCTACTCATCCTTGGCCAAAGAATGTTGAATGTTTCTCTTTGCGTGAGAAAGGATGTTGACTTTATTTTTTCTGGCAGACGGTTGACTTTAGAAGATTTAGAAGATTCATGGGATCGAGGCATTCCACGCATCAATACTCTTTTCCAGAAGGACCGGCACACATTGGCTTATGACAAGGGCTGGCGTGTCCGAACTGACTTTAAGCAGTACCAGGTATATGGAGTGGTGAATGGATCGAATTTCTCTAAATCAGGATAGCTTTTGGCATCCTGTTCACTTGGGGCAGTGGGTGTCCAAAGCTTTACCATCCTTGTCACACTGTCTAGGTTTTGAAGCAGAACCCCTTCTGGTGGACACATCAGCGACATGATGGCAAGCTCTGGAACCTCAACAACTACCGTACAGACATGATTCAGGCCCTGGGTGGTGTGGAGGGCATTCTGGAGCACACTCTCTTCAAGGGCACTTACTTCCCTACCTGGGAAGGTCTGTTCTGGTAAGGACTCTGTCACAACCACCTGAGCTCCCCACTGCTGGGCTTTAGTGGTTATCCTGTGAGGGTTAGCCATTTCTGGGAGATGGATGGGCATCATCTTATTTGGTTCCTCTGCCCCTCAGGGAGAAAGCCAGTGGCTTTGAGGAGTCCATGAAGTGGAAGAAGCTAACCAATGCTCAGCGGTCAGGATTGAACCAGATTCCTAATCGTAGATTCACCCTCTGGTGGTCACCAACAATCAATCGAGCCAATGTGAGTGTGATTGTCCAACATGGGAGATAAGAAAAGGTGTTTCTGTTGCCTTCATTTTGTCCTAAGAACTGGTCTCTCTGATCTCTAATGTCATTTCGCTTTGCTGGCAGGTATATGTAGGCTTCCAGGTGCAGCTGGACCTGACAGGAATCTTCATGCATGGCAAGATCCCCACACTGAAGATCTCTCTCATCCAGATATTCCGAGCTCACCTGTGGCAGAAGATCCATGAGAGCATCGTGATGGACTTATGTCAGGTGGGCAGCAGTGGAGGCCGAGAGGTCATAGTTACATCAACTTGCTGTTTTTGTCTTTTTGAGACAGCCTTTCTATGCGGCCCTGGCCTAGAGCTCCTTACATAACCCAGGCTGGCCTCAAACTCATAGAGATCTGCCTACCTCTGCCTCCCAAGTGCTGGGATTAAAATCATGCACCACCATGCCCAGCCAGCTTGCTCTTTTGAGTTATGGGGAATTTATCCCGGGCACATTAAGGATTAGACTCTTATTGCCTCGTATAAATTCTATCAGTTCTCATTGTAAATGAGTTTCTATAATGAGGTCCAATCTTTCCCTCCAGGTCTTTGACCAGGAACTGGATGCTCTGGAAATTGAAACAGTGCAGAAGGAGACAATCCATCCCCGAAAATCTTATAAGATGAACTCTTCCTGTGCTGATATACTACTCTTTGCTTCCTATAAGTGGAATGTCTCCCGGCCCTCACTGCTGGCAGACTCCAAGTAAGTGTTTTGTGGCCCAGCTTTAGGTACCCAGGAATTTTTTGTTACTATGATAGCCATGTTACTTAAGGGATTAGCCATGCCCTGTTTGTTTTGTTATTCTGGCTTTGACCTTATAATCCTGTGGCCTCAGCCACCCCCCCCCCCCCCCCCCCAGTGCTGTACAAGAGTAGGTACTGTTCCCAACTCTGACATCCTTTTAAACAACCCACCAACAGTCAGATCTGCCAATTGCTTGGGGTCTTACTAATCTTTTTTGTTTGTTTTCTGTTTTGTTTTATTTTGATTTTTGAGACATGGTTTCTCTGTGTGCCCTGGAACTCACTCTGTAGCCCAGGCTGGCCTCGAACTCACAGAGATCCACCTGCCCTGGGTGCTGGGATTAAGGGTGTGCACCATCACCACCCTGGCTAAGGGTCTTGCTGATCTCGAATGAGAAAGGGGATGGTTTTGAGATTTGGGTACAGTGTTTGGGAATTCTTAGGATGCAGAGACGTTGCTTATGCTGTGGTCTCCTGGAAACTTGAACTTTTCCACCCTTAGGGATGTGATGGACAGCACAACCACACAGAAGTACTGGATTGACATCCAGTTACGCTGGGGGGACTATGATTCCCATGATATCGAGCGCTACGCCCGGGCCAAGTTTTTGGATTATACCACAGACAACATGAGCATCTACCCTTCGCCCACAGGTGTGCTCATCGCCATTGACTTGGCCTACAATCTACACAGGTGAGTCAGGGTCAGAAGGGGGGTTTCCATTAGCCCTGTGCCTTCTGTGTTTTCTTTCATTATTTGAAGCAGAATCTCACTACATAGCCTTGGCTGGCCTGGAACTCACTATGTAGACCAGCTTTGCCCCAAGCTCACAGAGATAGATCTGTCTGCCTGAGCCTCCCGAGTGCTGATACTAAATGTGTGTGCCACCACACCCTACATGTTAGCCCATTTACACCAGTTTTAGTTTGCCTGGCTAAGATGAGGTTTTATCTTCCTGGATCACTGACTCTTCTCTCGGATGTACATACATTAGCAGGTTGTTAAATACACCTGACCCACCGGCTTTATCCCTTTGCTGTCCCTTCACCTTTTCCTTTGATTTTTGGCCTATGCTTAAGTTCTTGTGACCCTTTCGTCCTCACAGTGCCTATGGAAACTGGTTTCCAGGCAGCAAGCCTCTCATACAGCAGGCTATGGCCAAGATCATGAAGGCAAATCCTGCCTTGTATGTGTTACGTGAACGGATACGCAAAGGACTGCAGCTGTATTCGTCTGAGCCCACTGAGCCTTATCTGTCCTCTCAGAACTATGGGGAACTCTTCTCGAACCAGATTATCTGGTTTGTGGATGACACCAATGTCTACAGAGTGACTATCCACAAGGTGAGAATGGGCATGCAGATTTCAAATGCCTGTGAGAGCATGGGTACCC
The DNA here is from genome assembly GCF_903995425.1 of Onychomys torridus. Lineage (NCBI taxonomy): Eukaryota > Metazoa > Chordata > Mammalia > Rodentia > Cricetidae > Onychomys > Onychomys torridus. The sequence goes on from NC_050450.1 coordinate 63,738,537, forward strand.
ATTGGATGAAGTTGGGGTGGTTATGTCTACTCCATGCTAACTAATATAATTGTTCTTTAGACCTTTGAGGGGAACTTGACAACCAAACCCATCAATGGGGCCATCTTCATCTTCAACCCACGCACAGGGCAGCTTTTCCTCAAGATAATCCACACATCTGTGTGGGCCGGACAGAAGCGTTTGGGTCAGGTAAGGCGCCAAAGTAATAGTGAGGCTATGAACATTGCTGCCTCTCATTCTTGGTAGGGGGGAGGGGGAACGAGAGAAAACGTACCTATTTCTCTACTGAAAGATGGCATTGCTGGGTGTGGTGGCATATATCTAAGTATTCAGAGATGCAGAGGGAAGAGGATTGCCATAGGTTTGAGGCCAGCCAGGGCTGCACACAGTCAAAGAGATGAGACATGTTTTGTGTGAATCTGCAGAGCTTGTCAGCGTACTCGGCTTCTTGAGCATTAGGGTTATGAGTGCCTGTGCCTGACATTTAAGTGGGTGCTGGGAATCCAGACTATGGCCTCACACGTGCCTGGTAAGCCCTCAACTCAGTGAGTCAGCTCTTCTTGCGTGTGAAGGAAGGCCTTCATTACCTTCCTAAGCCTCTCCCTCTGTCCTCTGTCTTTATAAAGGGAATGTATACCCTTTGGTTTCCTGGACATTTGATGCCAGGCTGGGCTATACCTACCCAGCCACGATTCTATTTTCTATATTTATAGTACATATAGCATAATAATTATAAGTCCTCTTAATAATTATTCCAAGATCCTACTCTCCCAAAATCCCACTGCTCATCTCCCTTCTAGGGCTTTGTCCATATTTTTCTTTCTAGAATGAGCTCTTGTTTTCACTTGGTTCACCGCAGTCTTATCCATCAAGATTCATTTCTTTATGTAGCTTTAGTAGTCTTTTTTTTTTTTTTTTTTTAAGATTTATTTGTTTATGATATATACAGTATAATGTCTGCATGTATCCTTGCAGGCCAGAAGAGGGCACCAGGTCTCATTACAGATGGTTGTGAGCCACCATGTGGTTGCTGGGAATTGAACTCTGTGTAGCCTTAGTGTCCTAGAACTCAATCTGTAGACCAGGCTGACCTCTAACTCAAAGATTTATCTACCTGCCTCTGCCTCCCAAGTGATGGGATTAAAGGTGTGTGCCACTACCACATGGCTTTATTATTTAGATTTTTTTTTTTTTTTTAGATGAGGATTGAACCCAGGGCCTTACGCTTGCTAGGCAAGTGCTCTACCACTGAGCTAAATCTCCAACCCCTATTTAGATTTTTTTGAAAATGATCTTATTAGGCCGAGCATGCTGGTACATGCCTTTAGTCCTAGCAGTTGAAAAGCAGAGGTAGGTAGATCTTCATGAGTTTGAAGTCAGCCTGGCCTACCTAGCCAGCCAGGACTGCACAGTGAGATCATGTCTCTAAAAATAAATACTATTTTAATTGTGTGTTTGGGTGTGTGGTTACATGTAGGGGAGAGCAACTACAGAGGCCAGAGGCATTGGGTCTGCAACTAGAGTTAGTTAATTGTGAGCTGTCTGCTGTGGGTGCTGAGAACCAAACTCAGGTCCTCCGTAAGGACCCATTGCTCTGGCCCCTGTCTTATTTTGCTGTTTCTGAACTATAATTCATCATTAAGCAACTAGGTACCTTTTTCTAATTACTAAGTTAAGCAACTGTGTTCATGTTCATTATAGAAACATTCAGTGTTCAAAATTAGGATTTTTTCCTAGTTAATTGAGGAAGGTAGGCTTAGCTTTGTTTTGGTTGTTTTGGTTGTTAGTTGGCCAAGTGGAAGACAGCTGAGGAAGTGGCTGCCCTGATCCGATCTCTGCCTGTGGAGGAACAGCCTAAACAGATCATCGTCACCAGGAAGGGCATGCTGGATCCATTGGAGGTGAGAGGTGAACACGGTAGACGAAAGTAGGCCTGAGCCCTCTGGGCTTTCTCTCTGACCTTGAACTTTGCCTTAGGTACACTTGCTGGACTTCCCCAACATTGTGATCAAAGGCTCGGAGCTCCAGCTCCCCTTCCAGGCCTGTCTCAAGGTGGAGAAGTTTGGGGATCTCATCCTTAAAGCCACAGAACCTCAGATGGTTCTCTTCAACCTCTATGATGACTGGCTCAAGACTATCTCCTCCTACACGGTAATTTGGCTCCTGACGACGACGAGGGTCTCTCTGGGGTGGATTTGGAACAGAGTGAAGATACTGTGCCTCAGTATCTCCACAAGCCACTTGACGAGGCCATTTTCAAATTCTTGAGCTGTGCATACAAAGAATGAGGCCTTTTGACTTGTGAGGGGTTGGCACCTTAAGAATTTGGAGATAGGGGCTGGAGAGATGGCTCAGCGGTTAAGAGCACTGACTGCTCTTCCAGAGGTCCTGAGTTCAATTCCCAGCAACCACATGGTGGCTCACAACCATCTGTAATGAGATTTGGCGCCCTCTTCTGGCCTGCTGGGACACATGCAGGCAGAACACTGTATACATAACAAATAAATAAATCTTTAAAAAAAAAAAAAAAGAATTTGGAGATAGCGCTTGCTTTCCCGTGAGGACAAGGGGTAAGGGGGACATCCCCACAAGGCTCATGACCTCACGCTCTTCCACATCTCCTCCCAGGCTTTCTCCCGCCTCATCTTGATTCTCCGTGCTCTGCATGTGAACAATGATAGAGCCAAGGTGATCCTGAAGCCAGACAAAACCACCATCACAGAACCCCACCACATCTGGCCCACGCTGACTGATGAGGAGTGGATCAAGGTGGAGGTGCAGCTCAAGGACCTGATCTTGGCCGACTACGGCAAGAAAAACAAGTGAGCAGGGAGGGTCAGGCGCCACAGTGCAGACAGGGCAAGGTTCACCGCGCGAGGTAGAGGTGCTGGGGTTTTGAACTTTTAGCCATAGGAGTTTCTCGGGTTTTTTAGCTGTGTTTGGTAATGCCTGTAACCAACCCCAGCATTTGGTAGGTGGAGGCAAGGGGATCAGAAATTCAATGTTATCTTTAAGTACATGAGTTAGAGGTTGATCTGGACCACATGAGGTCATGTCTCAAAAGAAGAAGAGCATCTCAGAGGTGCTTAGGAAGAAATGTAGTCAATATCCAGTCTCACTGTTGACCACTAATTCTCAGTGAAGGTACTGATGCCATTTTGAACAGATGCATTCTCTTGCTCTTGCTCTCTCGATTTCTCTTGTGTTTGAGACAGGGTTCATTATGTATCCCAGGCTGGCCTTGAACTCCCAACACTACTCTTGCTTTAACCTCCCAAGTGCCGGATTATCAGTGTGTCTCCCTACACCCAATTTGGGCTTTCCATTTTTGAGTTGTTCTGTATGGGGGCATTTTTTGCTGAAGAACAGTAAGAGTTACAGATGCTGAGTAGCTAAAAGTACATGTGTGTTGTTGTGTCATGCTGCTTGGGGTGTGGTAATTCTTCACAGTGTCACTATATCTCCATTTCATCAAAGGATAGTTAGGGATAAAGATGCTTGCTACCAAGCCTTAGGGCCTTATTTCAATCCTTAGAGCCCACAGGTGGAGGAGAAACCTCCCATAAGTGTCCTTTGACCTCTCTACTTTGCATTGTGCTATGTCCGCCTCCCCCAGAGTAAATAAATTTTAAATTAAAAATAGAAACGTTACTTGAGGATTATCTTGGCCAAGTATGCACTGCCTATCCGGTCCTACTTTGCCATCAAGGCAAAAGTGACTTGGGGGGGGGGGGATCCTGTTTAACCTACAGTGTCCCCACAGTGTGAATGTGGCATCACTGACGCAGTCAGAAATTCGAGACATCATCCTAGGAATGGAGATCTCGGCGCCATCCCAGCAGCGGCAGCAGATAGCTGAGATTGAGAAGCAGACCAAGGAGCAGTCCCAGCTCACTGCCACACAGACTCGGACTGTCAACAAGCATGGGGATGAGATTATCACCTCCACCACTAGCAACTATGAGACCCAGACCTTCTCATCAAAGACTGAATGGAGAGTCAGGTACTGTGAGGGGCAAGAAGGTAGGGGTGGCCAGGCCTCTCCATGTTGCCGGATGTGCTTGGGCTGAGATGCTGACACTCTGTTGTTTAGGGCCATCTCTGCTGCCAACCTGCACCTGCGGACCAATCACATTTATGTTTCATCTGATGACATCAAGGAAACTGGTTATACTTACATTCTTCCCAAGAATGTGCTCAAGAAGTTCATCTGCATATCTGATCTCCGTGCCCAAGTAAGTAAGCACCTAGCTGGGCTGTGTGTGAGCCCACTTAGCCTGTGCGTAAACTTCACTTGATAGTCCCAGGAACTTCGGGGTGCTGGTGTCAGGGTTCATGGGTGACTGGATAGCTTGAAAAAGACAGCACAAGCAAGAGAGCACCAAAACAGTTCACAAACTATGGCAGTTCAGAGAGAATATTGTCAGGGCAGAAAATAACAAATAGATTCATTTATGTGCACAGTTAAATCTTATTACTGCATACTCTATGATATTGAGATAGGAAAGAGGAAGGTCCTTTTTTTTCACACCACTCACAAAAGTAAAATCTAATTAGAGTAAAAATAGGAATGGAAAATACGGAAGCATTAGAAAATATTGGGGCTGGGGATTTAGCTCAGTGGTAGAGCATTTGCCAGCAAGCGCAAAGCCCTGGGTTCGATCCTCAGCTCAGGAAATTAAAAAAAAAAAGAAAAAAAGAAAGAAAGAAAATACTGATAATCTTAGTGTTGAGAAAACTTTTCAAAGCATTAAATTCAGCTGGGCCTAGTGAGTTTAAAGGCCAGCTTTCACTGCAAACTGAGACAGCTGTATCTTAGTCTGGTGTGGTAGCACAGGCCTATAACCCAAGCTCCTGAGAAGTAGAGGTGGGATGATCAGGAGTTCAAAGCCAGCTTCTGTGGTCCAGCTGGTACCAAATGAAACTTTCTCAAAGAACTACATGAAAACCCACTAGATACGTGTATGGAAATGTCAGGCTGGTGAAATGTCTCTAGGTAAAGGTGCTTGCTGCCAAGTCTGCTGGCCACACTTTGAGCTCCAGAATCTATAGGGTAGAAGGAGAGAACTGACTCCTGAAAATTGTCCTGTGACCTCCATATGTCCAGTGTGACACACGTGCACACTCAAGCATTTACACACACTACCTAGGTATATGTTTAAAAGTTTTACAACTAAAAATCCAGAAATCCTTGGGCAGCAGATAACTCAGAGGATAAATGTGTGCTGCACAGAGCTGAAAACCTGAGTCAAGTTCCCAAATTCCACTGTGGGAGGAGAGAACCAGCTCCTCAGTTATCCCCTGACTCTCACATGTACACCATGGCATGCATTCATCTACAGGCACACACGTCATAATAATAAAGTAAAAAAAAATAAGAAAGAAAATCTTTTGTAACACAGTGCCATGTGTGTTCTAAGACAGCCAGAGCTACCTGGTGAGACCCTGTCTCACACAAACAAGAGAGACAGAAATGTAAAGGGAAAGGAAGAGACTATAGGAAAAGCTCAGAGTACGCCTGGCATGCTCGAAGGCCCTGGACTCAGTTTTTTGAGAAGAAAACCAACCAACCTGAGGCTGGTGAGATGGGTCAATAGGCAAAGCACTTCACATAAGCTGAACACCCTAAGTTTGGTTCCCCGGAACCCTGGAAAGGTGGAAGGAGAGAACCTAGTAGTCCACAGGCTTGTCTCTGACCTTCACGTTCAGTGCACACAAGTCCTCTTCTATACCCACACATATAACAGTACATTAAATGTTTTTAAATTCGTTTTCTTTTTTAATATGCATTGTTTTTGCCTTCATGCGTGCCTGTGTGAGGGTGTCAGGTCTCTTGGAACTGGAATCTCAGACAGTTGTGAGCTGCCATGTGGGTGCTGGGAATTGAATCCGGGACCTCTGGAAGAGCAATCAGTGCTCTTAACCACTGAGCCATCTCTCCAGCTCTAATGATAAATTTTAAGAACTTCTGGGTTCAGGGGGTAGAGGCACTTGCCACTAAACATAATGACCCAAGTTTGATTCTCCCAGATCCTGGGGACAGTTTGAGATGAGGTTCATGTGTAACATTTTGAACAAGTAACCAGATGATTCTGTCCCAGAGGGTTTTGACTGTATTTTGAAAAACCACCTTTTTCTTGGGAATGGGAAGAAATTCTGGCATTCTGAGTTGGTACTGAGAATAGTTTCTGAACCCCTCATTTCTAGATTGCAGGATACCTGTATGGGGTGAGTCCTCCAGATAACCCTCAGGTGAAGGAGATCCGCTGTATTGTGATGGTGCCACAGTGGGGCACTCACCAGACTGTGCACCTGCCCAGCCAGCTGCCCCAGCATGAGTACCTCAAGGTTTGTGGTGGTGGGGCCTGAGAATTGAACTTGGTGCCAGGCTACCCTAATGGGTAGCATTTGTCTGCAGGTGAACAGCTTTGTATTGCTCTTTGCCTGCAGGAGATGGAACCCTTAGGTTGGATCCACACTCAGCCCAATGAGTCTCCCCAGCTATCACCCCAAGATGTCACCACTCATGCCAAGATCATGGCAGACAACCCATCTTGGGATGGCGAGAAGACAATTATCATCACCTGCAGGTGGGTGTGGGCCTCCTTGAGTGGAAATATTATAGGGCAGGTATTGCAGGTCAGGGCCTGGACTGGTGGCCTGAGCTCTCAGCCTGTCTTTTTCCCTCCCCCAGCTTCACCCCAGGCTCCTGCACACTGACAGCCTACAAGCTGACCCCCAGTGGCTATGAGTGGGGCCGACAGAACACGGACAAAGGCAACAACCCCAAAGGCTACCTGCCCTCGCACTACGAGAGGGTCCAGATGCTCTTGTCAGACCGATTCCTCGGCTTCTTTATGGTTCCTGCCCAGTCCTCCTGGAACTACAACTTTATGGGTATGTGGTTGTGTGTGACAGACAGCACGAGAGAGCAGGGTAGGGTGGAGGCAAGAGAGGCCAGCACTCTTGGCTCTTGGGGTCTGGCTGCCCAAGGCCCAGGCTGGGCGAGGCAGGCAGACCCTTGTTAACATCTGATGTTTCTCCTCTTTAAGGTGTTCGGCATGACCCCAACATGAAATACGAGCTGCAGCTGGCAAACCCCAAGGAATTCTACCATGAGGTCCATAGGCCCTCCCACTTCCTCAACTTTGCCCTCCTGCAGGAGGGTGAGGTCTACTCTGCAGACAGAGAGGACCTCTACGCCTAGTCCTTCCTTGCTTCCTTCTGCTTCAGATCCCCAAAGGCTGGAGCCTCTTGCACGCTCCCCAGACAAGCTGCTGACATTCAGCAGCCTGGCCCCTTTGTGTTTTGTGCTGGTGTTGTTGATAGACTGTAATCCTGAACGAAATGTAATAAATTTTGTATAAATAGGAGTGCTTTTGTTTTCTTGCTCTTAGGGATTTCAAAATTTGGGTGTAGATAACCTTGGGGGTTGGGGACTGGCTTGGGCAATTCATGATGAGGTATTGGGCCCTGCCTTAAGGGCTTTGAGGTTCCACATACTCTAGACTCAGAGACACTCTATTACCTTGACCATGTTTGCTGTTTCTCTGTACTTGGAAACCACCTGTTTTCTACATCACTTCCAGGGCTCTGGTTCTGTAGCTGTAGTGTCCAGTCCATCTGTAAACTTTGTCGTTCCTGGTGGCTGTCCCTGCAGTCCAGTGGAGGCTGTTTGCTGACCTTCAGTCTTTCACCTTTCTGGAGTGCTTGGCAGCCAAGTCCAGGGGTGGAGCCTGGGTCAGGCGCTATGGGGAGGGCTTCCCTAAAGTGACCACTTACAGCCCTGGCCCTCAGCTCTTGGATACCTGCCTGGAAGCTGGCTGTCCTGTATCCAGTGACCTTGTAGGTGGACCAGAACAGGGCACAAGGGACCCAGGGCACTCTCCTACCCCAAGGTCCTTTTCTCCATTTGCTCCTCCCTTGTCACTTCCACTCCGCCCCTTAGGGCCCTAAACTTCCTGGGCCGGAACTGTTTGGCTTTTCCTGCCCCGGTTGAGGGTAGGGGCGGCTTTTGGCCTTAGGAGAGGAAAAATGGAGTCCAGGAGAGCAGCGCCTGGGCCACCCAGCCAGGGCTCAGCTGTGGGCGCGGGGTCAGCCGCGGAGCTCGTGTACCATCTAGCGGGGGCCCTGGGCACTGAGCTGCAGGAGCTGGCACGCCGGTTCGGGCCCGACGCGGCGGCTGGGCTGGTGCCACTAGTGGTGCGGGCGCTGGAGCTCTTGGAAAAGGCCGCCGTGGGGCCGGCGCCGGACTCGGTGAGTCTTCGGCTCCTCCTCCTCTTAACCCAGGCAGCCAGCAGGCCCTAACCCCGAGTCCCCCGGTTCCCCCAGCTGCAGGTGTCCGCGCAGCAGGCCGAACTAGAGCTGCGGCGGCTGCGTGAGGAGAACCTGCGTCTCCGCCGGGAGCTGGGCTCAGGGCCGCAGGGTGAGTGCGGGTCCCGCCGGAGCACGGTGAGCTAGGGACATCCGGGGCCTTCGCGCCCCGAGACGGGTGCTAACAACACTCCTTCCTTAGAGGAGCGCGCGCTGCTGCGACAGCTCAAGGAAGTGACAGACCGACAGAGGGACGAGCTTCGGGCACACAGCCGAGATCTAATGCGCCGAAGCCAAGAGACCGAGGCGGTGAGGGCCGGCCCAACGCGGGCACAGAGGGGGCGGAGCCGTGGCGGGCTTCGGAGCCCCGCCCACTAGCTCTCTCGCTCCACCCCTAGCTGCAGGAGCAGCTGCAGCGCCTCCTGCTGGTCAACTCGGAGCTGCGGCACAAGCTGGCCGCAGTGCAGACCCAACTCAGGGCGGCACAGGACCGGGAGAGGGAACGCCAAATAGCTCAGGATGGCTCCGGCCAGCTGGCTGAAGAACAGAGGCTGAAGCCCGAAGCGGCAACCCCAGATGACCGGGTGAGAGCCGGAGCGGAGTCAGGATACATCCCAGAGCTCACAGCATCCAGCACTTGGGCCAGGCCTGGGTGTGCCATGCAGTATAGAGAAGGTCTGCAGGAAGTCGGAAGGCAGCAACAGAGTTTCTGTTGCAGCAGTAGTCCACCACCTAGTTTTCCTACTAGACACTTCCCCTAACATTACTGTGAGCGCTGGGATTTAGGGGAGGCCTAAGAGAGGCTACCCTCTGACCATGCCTGACCTTGCACAGGTGGATACTCAGCAGCGGCCAGAGCACCCTCCAGAGGCCGTTCAATGTGGCTTCAGCCGGGAGGAGCTTGAGCAGATCCTTCAGGAGCGGAACGAGCTCAAAGCCAACGTCTTCTTGCTCAAGGAGGAATTGGCCTACTTCCAGCGGTGAGGGGCCAGAAGTTAGGACCCCTGTTCCTGGGCCACAGGTCACCTCACCTCAGAATTTGAATCATTTATAGAGTCAGCAGTGATATTTGCCAGTGTCCTGCTCAGGCACTGGAAAGAAGTAAATTCCATTAGTCCCTGCCTTTCTGGAACCTCGTTCAAACAGGGCAGCACCAAGGGTCAGCAAGCCGGAGCAGCAGGCCAGAAGTATTCTGAGGAGGGACCACCTAAGCTCAGTTCAGAGGTGTTAGCAGAGCAGAGCTCCAGTACTCAATTGAAACCTACTGTGGTATTCCCATTTTCTTCCCCCTTCCGCACCCTTCTTTAGAGAGCTGCTCACGGATCACCGGGTCCCTGGGCTTCTCCTTGAAGCCATGAAGGTAGCAGTCAAGAGACAGCGGAAGAAGATCAAGGCCAAGATGTTAGGGACACTAGAGGAAGCAGAGAGCAGGTGAGAGCCTGCCTCCATACCCACTGCAGGAGCCCTTTGCCTGCTACAGTTCTCCTGTGCCCAGTGACCCAGCCTAGCCATGCCCTGCACCTCACTGAACCTGCTGTCCCCCTGTCCATCCTTCCCTCTGGAACCCGCGGCTCCCATTTGCCCTGGCTGCTGTCCAGCCTGCTGAAGAAACTGTTAATGCTACTTCACGTTCATTTCTGTTCCCTTCCTCGGCTGGATCTCTTTATTAAAGGAAGCTGTGGCTTCCCTGTTGTTGGCCAGGCTAGAAAGAGAAAGCCTCAAGGTGTCCTGTGTGTCCTCAGTGTCCCCTCTCCAGCCCTGAGGCCTCTGCAGCTACTCCATTTCCCCCTGACGCTCCTAAATGTCCTTCAGGAGGCTCCACATGAGCTGGACTCACCATGTCTGCCCCTTAAGCCCTACATGTCTTTATCTTAGTGATGATGAGGATGACTCGTGGCTTCTGCTCTCCAATGAGAAGGACGATGCTCCTCTAGTTCCTGGATCCAGAATACAGAATTTGTATGTTGGGGGAGGGCAGGAGGAGGTGGAAGAGGGGCCTGCCTAGTTTTCTTCTCCACCTGTCTTTTCTGTTCCTCTGCCTTCACACTGCTATCCCGGATCTGTCTTCCCTCTGCCCCTTTGCCCTAAGTACCTTCAGATCTCTATGACCATGTACCATCCTCTTCCCCCAAAAGCTCCTCTTCACCTCTCTCTGCCTTCAGCCTGCACCCCTGACACCTCTGCCTTCAGCCTGCACCCCTGACATCTCTGCCTTCAGCCTGTATCCCTGACACCTCTGCCTTCAGCCTGCATCCCTGACATCTCTGCCTTCAGCCTGCACCCCTGACATCTCTGCCTTCAGCCTGCACCCCTGACATCTCTGCCTTCAGCCTGTACCCCTGACATCTCTGCCTTCAGCCTGTACCCCTGACATCTCTGCCTTCAGCCTGTATCCCTGACATCTCTGCCTTCAGCCTGTATCCCTGACACCTCTGCCTTCAGCCTGCACCCCTGACATCTCTGCCTTCAGCCTGTATCCCTGACATCTCTGCCTTCAGCCTGCACCCCTAACATCTCTGCCTTCAGCTTGCACCCCTGACATCTCTGACTTCAGCCTGCACACCTGACATCTCTGCCTTCAGCCTGTACCCCAACACCTCTGCTTTCAGCCTGCACCCCTGACACCTCTCCTGGTTTTCCTTCCAGCTTTGGCTTATGGTATCGGGGTGAAACTGAGGCCCCTGAAACTGAGACCAGCAACACAGCTCCCAGCAGGCTACAGGAAGGAGAAGAGACCCTACAGCAGCCCCATATGGAACCCGTAGGCAGCCTTCCAGCCCCCAACTCCTGACTAGTCCTTGTCTGTTTCCAGTGAACATCTTGCTCCGAGGGCTTCAGCTATCAAGAGGCCTAACTTTGAGTTTCGGTTGTGTACAGATGTGTGACCTCAAACAAGGACAAGGCTCCCCTCTATACCTAGCCTGCACTAGGCATGATGGGATTTCAGCCTCTCTCCCTTTCTTATATCTTTGTCCCACACTTCAGAGCCAGAGGTAACGGTGTCTCTGGGCTCCACTTTCCCCATTGAGAGACAGAGGGCTGCCTGCCCGCCTCCCTGTGGCTTATGCAGGTGATCGGTGCAATAAAGTTTTTACCCATCATACCCCTAAAAATGCTCCCTGTCTGTCTGTTGGTGTTCTGTTACCTCCCAGCCCTGCCAGGAACAGGAGCATGGTGATGTTTCATTAAAGGTCTCCATGGCACCTCTTTGAGGATGAGGAACATCTCTTTTATTTGGGAGTATGGCTCCCGCCCTCACCCCACCACTCTGCCTGTCTCCAATACTTAGAGAACCCGTGGCTTCAATCTTTTGGCCTCCTCTAGGCTAAGGCCACTCAGGCTTCACCATCAGCTTTCATTTCTGAGTGTTCAGCTGCCTGCCTTCTCAGGGAGGTGCCTCATAGCAGCCCGCCCTCTATGCTGGCTTCCTCAGGAAAAGCCTTGGGAGGAAGCAGGGAGGGGGTTGGGCGCTGTGGGGACCAGATCAAACCAGACCCTCCTACTACACTGGCCGCCATGGGACTAGGGTTGGTAATCCCACTGCTGCTGCTCTGGACTCAGGGGACACAGGGATCCACACTAGACCCAGCCGGTCAGCACGTCTGTAGAGGCAACAGGTGGGTCTCATGGGAGTCTGACTGATAGAGATGGTGGCTGACTAGGGTTGAGTCACTTTGGAAAATAAAGAGGAGAGTAAAAGGTCATGGGCCTGGAGGAAGGGGCTCTGAGGGGCAGCCTGTCAGGTAATAAATGGCCAGGGCAGATGGTGGGAAGGCCAGGGAAGGAAAAAAGGGAGGTTGGGAACATGGATACTATGACTATGGTCTGTGACATCAGGGCTAGATATCCTAAGTGGGGCTGGAGAAGACCCCCACACCTCAGCCAGCATTTGTGACCCACGCTATGGGGACCTGCTGTCCCCTTTCTGCCCTACAGCCCCTCTGAGCTCCAGTGCTGTCCAGGCTGGAGGCAGAAAGATCAAGAATGCACCATCCGTGAGTAGCTAGGACAGTCCCCTAGCCAAGGAAAGGAAGGATATGACCCAGTGACAACTCTTCCTACACTAGCCCCCGTCCTGAGCCCTGGAACCAGTGTCCACCCTATGACACATGCCCCTCTCCGGCACTAAGAGGCTGGCTTTAAAGGGAGCAGAGCCCCAGGAGTCGGGCAGGGGGAAGAGGGGGGATGCCCCTTGTTTGTGTCCCAGTCCCTTCCAGCCTGGGTGGGGTGTTTTTCAGCCATCTGCGAGGGGCCTGATGCCTGCAGGAAAGACGAGGTGTGCGTGAAGCCAGGCCTCTGTCGATGTAAACCTGGATTCTTCGGAGCCCAGTGCAGCTCCCGTGAGTTTCAAGGGCTGGGTGAATTTAAGCAAAAGCCAGTGAGGGGCAGGAAGTGGGCAACACAGACAGAGATGTAAACGTAGAAGTGTAAGGTCAAAATCCCCCAAAGGTCACTGAGGAAACAGGTTCAGAAATGGGCAGTCATCAGAGGAATGCCCTGGGTGGCCTGGTTTTACCCACCGCTGTTAAGACCCTGTTTATCCGGTACCTTTGCTTCTAACTTCTCAGTAAGAAGAAATACAGAGGTGGGTGGGAGGTCATAGGTCTATGATCCCTGCTGACTACACTCCATACTTGAGTGGAGGGTAGCCGGAGCCTGGGACTGGGCTCTCAAGAAGGGGTGAGTAGTAGATACCACGAATCCCTGGCTTGAAAGGGAACATATGGACTTTCCTGCCATCCTGGTGGGCATCTTCTACCTGAAATCCAGGTGTCAGTGACGACCAAGGGTAGGGGGACACCTCAGCAGGGAGAGGGAAGGCACATGAATGAAATCCCATCCACCTGTGAGCCTGGACATATCTCTGTCAAACTCCAGATCCGGGTTTTGGAGTGTGAAATGGACGTTAAGCCAAGGCTGAGTTTTGTCATCCAAATCTGGGGCCGGAAATGAGCTGAGTCCCAGGAGGAGAGGCTGCCAGATATTCCCAGGATCTGTCCTTGGCTCTTGAAGAGCAGGCCCTGTCCTTTTCCTTGAGGAAGGGGAAGGGTGAGGACCTGTGCCCAGGCTTAAACCCACTTATCTCCCATTGCTAACCTCACAGCCTGCCCAGGCCAGTATTGGGGCCCTGACTGCCGTGAGACCTGCCCTTGCCATCCCAATGGCCAATGTGAGCCGGACACTGGTGTGTGCCAGTGCAAGCCTAACTACTGGGGTAGGCGCTGTGAATCACCTTGCACCTGCGGCCCCCACGGACGGTGTGACCCAAAGACAGGCGCGTGCCTTTGCAACGCCGGCTGGTGGTCGTCTGCATGTAACCGTCCTTGCCAATGCAAACCAATAGCGCGCTGTAACCAGGACAACGGAGCCTGCCTGTGCCCACCTGGCTGGTGGGGCCGCCGCTGCAGCTTCAAGTGCAGATGTCACACCTCGCCCTGTACTCAGGACTCTGGCTACTGCACCTGCCTGCAGGGCTGGTGGGGTCCTGAGTGTAGCCACAGGTGCCAGTGTGTGCGAGGCCAATGCAGTGTTGCTTCTGGCCACTGCTCCTGCCCTCCTGGCTTCCACGGAACCCGCTGTGAGCTGCCCTGCAACCCTGGCCGCTACGGAGAACAGTGCAGAGAAAGGTGAGGGGACAGGGAGCTGCAGGCAGAGCGGGACAAGAAATAAGTGTGTGGAGGGAAATCTCTTAGGCGATCTCCAAAATATATATATAAGGCAGGAATGAAAGAGAAAACGAACTCCAATGTATCTACGTCTACCCATGCCTACTTCTCTCAGCCCCATTAATGTTAAAATGTAGAAGCCAGGTGATAGTGGTGCACACCTTTAATCCCAGCACTCAGGAGACAGAAGCAGGAGGATCTCTGTGAGTTCGAGGCCAGCCTGGTCTACAGAGCAAGTTCTAGGATAGCCAGTGCTACACAGAGAAAGTCTGCCCCCAAAACAAAACAACAACAAGAAAGTGAAAACCACTGGGCTGGAGAGGCGGCTCTTTCAGAGCACCCGATGGTTGGTCTCAGCACCTACATCTGTTGCCCTCTACTGGCTGATAACTGCACTCATGTGCACATACCTCCACATAGATACTCAAGCATACAGAGCAGTGTTTCTCAACCTCCCTAATGCTGCAATCCTTTAATGCAGTTCCTCATGTTGTAGTGACCCCTCCAACCATAAAATTATTTTCATTGCTACTTCATAACTGTGATTTTTCTACTGTTTTGAATTGTAATGTAAATATCTGATATGCAGGATATCTGATATGTGACCCCTGTGAAAGGGTTGTTCATGACCCAAGAGGGTCATGACCACAGATTGAGAACTGCTGATACAGTATATATAATATTTTATATTTCATAGTTCATATTTATATATTGCTGAGCATAGTAGTGCGCACCTTTAATCCCAGCTCTGGTGAGCAGAGACAAGCAGATCTCTGAATTTGAGGCCAGCCTGGTTTACATAGTTCCAGGCCAGCCAGAACTACATAGTGAGAGCCTATCTCTGTAGCCATAAGTTTCTCTGGTCCCACCCCACCCCATCCCACAGCCACTTATAAAATAATCACTCAGAGGCTTAATATTAATTGGAAATTATATAGCCTATGGCTCAGGCTTCTTCCTAGCTAGCTAGTTCTTACAACTTAACTCAACCGATAACTATTCATCTATGTGTCACCACATGTTCCATGTCTTTACCTGCATCCCACTGCAGGTTGCTCCGGACTGGGGCTGGCTTCTGCCCTTCCTCTCTTTTCTTCTTTCACTAGTTCTCTAGGATTTTCCCTCCTGGTTCCATCCTGCCCTGCCATAGGCCAATGCAGCTTTATTTATTGGCCAATGGGAGTAGCACATATTCACAGCATACAGAAAGACATCTCACAGCATGTCTCAAAAAAAAAATCTATCTACCTCTATATCTCTATAACCCCTACAGTCGGGAGAGTGAGGTAAGAGGATTCCCTATGAGGCTGCAAGTTCCTAGCCTTGCTTACATAGCAAGTTCAAGCCAGCCAGCATGACATAAGTGAGACTCTCCAAAAAGAAAAGCAAACAAAAATTACTACCCAGCCTGTTGTGTTGGTGTAGACCTATAATCCCAACACTTGGAAGACAGAAACATAAGGGTCACACATTTGACATCAGCCTGGGCTGCACACTGGGGTAGCAAGATTATGTAGGATCAGTAGTAACAGTCTAGAGGCAGGAGGATCCCTTTAATACCATCTTTAACAACATAGCAAGTCTGAGGCTAGCCTGGGCTACATGAAGAACCTGTCTCAATTATTCCCCTCCCCACAAAGTAGCAACAAACTATATATAATTTTAATTAATTAATTAATTTGTCTGTTATCAGCTTGATCAGTATAAATTCTTATCCTAATAGTGAAATGTTTCATTGAGGCTTTCCCAGTAATTGAGTAAAACCAAAACTTATTATAAGCCACAGTCATCCTAGGGTCTCCCCTGATATATAGCCTCCCTGATTCTGTGGGTTGCAATCTGATTGTTCTTTGCTTTATATCTAGAATCCACTTATGAGTGAGAACATACCATGTTTGTCCTTCTGGGTTTGGGTTACCTCACTCAGGATGGTATTTTCTAGTTCCATCCATTTGCCTGCAAATTTCATGCTGTCATTGTTTTTCTCTGCTGAGTAGTACTCCATTGTGTATATGGACCACATTTTCTTAATCCATTCTTCAGTTGATGGGCATCTAGGTTGTTTCCAGGTTCTGGCTATTATAAATAGTGCTGCTATGAACATAGTTGAGCATGTATCTTTGCAGTATGATTGAGCATTCCTTGGGTATATGCCCAAGAGTGGTATGGCTGGGTCAGAGTGGTATGGCTGGGTCTTGAGGTAGATTGATTCCCAATTTTTTGAGAAACCGCCATACTGATTTCCACAGTGGTTGTACAAGTTTGCATTCCCACCAACAGTGGAGGAGTGTTCCCTTTACTCAACATCCTCTCCAACATAGACTGTCATTGGTGTTTTGATCTTAGCCATTCTGACAGGTGTAAGGTGGTGTCTCAGAGTCGTTTTGATTTGCATTTCTCTGATGATTAAGGATGTTGAGCATTTCTTTAAATGTCTTTCAGCCATTTGAGATTCTTCTTTTGAGAATTTTCTGTTTAGCTCTTTAGCACCCCCCCCCCTTTTTTTTTTGAGACAGGGATTCTCTGTAGTTTTGGAGCCTGTCCTGGACTAGCTCTGTAGACCAGGCTGGCCTCGAACTCACAGAGATCCACCTGCCTCTCCCTCCCGAGTGCTGGGATTACAGGCGTGTGCCACCACTGCCTGGCCTCTTTAGCCCATTTTTAAATTGGATTGTTCAGTATTTTGATGTCTAGTTTCTTGAGTTCTTTATATACTTTGGAGATCAGTCCTCTCTCATATGTGGGGTTGGTGAAGGTCTTTTCCCATTCTGTCGCTGTCTTTTTGTCTTATTGATGGTGTCTTTTGCCCTACAAAAGCTTCTCAGTTTCAAAAGGTCCCATTTATTAATTGTGCTCAGTGTCTGTGCTGCTGGTGTTATATTTAGGAAGTGATCTCCGGTGCCAATGCGTTCAAGTGTACTTCCTACTTTCTCTTCTATTAAGTTTAGTGTAACTGGATTTATGTTGAGGTCTTTGATCCACTTGGACTTGAGTTTTATGCATGGCGACAGATATGGATCTATTTGTAATCTTTTACATGTTGACATCCATTTATGCCAGCACCATTTGACGTCAGCCTGGGCTGCACACGGAGGTAGCAAGATTATGTAGGCTCAGTAGTAACAGTCTAGAGGCAGGAGGATCCCTTTAATACCATCTTTTTCCTTTTTTTTTTTTTTTTTTTCCTGGAGCTGAGGACCGAAGCCAGGGCCTTGCGTTTAATACCATCTTTAAAAAAGTCTGAGGCTAGCCTGGGCTACATGAAGACCCTGTCTCAATGATTCCCCTCCCCACAAAGTAGCAAAAAAAAAAAAAAAAGAAGAAGAATGGTTTCAGGGATACAGATCAGTAGTAGAGAGCTGGCCTGACATTCCATCACTAGAAGGTCAGGGAGGAAATTGTAGAGCGAGACATTATATCCCATAATACCTGCTGTATTTGAAATAACGAATCAAAATGTAACCAAACAACATTTATTTACTATGAAAAAATAAGAATGTACTATAGCCTTTTCCTTTTCGTTTGTTTTCTTCTTTTTTTCCTTTCTGTCTTTGGCTTGGTTTGGTGTGGTGTGGGTTCCAATCTCGTGTAGATTAGGCTGACCTCAAACCCCTGACGCTCTTGCCTCTACCTCCCAAGTGCTGGGATTACAGGCATGCATCACCGCAGCTAGCTCCTCTTCTCCCCTTTTCTCTGATGTTTTTGAGGCAGGGTCTCATTCCATAGCCCAGATAGACCTGCTTCCTGAGCACTGAGGTTTCAGGTCCTGACCTGTAATTTTTTTTTTTTCTTCTGAGTGCTGATCAGAATCAGTGAAACTGAATTTTTTTAATGACAGGGTCCTTTTATGTAACTCAGGCTGGTATTGGCTTTGCAGATGTCTTCCTGATTCTGCCTCTGAGTGCTGGGATTATGAACACAAGGCACCACACCCAGCTCAGCTAAACTGATTTCATGGTCACCTCTTCTCCCCGATAATGAATCCCAGATCATATCTGGAGAAGAGAATAAGTTCCTATTAGCACAGTAGAAAATTAAGATGAGTTAATCCAAAACTATCGTGATGAAATAGTTTCTATTTGCTCTATCATCTATCTATCTATCTATCTATCTATCTATCTATCATCTATCTAGCTATCTAGCTATCATCTATCTGTTATCTATTTTGGTTTTTGAAGATAGGGTTTCTCTGTGTAGGCTTGGCTGTCCTGGAACTCACTCTGTAGACCAGACTGGACTGGAACTCAGAGATCTTCCTGCCTCTGCCTCCTCAGTGCTGGGATTAAAGGTGTGCACCACCAACGCCTGGTCCATTTATTAATTTGTTTGTTTGTTTGTTTGTTTAGGTGTTTTGAGTCAAGGTTTCTCTGTGTAGCTTTGAAGCCTGTCCTAGAATTCGCTCTGTAGAGTCTGGCCTCAAACTCACAGAGATCTGCCTGCCTCTGCCTCCCAAGTGCTGGGATTAAAGACCTGCCCACCACTGTCCAGCTATTTATTTTTAATATTAAAAAAATCTTTATTTTTATTTTATTGCATGTGGGTGTTTTACCAACATGTTTATCAACGCACTAGTGCTTCCAGAGGCAAGAAGGGGATCCCAGGTCCCCTAGAACTGGAGTTACATCTAATTGTAAGTCATCATGTGGGTACTAAGAACTGAACCCTGTTCCTGTACAACAGTGGTTCTCAACCTTCCTAAGGCTGCAACCCTTTAATACAGTTCCTTATGTTGTGCTGACCTCCAACCATAAAATTATTTTGTTGCTACTTCATAACTAACTGTCATTTGCTACTGTTATGAATTGTAATGTAAATATCTGATATGTAGAATGTCTGATATGCGATCCCTGTCAAAGAGTCATTCAAAGGTGCCGATACTCCCAGGCTGAGAACCACTACTTACGATTGTTCTTACTGCTGAGCCATCTCTCCAGTGCCTCTGCATTTTTTGTTTTGTTTTTGTTTTTGTTTTTGAGACAGAATTTCTTGGTGTAACAGCCTTGGCTGTCCTGGAATGGACACATGGTTGGTCTGCCTACCTAAAGACATATACCACCACACCCAGCTGCCTCTGTATTTCTTTTTGAGAGAAGGACTCCTTATATAGATCATATTATACTATATAGTACAAGAAGTACATTCTAAGTACATGTTTTTTTATTTTTTTTTTTAAAGATTTATTTATTTAGTATGTATACAGGGTTCTGCCTCCATGTGTCCTTGCAAGCCAGAAGAGGGCGCCAGATCTCAATACAGGTGGTTGTGAGCCACCATGTGGTTGCTGGGAATTGACCTCAGGACCTCTGGAAGAGCAGTCAGTGCTCTTAACCTCTGAGCTGTCTCTCCAGCCCTGTAGTAGATTTTTATATATAAACTCACAGAGATCTTGCCTGCTTTTGCCTCTGCCTGCTACCTGATTTTCCTGGTGCTGGGATTAAAGGTGTGCGCCACTACTGCCAGCATTGCTTATCTTTTAAAATGACAGAGTCTTGGGGCCTGGAGAGATGGCTCAGCACTTAAGAGGACTAGCTGGTCTTGCAAAGGACCAGGGTTGGATTCCCAGCATCCACATGATGGCTTGAAATCCTGTGTAACTCCAGTTTCGGAGGATCTGAAGCACTCTTCTGGCCTCTGTGGTCACCAGGAATGCAAGTAGTGTGCAGACATACATGTGAGCAAAATACCCATACACATTAAGGAAAAAAAGGCAGGGTTTCTACTGGCCACCAAGGCTGTACCACATGTGTGTGTGTTCAAGAAGACTGAGTTGCTGGACGGTGATGGCACATGCCTTTGATCCCATCACTCTGGAGGCAGAGCCAGGCGGATCTCTGTGAGTTCGAGGCCAGCCTGGTCTACAGAGTGAGTTCCAGGACAGACTCCAAAGCTACACAGAGAAACCCTGTCTTAAACAAAACAAAACAAAACAAACAAAAGAAGAAGAATAAGAATGAGTCTGTAGACTTTTCTGTTATATTTAAACTAATATATCTTAAAAATAAATAGATAGATAGATATAGATAAATAAAGAAAGAAAGAAAGGAAGGAAGGAAGGGAGGGAGGGAGGGAGGGAGGGAGGGAAAAAGAAAGGAAGGAAGGAAGGAAGGAAGGACAGGGTGTCTATGTGTTGCCCAGGCCAGTCTCAAATTCCTGTGCTCCAGTGATGGCCCTCTCAGTCTCCTAAGCAGTTCCTTATGTGGCATGTGTCCCTGTCCCCAGCCTCTCAGTCCTAGCCTCAGAGATTGTGTGGTATGGGAAACAGGACAGAAAGGAGAGGAAGAGAGATGGGTGGGAGGGAGGTGGAGAGTTGGTGGTAACTTGGCTGCTCTGGCTGCGCTGGTAGCCTCTGGCATCCCTTGTGAACCCAGGGAAGGATGAGTCACAGAGTGGGGTCTCAGGAGTGAGGCAGAGGCCTGTGAGCCCTCGGAGATGATCTATCTGACCTTTCCGATGTACAACACAGATGCGGCTTCAGCTTGACTGATCCATCTGGGACCTGGATGTTCTCCAGTGTCCCAAGGCCTGAGTGGGCAATGTGGGTAGTTGACAGATTGGAAGGTATGGCACTCAGTCTGCCCCCATTGAGCCCATGAACCCTCTTTCTTGCCAGCTGTGGTCACTGCAAGCCGAATGCAACATGTTCTCCAGTCACAGGCAACTGTGAGTCCTGCAAGCCGGGCTGGAACGGGACACAGTGCAAGCAGC